>NC_052082.1:23506273-23821828 GCF_015852505.1 Tachyglossus aculeatus | reverse complement strand
CACAGGCCAGGAGGTCACATCAATCCGGTTCAGTCTGTATCAAGAACAGAAAATGTCCACAAAAATACAAGAAATCTTTCGGCAGAAATTCAATCTGAAGAATATGGGTATACTAACCACAACAGGAGAAAAACCTTAGGAAGGCAAAAATAAAACTAGAGCTCACATATTAAAACTATAAGGTGAAAGTCAACAGTACTTTTTGAGGAACTGAAGTAAACAGCAATTGGGCTGGGTCATATTGTCCACTGGTTTCAGAGATTTTTTAAAGCACACATACCAGTTGAGTACTGAAATTATGTGAAATATGCTAATATATCTAAACATATGCACATATGGGCAGTTAGGTTATTTTCTGAATTAAAGAAATAGCAGTTGATGAAATGCAGAGCTGTCATACGGGCAAATACATTATCAGTAACGAATCAGTGTGCCTTTTTGGTTTCTTCGAATTTCCGAGCAAAATCCCAAATGCTTACTGTGTGCGAAACACTGGTCTAAGCGCTTGGCAGAGTACAATACAACCGAGATGTTAGACACTGCATAGGTTATTTTCTGAATTAAAGAAATAGCAGTTGATGAAATGCAGAGCTATCATACGGGCAAATGCATTATCAGTAATGAATCAGTGTAGCTTTTTGGTTTAGAATTTCCGAACAAAATCCCAAGTGCTTACTTTGTGCAAAACACTGGTCTAAGCGCTTGGCAGAATACAATACTACCGAGATGGTAGACACTGCATTTAAAACACTGAGAAGGAATCAGTAGGTTGGGTCAGAGGCAGCTCCTCTCCTGGATCCACGAAGACTTCCCCCACCCCACCGGATTGTCTCTTTCAAGCATGAGCAAATGGTTTTATTACCTGGTTTCTTACTACCTTCTGAGTGTCACATTTGCTTTAAGTCCACCATGGAAATATAATAAAATTTTGAACATAATTCACCTATCCAAAGAAGCAGCATGGCCTGGTGGTTAGAGCACTGGTCTGGGATTCAGAAGGAACTGGGTTCTAATCCGGGCTCCGCCACTTGTCTGCTGCATTACCTTGGGCAAGTCACTTCACTTTTCTGTGCCTCAGTTACCTCATCTGTTAAATGAGGATTAAGACTGTGCCCAATCATATTAGGTTGAATTTCCCCAGTGTTTAGAACAGTGCTTGGCACATAGTAAGCACTTAAATACCAAAAAAAAAAAAATTCTCCCACCCTAGAGAACATTGTCTCTTATTTTATCCCTGCCTCTTGTTCACAAATCCCAATATTTGAGAAGAAGAGAGGGGATCTTGGGCCATCTGTCCCAAGTAGGGAGTCTGGGGCAATTGTTTACCTTCCCAATCTCACCACACAAGGTAGGTCTTGGAGGCCTAAGAGGAGAAGACAGTAGAGTTCCCCATCTTAGTGTTTGCACTCCAACCAGACCAGGTATTCTCTCGTCGTAGCCCCATTTTAAATGCCCTGAAGAGCGGGCAAAAGCTTATTTTGGTATGGTCCAGCAGGAACCTCAGGCAGCCTGGCAAGCCCCAATCATCTATAGTGGTTCACAGCCCCCTCCCAGAACACCCCCCCACCCCACCATTAGTTTCTCCCTCCCCCCCCCCCCACACCCTCACATACCCAGAAGCCTCTGACAAACAAGCAAACGGAAGGTATCAAACAATGCCCCCGGGAGCAAACGTAAATCACTTCTAACTCTCTGTCATGGAGAAAGTTAAGAATGATGTGTACCAATCACATGCGCCAACTTTGAAATCTTCCAAGATGTGCTGGATAAGCCAGGCTTCAGGGACTGGGGTGCAAACATGGAAGATAAGCCTCTGGGGGCCCATTCCCACACCCACAGGAGGAAAGGAGGACTGGAGCAGGCAGGAACCCAGGCTTCAGGGCTGGAGGCACTAAGTAAAGGGCCTTTGATGCAGCTTCTGAGGCAGACTATAAACTCCTTTTTTTTTTAGAGAAGCAGCTTGGCTCAGTGGAAAGATTATGGGCTTGGGAGTCAGAGGTCATGGGTTCTAATCCTAGCTCTGCCACTTGTCTGCTGTGTGACTTTGGGCAAGTCACTTAACTTCTCTGTGCCTCAGTTACCTCATCTGTAGAATGGGGATTAAGACTGTGAGCCCACGTGGGACAACCTAATCACCTTGTTTCCCCCCCCCCCACAGCTCTTAGAACAGTGCTTCACACATAGTAAGTGCTTAAAAAATACTATTATTATTATTATTATCATCATCATCATCATGGCAGTTATTTTGAGCTTTCTTTGTGCCAGGCACTGTTCTAACTGCTGGGGTAGTTACAAACTAATCAGGTGGGACACAATCCATGTCTCACGAGGGGCTCACAATCAATCCCCATTTTACAGATGGAGTAACTGAGGCACAGAGAAGTGAAATGACTTGCCCACAGCAGACAAGTGGTGGAGTTGGGACTAGAAGCCAAGTCCTTCTGGCTCCCAGGACCTGGCTCCACCCACTATACCACGCTGTTCCTCATGGGCAGGGAACACATCCACTAATTCTGTTGTTTTGTACCCTCGCAAGAACTTAGTACAGGCTCTGCACACAGTAAGTGCTCATTAAATATGACTGATTGAGATGGAAAAATCTCAAGGAGACGCCTACCCCTACTGTGATTCAGAAGCAGAGAATGACACTGACTCCATTTTTAGAGACACAGGAACTCCAAAAGTTCAGAGATTGGCCACCACGGTTACTTTGGGGACTGAACTGAATTATTTTCAGTTTCTAATCCTCACCAAAAGCCATACAATAACAAAAAGAGAAGAGCTGGAGGGGCATCAGAGGAATCACCTTGTCTTTACCTCTGCTTTTATTTGATCTCCAGAGAAAAATACTCCACAGCCCCCCCAGGGAATCCCTGGCCATCCGTTGCCCGGGAGACAAGACCTGCTCTTTCCCTGGCATCTCAGCAGCAGTGATGGGGGACAAGGCGAAGAGAGGGGTTTTTTTGGGGGTGGAATTGGAGGTAGCAATTGATTCTCTGGGGTCTTCCCTATACAGTAGCTGTCAGTTGAGAATCCTCAAGGAAAAGTCCTAAGAAGCCTTTTGTATTTAATCAATAGTATTTATTGAGCGCTTACTGTGTGCAGAGCACTGTACTAAGCGCTTGGGAAGTACAAGTTGGCAACATATAGAGACAGTCCCTACCCAACAGTGGGCTCACAGTCTAAACAAATTCCCCTGCCGCCTCCTTCTCTGGACACCAAAACCCGCCACTGCCGGGATATCAGATCCACCTAAATTAGAATTAGCAACAGCAGAGACCTAGGTTCCTATGAAATAACACAGACCAATAACAAGTTATGGGCAACCAGAAAAAAGATCGAAGAGATAAGATGCAGCCTGACGCTACAGCCTAACAGAACTTGTGTGATCAGGAAGAATCCCCCAGCCACCCCAGTCAATAAGTCACTAGGGTGAACAAACAGTAAAGACCAACCTACAGGGATGCATGGAATAGTAATAATAATAATAATAATGGCATTTGTTAAGCACTTACTTTGTGCAAAGCACTGTTCTAAGCACTGGAGAGGATACAAGGTGATCAGGTTGTCCCATGGGGGGCTCACAGCCTTAATCCCCATTTTACAGATGAGGTAACAGGCACAGAGAAGTTAAGGGACTTGCTCAAAGTCACACAGCTGACAAGTGGCGGAGCCAGAAATAGAACCCACGACCTCTGACTCCCAAGCCCGTGTTCTTTCCACTGAGCCATGCTGCTTCCCATATGGAAGGAAGAGATGGGAGTAGGTAGCACATTGGAGAGGGAAATGAGAGGAGGAGAGTAGGAAAGTAAGAAAGGAGGATACAGCGGATTCAGGGCAATTGTAATGTACAAATGCAATGTAAAAACAGGATCTAAGGGAATAGCACATCTGAAAGTGAACTTGCTTGCCCACAGGAGTATATAGAAATAAACATATCACTGCTTATGGTTGCCAAGTCTGGACTAGCATTTTCAGAACCAAACTGTGCTGGCACCTAAATAGAAACCAAATAGAAATGGACTTTACTGTTCAGCTCCCCATTTCTGGGTTTCTGGGATGTGAATTCTCCTTCTACCTTCATCCACACAAGGAATCTGATTTAAGCTTGAATACTCATCCCCACAAACATTTACCATACTTGCACAAACAGGCTTGTTTTCCAGGACTAGCTGTTTGGATCAAATTGCAAATTATCAACTGTACAATGGAAAACCTCTTAATTATTAGTCATTTTTTTCTGTCTAGGTGGTGATGAAGTAAGAGTAATTAAGGAGAAAGGAATAATTAAGAAAACGGTTTGAGTATCATTCTTTAACTCATGAGCCAGCTTCCACACTGACCTCCTGGCCTGTCTCTTCCTACTCCAGTCCATGCTTCACTCTGCTGCACAGATCATTTTTCCACAAAAACATTCAGTCTGTGTCTCTCCACTCAAGGACTTCCTATGGCTGCCCATCCACCTCTGCATCATACCGAAATTTTAAAGCCATCGGCAGCTTACCCCATTCTACCTTATCTCACTGATCCCCTACTATAGCCCAGTTCACACATTTTGCTCCTGTAGCGCCAGCCTACTCACTGTGTCCTGATATCATCTATCTCACTGCTGACCCCTTTCCTACATCCTCCCCCTAGCCTGGAACTTTGTCCTGCTCCATATATGCCAAACCACAACTCTTACCACCTTCAAAGCATTATTAAGGTCATATCTCCTCCAAGAGGCCTTCCTGGATTAAACCCTCTTTTTTCCCAACTCACTCTCTCTTCTGTGTCATCTATGCACTTGGATCTATGATCTTTGGGTGCCCCTCTCCTCCCCATGACACTTGTATGTACCTTTAAATTATATATTATAAACTTCTCATTTGTCTGTCTCCCCCTCTTGATTCCAAGCTCATTATGGGCAGGGAATGTGCCTGCTTAGTCTGTTGTGTTGCACTTGGAAAATACCACTGATTGATTGATTGATCTGAGCTATTGAGGAACTGTAGTTCACTGACTGCTCTACTCACAATATAATAGATTTGGTAGAAATGATCCCTGCCCACAAGAAACTTACAGTCGCCTCTTTAGCATCATCCAAAAAACCTAGTTGGGAACCTGAAAGTCAATTCTATATTTAACAAGGATTTTTCGCATTATCAAGAGGAGGGATACTACAATTTAGTAGTAAATTGAGGGGGAAGTGGGGGAGAGGAAGGAGGGAATCCTCATGCTGAATTCCTCAGAAATTGCCCCTCCTGCTTCCTCTGCTTCAGATCTCCCACTTAAAAAATCCCTCCACGAGTCAGCCCCTTAACTCCCACTCCATATCACTACCTCCCTGCAACCTGCATAATCTCCTCACCCATTCCCTGTCCTGTCATCTGAAGGATTTTATGTAATTATCTGGGTGGTAATCCAAAGAAATGAGAAACTCAGTAAGTAAATTTTCAAATGTCCAAAAATTCCAGTTACTTAAGCTAAGGTCTTAAAAAGCAAAGCTAGGATTAACTGTTCATGTGTTTTTATTTCATCAGAACTTCAGACAGAAAAAGAGCCTATTCAAAAAGCCCATAAAATAAGCTTATAGTACACGGGGCTAACTGAGGTCTAGCAGAATTCAGGTCTTACTCTGTGGCAAGACTGCTAGGAGCAACAGCTGCAGAGACATTACATTCGGTGTGTAAACTGATATGGGTAGCAAAAATATTGTGTATTCCCAAAGGCCAGTTAAACTGTCAACACGCCTCCTGCAGAAAACAGCAGCCGTAGCAAGCTGCTAACTCTGCCTACAAAGAACTGTAAACCTTAGGTCTCGCAATTACCCACATTGGTTGCGACTCTCATTAACTGTGATACTTATAAACAAAGGAATAATTTAACACAGTAAACAGATGCTTATCTCTAGGGCCATCAGTGCCGATCAATACTAAAAGACTGGATAAATATTTGCTTTAACCTGACCTTTCTAAATAGCAGCAGTCTGTTATTTACACACTTGCATCTGCTATTTATTCACTTCTAATTCGAGTACTACCATGATTTCCCCAAACATTTTCAATAGAACAGCTGAAACTTCGTGGTTCTTTCTAAACATACCTTGTTTGCATTGTTACATCAGGGGTTTCGGTGATCGTAAATTAGCCTTTAGGCATATTGCACTTTTTAAATGTATTATTATTTTTATGGTATTTAAGTGTTTACTATGTTACTTCACAACATTGCTAAAAGTCCACCCTTTCCTATCCAACCAAACTGCTACCACGCTGACGCAAGCACTTTTTCAATCCTGCCTTCTTGATGAACTCCCTGCAGTCTGTCTCTCCCTACTCCAGTCCATACTTCATTCTGCTGCATGAAATATTTTTCTAAAAAGAATGTTTAGTCCATGTCTCTCCACCCCTCAGGAACTTCCAATGGCTGCCCATCCACTCCTGCAAACAGAAACTACTTAGAATCTGCTTTAAAACATTCAGATTGTCCCATCCCACTTCACCTCACTAATCTCCTACTACAGCGCATCCATGAACTTGGATCTGCAACTTTGAGGAATTTGATAATAATAATAATGGCGGCATTTGAAAGCACTTACTATGTGCCAAGCACTGTTCTAAGCCCTGGATTCATCCCAACCTTAACCTGACAGCATTTATGTACATATCTTTAAATTATCTACTGTACATTATATTAATATCTGTGGACAGGGAATATGACTGCTAACTCTGTTGCACTGTACTCTTCCAAGTACTTAGTACAGTGCTCTGCACATAGAACTCGATTAATACCACTGATCGATTGACGTGTACCAGGCACTTTATTAAGTGCTATGATAGATATAAGTTAATCAGGTTAGACATAGTTCCTGTCCCACCTGAGGCTCATAGGCTAAGTAGGAGGAAGTAGGATTAAATCCCCATTTTTCAGAGGAGGTAACTGAGGCACAGAAAAGTTAAGCGACTTGCCCAAGGTCACACTGCAGACAAGTGACAGAGCCAGGAGTAGAACACAGGTTTTCTGACCACCAGGCCCAACCACTAAGCAACAATGCTTTCCTATAAAAACTCTGTTTAATACAATAGCTTTCAACTTAATAAACATATTAGCGATAAATAGCTGCCCAGAAACAGTTCTGTCATAATACGTTTCTACTCACTTTGTGCAGGGAGTGACTGTTATACTGTACTCTCCCAAATACTTAGTACAGTGCCGTACACAGAGTGAGCGCTCAATAGACACAGCTGATTGTTTTTTGGTTAGAACATGATGGCAGCATTGCGAAGCCATTCAGCCATAATCTATATGAATCGGCCTAGATTTAATGCAACCCAATGTCGAAACTAACAGTTCTGCACCAACTTGCTCCAGAGCCTTTTGTGTTTCCCTTCCCGATTCATATGAATTCAGCAGGCACCGTGGCAGAGGGAAGCAAAGCACTGAAAAAGTCTGAAAACAGCATAAGCGCTTAGTACAGTGTTTTGCACACAGTAAGCGCTCAATAAATACGACTGAATGAAAAAGATCATCCAGATCCACAGTCGTACTGGGCAGGGGGCAGGCCAGCTGAAAATCAGGCTGCCTACTTTAAAACCACATGAATAGCCACCCTACTTATGGCTAAATGAATGTGTTACCCAATCTTCTTATACAACTGGTCCACCTCCAAACCTTTCCTCATGTCTGGACTGCATTCTCTCTTCTAGTCACCAAACTGCACTCCTCCTGTCATTCAAAACACTATCAAAACCCATGTAGTCTCTGAAACTTTTCTAAAATGAAGCCCACCCACTTCAAATCTCTCCCAAAGTATCTCATAGTATTTGTGTGGCCAGTCTTCTTGTTACCCAGTGGAGAACAGCACTGCTCTAGAAATCAAGAGTTTGGGTTCTAGCTCTAATTCTGCAATTCTAATTCTCCTGCTGGCCCAGGAGGCATTTTAAAAGACAGTTTGCTAATCTGGACAGCAAAAAAACCACACTACCTACCAAGACAACTGCTGTCCAGGTCAAAGTGGAAGCTTGGATGAGGGAGATTCTTCCATGTCCAGCATCAAGGAGGTAGTCTCCTACTCCCCTTCCCCTCAGGAGAGGAAACCCCCTGGAAAAAGTATCAGAGGGGGTCCCTGAGCCTGGAATATCTTCACAGGGTGGTTAGCAAGAGTAGATACTGCCCATGGCAGAGGATCAGCTGCTGACCAGGACAGGCTCTGTTAGCCCCCCAGCACAGAAGGCACCTTGAAGAGGGTGGCTCATGCCAACCTACTCACTGTGCCTCATTCTCTTCTCTCCCAATGCTGGCAGGTATATAAAATAAGTGCTATGGAGGAAGAGGAGAGAAGAAGGCACTTTGATAATGTAGAAGTGCAGAATTGGCAGTAATGGCGGGGAAATGGTGTGGAGGGGAGATGGGAAGACCTCCTAGAGGAAATAGGATTTCAAAAGGGCTTTGAAAATGGGGGGAAAAGTGGTCTTCTGGATGTTATAGATGGGTAGAGAGCTCCAGACAATGGAAGAGTTGAGAACTAGGCACAGTGATCGGGTTGACCACAGATGAACGAAGCATCTAAATTGGGATGTAGCAGGAGAAGAATAAGGACAAGGAGACTGTGACCCCTTTGTGGGCGGGAACTGTCTCTCTTTATTGCTGTACTGTACTTTCCAAGCACTTAGTACAGTGCTACACACACAGTAAGCACTCAAAAAATACAACTGAATGAATGAATGAATGAATGAATGAATGAATGAATGAATGAATGAGAGAAAGGGCTGAGTGCCTTAAAGCTGGTGGTCAGGAGTTTGACCCAGAGAGTAACAGAGAACCACTGGAGGTTTTTGAGGAGTGGGGAGATGTGCTCAACTCAATTACACTGTATCTACCCCAGCACTTAGTACAGTGTCTGGCACATAGTAAGCGCTTAACAAATTCCACAGTTATTATTATTATTAGCCCAGCTCCTCTGATTCCACACTCTTGCTCTTTCCACTAGGCTAAGCTGCCCTTAGTCCTTATGAATGTTCTCAACCAATATTAATTTTTCATTTATTCATTCAATCATATTTATTGAGAGCTTACTGTGTGCAGAGCACTGTACTAAGCGCTTGCACTGTACTAGGTAACTTTCCATACTCCTGCTATTAATAGGTGCAGTGTTGTGTTTTTTTCCTCCTCCACCACCTATCTGTGAAAGGCTTGTGTCTGAAACAGAGAAGTTAGGTGACTTGCTCAAAAATCACACAATGGGCAAGTGAAGGAGCCAGAATTGGAATCGAGGCCTCCTGACTCCCAAACCTGTGGTCTTTCCACTAGGCCATGCTGCTTCTCTAAAGATAAGACATTATGAAACAAAGTCTTGGAGGTGAAGATGGATGTAACAGCAGATAGGCCAACCTGATGTGTGCTAATTAGAATAGGGTGATATCAAGAGGAAAAATCAAAAATAATCCTGAGAGAAAATGGGACAATACACACAAGGGAGAGAAGGAGGTGCACTCCTGACTAACCATTTCATTCTTTAAAATTCAGGCTGGCTGCTCACATACCTATGTTTCACTGGACTAGCTGCACGTTAATAACAATAGTCCAAAACTAACCCAATCTTTAAGTTATTTTACAATTATTCTTATGAAACCTCTTTATGACAGGAGATACCATGTCTAGGAAAAAAATCCCCTCTGGTAAACATTAGAATTCTGAGCTTTTGAATTACTGAATGTTTCCTTACCTTGTTCTTACATTACCTTCAACTAACCTTGGGCCATATCAATAAAATCACAAAACCTCAGAAGCATTGAGGTGGCAAAGCAATGAAAATCATAGTTGAGCAGATGTCTCTATTTCACAAATATGACGATTTAGCCAACAAAGAGTATTGTCAGAGGGAGGGGAGGGGGAGGAAATCACAAAATGGCATGTTTACTAGTGGCTTTAGGCCACCAAAGTTGCTTGTGGCTTCCCATGCTCCCCTTACCTTGCCATCTGGCTGAACTCACCCCAACTAGGCCCAGAAACATCTTTCTCTCTACTCCAGGTCCTCCCACCTCAGGTCGAGGCAGCTTTGTGACTTTTCTGAATTTGGCACACATCTCTGGAGTCAGAAGAGAGCCGCAGTTCTCTGGATTGTCTCAGGAATCCACTTTACTCTGTCATACATGCACAGACTAATTTGTACCTTACACACTTTTCCATCAAACTGCATCAGAGCAGAGACCCGGTAGTGTGGGAAAGTCTGCCGAGAATTCCCACTAGGAATTTTATGTATCAAGATACTGTCTGTGGCTCTCACTTCCCACAGACGGTGCAGTTCTCCCCACTTATCCATTTACCCCCAATTCTCTTTTTTAAGATCCCAGTTTTCCATATGTCTTCCCAACGATAACTGACCTGAATAGTCTGAAAATGTGGCTCTATTCTGGTAGGAAGCAAAGATCCAACAGCAACATGTGAAGAGCATGTGGGTTTAGCAGTGTCTGCTGCTGAGGAGGATGCACAGAGATGCTCTGTTCCACACCCATTAGCTGCATCCCTATTTTACAATGTATATGGGGGGGGGCGGTGTTGGGGGATCAGGGGAGAAAATGCAAATTGTTCACTACTTATGAAAAAATAAAATCAAGCTATTTTCTAATGACGCTAGATGAATCCGTACTGTCTCCTAAACAAAAGTTCGTTTGACCCCCTTTATGAACACAGTGCTCACTGTGAGTGGGGACAAGGCCAATAATAATAATGGTATTTTCAAAATGCTTATTATGTGCCAAGCACTCTACACTAGGGTAAACATAAGATATTCAGGGCTGAAGCTGTCCTTGTTCCATGACAGGCTCACCGTTTAAAGGGAAGGAGAACAGGTACTTAATTCCCATTTTACAAATGAGGAAGGTGAGGCACAGAGAATTTCAATGACCTGCCCACAGTCATCCAAGAGTTGCAAGTGGCAAAGCTGGGATTAGACCACACATCTGACTCCCAGTGCTTTTCCCAGTAGCCCATGTTGCTTCAGGAAGGAAGACCTTAGTCAGTCAGTCAATTGTATTTATTGAGCATATTTACTGTGTGCAGGGCATTGTGTGAAGCACTTGGGAGAGTACAACATAACAATATAACAGATACAATCCTTGCCCACGATGATCTTATGGTCTACAGTGGGAGAGAGACATGAATATAAATAAATTACAGATATGTTCATAAATGCTGTGGGGCTGGGAGGAGGGATTAATAAAGGGAGCAGGTCAGGACAACACAGAAGGAAGTTGAAGAAGAGAAGACGGTTCCTCAGTCACTTAAAACAGGCTCATGGGGTGGGCCTGCAACCACAAGAAAACTAACCAATAGGGAAAACTTCATTCAATTGCATTTATTGAGCACTTACTGTGTGCACAGCACTGTTCTAAGTGCTTGTGAGAGTACACTATAACAATAAAAGGGTCACTTTCCCTGCCCCGAGGAAGCTAGGTGTGCTTGAGGATAAAAGATGATGGCAGTACTGGGTAGGATTCCCCGGCATAAATGACATCCTCTCAATGTGACGGCTGATCAATGTGCCTCATACAGGCAGTTAGCTCCAATTAGCTAATCTGCCTTTCAAACAAAAGTGCTTTGCTACATCATGAGCCCATATACTTAGAAAGAGACACATTTCAAAGAAGAGTTCTGAAAGAATACAGATTGGGTTATTTTTGTAGTACTATAATCCAACCGCGGAGCATTGGGGGAAATTTCAATGCACAGGTGGATGTCAATTCAGAAACATGGAGAAAAAAACCACCAGGCCACATGGGATTGGAAAACTCAATAGCAAGTGGGCCAAAATCAATTCAATTTCTAACACCATCTACAGCTTCCAATTAAGGAGAGATATCAGGAGTGTAACCAGATGATATCTCATCAACAGAATTATTGATTATTATGATGAAGTCTCATATATATATATATAATTTATTTATATTAATGTCTGTCTCTCCCTCTAGACTGTAAACTTGTTATGGGCAGGGAATGTGTTGGTTTATTGTTATACTGTTCTCTCCCAAGCACTTTACTGTGTTCTGCATACAGTAAGTGTTCAACAAATACAACTGACTGATTGATAGGTCAATGAAGAATTTTAAAGTCCTGAAAATGTTGGTCTGGCCATCACCTGATACATTCCAAACAAACTTGCGGTTCAGACCAGAAAGAAGCAGCCAAATTACCAATATGACTTGATGTCCCACTCGTGCAGACTTTGGAAACCTACAGGAGCTTCATGGGATCAAAGATGTCCTACTGGAGAAAGGAACTCCAGTTTCAAGTTCAAATGGGTACTTCTTCAAGACATCATCTTCCAGGCAACAATGAAGGCAAAGCCATCAGTATAGGTTCAGTGAAAATAACCAAGGGTACAGAACTACATGCATCAAGAGAACAAATACATTCCTGCCATCACTTGTGTTGACACTATGCATTTTGGCTACAAAACGCTATGGGAATTTGAGATCACGCATCTGAAACATAAGCCTGCTTAGATTGGGTGTGCCACAGTATCGGACTAAAAAACTGGCACACATATGCTCACGCATTTGGCAGTAACCAGGTGAGTCCTGAAATATGAGTTTCCTTAACAGAGGCTTTTGTATGATTATCACAAATCGAGACTGCAGAAGTCCCTAACATGACTTATCACTATAGCAGCCTAATGGCTCTAGACACACAGTAGTAATGGTATTGACGGAATGGCTGCTAAATGCAATGTACTGTACTAGAATCATAAGACACCTACCCTATTCACAAAGAGCCTACACTCTACAGCAAGCTAAAGGTGCAGATGACATCTGTCCCAGCCCAGCCCAGAAGGAAATCTTGCAGAGATGACAACACCACTTCGATGACCTGGTGAACAGACCTAACCAAACTGAGGATGAGACCCTTGGAAGCCAAGATGACACCCAAGCAATGAAGACAAATCTTTGCTTCTTCTGTTGAGGAAGTCACCTCCACAGGTAAAGCTACAAAAAATGTTAAAGCATCTGGATTTGATGGCATTCCTGCAGAAACCTAGGAACCTGCACCCACTCCCCTCCACACCACCAAGGAGACTCCATCCTATCCTGTCTTCCACCACCCAGGCACGAAAGAGAAAAGCCCCCACAGCCTCAGGCCCCCACAAAATCTCTGGGAGACTGATAGCTGCTGTAGTGGTCCCTATGGCTATGGGTATGCCTTGGACTCCCTGCTACAAGGAACCTGAAATTCTGCTCCTCCAGCCTCAGCATGGTACTGATTTTGCTTTTATTTTATGTATTTGTCCTTGTGCTGTTTCAATATCTGTTTAATCCTCCTGAGGTATCAGCCACCAATTATGTTCTTAGATTGTGAGGGATTGGTACTGGTTTTAATGACCAGCTGCATATTCTTTGCCAGTGCTTAGTACAGTGCTCTGCACACACTAAGCACTTAATATTGCTATTACTATTATCTCACTGCTCACCATCACTTGCAAGGTCCTAGTCAAGAGCCTATTAAGGCTAGATGCTGAAGAATATCATTAACTATGTATTGCCTACCTGAATTACAATGTGGTTTGAAACTAAAATGCAGCAATGCTGGACTCCAAAAGCTATTTGTCTTACCAATTATAAAATTACTTCACAGGTGTATCTAGATGAGTCAGAGCTGAGGTGCTAATCACCTTCAGAATAAAGAAGGATTATAAAGGAGGTTCAGTTCTATTAAACCTATTGTTGGCTGTCATTCCTGAGAACTGAGAAGGGACCTGGAAACTGGAGTCAGACTATGTTTCCACTGTAACAACAGGTTACAAGCATCAATGAAAATCTGGCGTGCTCATCCAGGATCTGTCGTTTGCTGATGAAAAGCGCATTCCCAAGAAGACATACAGAGATGATTACGAACCATTATGGAATGTCAGCTCAGCTCTACAAAAAGTCTGAAGAAAAACAAGATTATGAATTATCTGCCACTGGGAATTCCATGGTCAAAGATTTTTCCTGGAATCAATACTGCCATTAAATCCTACCTAGGAAGTACAATGATGCTTGGTTAGACTAAAGAAATACATAAAACACAAAAATGAAGAAGGCCAGCATGTCATGAGAGACTAGCAGCAAGTGATAACAACGGGGCATTCAGAATCACATCCAATTAAAAGTCTATAAAGCCGTGGGGGTCATAAACTTCTAAATATAGTGATACCTGGATCTACCACAGATGGCATATTCAGCTCCTGGTTCTGAACCATAGAAGCAAGTGTGGCCTGGTGGAAAGAGCACAGGCCTGGGAGTCAGAAGATCTGAGTTCTAATTCTGACTCTACCAATTGCTTGCTGTATGACCTTGGGCAAATCACTTCTCTGTGCCTCAGTTCTCCAGTTCTCCCTCCTATTTAGACTGTGAGCTCCATGTGGTACAGAGACTGTACCTAACCTAATTAACTTCTAGGGTTTAGAACAGTATTTGATGCATAGTAAGTGCTTAACAAAAATACCATTTAAAAAAAAAGGCAGGGCAAGACCTTTAACGATGAGCTCATGAAATGTAAATTGTGTACCAATCAGCATCGACAGAATTAACTGCTTGCATGCTGTGTCTCAAGTACTATACAGAGAACTTTACACTAAACAATGACCACACAGTTCATACCTTCTGAGGGGCTAGCAGGCATAAACTGACAAATATACATAGTTTAAGAATGAGAGAATACCAATGGATCTCAATTAGCATTCCTTCTGGAGCACGAAATGAAGAAGAGTTTTCCACTGGAAAAATGTAAAGGTTAACACATTAAGCAGTCATGCCAAGTATTCAGGTCTACCTTCACAACATCAGCAAAATCCTCCCTTTCCTCTCCAACTAAACTACTACCACATGTCTCCCCCTTTTAGACTGTGAGCCCACTGTTGGGTAGGGACTGTCTCTATATGTTGCCAATTTGTACTTCCCAAGCACTTAGTACAGTGCTCTGCACACAGTAAGTGCTCAATAAATACGATTAAAGCACTTATCCTAACCCACTTTGATTATTTTATCAGTCTCCTTGCTGACCTCCCTGCCTCCCGCCTCTCCCCACTCCAGTCCTTACTCCATTCTGCTGCCCAAATCATCTGCATTCAAAAACATTCAGATCATGTTTCCCCACTCCTCAAGAAACCCCAATAGTTGCTCATCCACCTCCGCATTAAACAAAAACTCCTCACCATTGGCTTTATAGCACTGAATCACCTTGTCCCCTCCTACCTCACCTTGCTACTCTCCTACTGTAACCCAGACTGCACATTTTGTTCCTCTAAAGCTAACCTTCTCACTGTACCTCCATCTCATCTAACTCACGGCCAACCTCTGTCCCATATCCTACCCCCGGCCCGAAACGCCCTCCCTCCTCATATCAGACAGACAATTGCTCTCCCCAACTTCAAAGCCTTATTGAATGCACATCTCCTTCAAGAAGCCTTCCCTGATTAAGCTCTCCTCTCCTCTTCTCTCACTCCCTTCTGCACAGCTTTTACTTGCTTCTTCATTCATCCCCCCTCCCAGTCCCACAGCACATATGCATATATCTCTAATTTATCTATTTATTCATTTATTTATGTTTATGTCTGTCTCCCCTCTAGACTGAGCTCATTGTGGGCAGGAATGCATCTGTGTGTTGTTATATTGTACTCTCCCAAGCACTTAGTACAGTGCTTTTGCACATAGTAAGCACTTAATAAATGATAAATTCGAGTGAATTCCATCCTGTCACAGCACACTTTTCTACATGTATTTTACTCAGGTGCTTTTCCTACCTGCAACTTTGTGTCAATCTCCCCTGCTAAAACTGTAAATTCCTTGAGAACAGGGACCTAGTTTATTTACTTCACTGTACTCTCCCTGGCACTCAGTACTGTGCTCTGCATAGAGTATGTGCTCAATAAATACTATTGATTGATGTGTTCTCAAAATTCACAAAATTGACCAATACAAATATTTTAAAAGCACAAGCACAAATACAGTTACAAGATAAAATAGCTATGTAAATATGTACCAGTAATAAAGGATTGAGTCCAAGGTTTTATTCCTTCATATGTAAATATTTACATTTCGAACACATTATCTTGCGATTCCTCCTCAGCAAAAGGCACCTTGTGCAAACATACTAGATACCTCACAATATTTGTTGCCCAGTGAGAACAAAGAACTGCTGAAATGGGCTTTTAATCTCTGTGTTCACATCAGAGTGGGGAAAGAGACAGAAAGTTTGGTTTGAGCCAAGGTAAACACTGCGCAAAACCAGAGCATTATCTTGAAGTGAAAAACTGCTATAAGAAATAAAATTCATTTGCACTACCAAAAAAAACAGTGCTAAAACAATAGTGCTATAATGGGAGACCCCTGTAGACATAAACAAAGCAAAAAAGAAACAGAAATAACCGAGTGCTCTGTAACGGTGGTACAACCAGGAATCAGGGATTTATCAGGAAATGGCTCGAACAGAGATGACATTTTAAAAGGGGCTTTAAAAGAGGATAGGGACATGGTTTGACAAAACCGAGAATTTTCCAGGCTGACAAAGGAGGGAGAGTTGGTAGCAAGGCTGTTTTGGGAAGATTAGCCTGGGATGAGTGATGAGCACAAGCTGAGCGTAGCAGGCAATGGTCTTCACAACACAGCTTCTCTGAGCAGGAAGGTGAGGAGAATGGTGAGAGACAATGCAAGACCTGCTACATGGTGCCCTGAAATGAGGCGCACACAAGCAGAAAAGCAGAGCAAATGTCATAAAGACACTGGCAGTCACAGTGTCCCACAACTTGAGGCAGCAGTGGCCCGTTGGAAATCTCCAACAGACAGGGGCCAAACGATCTCTTTAGGATCTTTTCATTCTCAGTGTTTCTAAACAAAGGCAAAGAAAACCTTAAAAATATCAACTACAAATCAAGCTTACAATCTCCTATTACAATTAAGTCCAATCAATGGCCAAGGGCCCTCTGAAATGGTAGCCACCTCTTTACTTGTCTCTTGACAGAGGAAAAAACACAATGGTCCCTAAGGCACAGAAGACAGTGTATCATCAGGTTTTTCACTGCAAGTCACTGCCCAAAAGCGTGCACTCAAAAACAATAATAATTATTATTGTTGTTATTATTATGGTATTTGTTAAGCACTTACTATGTGTCAGGGACTGTACTAAGCGCTGGGGTGGATACAAGCAAATCTGGTTGGACACAGTCCTTGTCCCACTAAGGACTCAATCTCAATCCCCAGTTTACAGATGAGGTAACTGAGGCTCAGGGAAGTGATTTGCCCAAGGTCACACAGCAGACAAGTGGCAGGGTCAGGATTGGAACCCATGACCTACCGACTCCCAGGCTCATGCTGTAGCCACTATGCCATGCTGCTTCCAAGCTAACAGCCGAACAGATTACCCACCCAGCACAGCTCCTTTGTCTGAACCTTGACAGACCCAAATTCTCATACTTGGTTGCTTACTTACTGTCGACCTAGGTGAAAATGCCAATTCTGGGGAAAATGCTGGCATCTCTCTTCTCTGTCAAAGTGAGGATGCCCCGTTAATCATACAACAGTGCTGAAACTCTTTCTGGCTGCACCTCATCCTTCCTGGAATGTATTTTGAGAAAATGCCCTTCCCTTTTTACTGGAAAAAGATTCCCTCCCTGGATTTAATGCATGAGGCAACTTCATGGAAATTCCCATGCAAAGCCTCAACTTAAGACAATTATGGCTAGGAAAAAGTCCAGAGTAAAAAGACCTATGACTTACTGGATACAGACAGCTATGTACTGAAAAAAAAACTGGGAGGAGAGCCAGCCAGTGGGGAGCAGTCAGTGTGATTTGTGAATGAGTGTGGATTTTTCCCAAAGCAAACTTTGTTGTGATAAGTGGGTGTGTGTGCGGGCCAAGTAGGAATGGGACACTCAAGACTCAGCTTTCCGAGCTTGTGGAGGCTGGAGGCTTGGGATGGCAGCACTGCCCGTCCTGACGTTACTTTACTGCAGATGGAATCCAGCAGCGAGGGGAGGACATCACAGAGTCCCATGGAATTCTTTTCAAGCCACTTAGTTAAGCTGCCCACATTTAGAGGCATAATTTCTTTAGATGAAGAAACAGACCCAAATAGTGACAACCAAAAAACTGAGGGGTTTCTTCAAAGACCATCTCCCTGATCTCCTTCACACCTCAGGAGAGATGTACTGCTTGCTGGTAGTGGCTCCAACCTGCTTTGTTCATAAGACCTGGGGGTACAGGTTCACTCCCATTCCATTCTTTTCCCATCACTTTTTGCTCTCGGATCTCGCTGGGTGTGGGCCATGGGGTGAGTGTGTAATCCAATCAAGGCTGGGTCTCCCCTTAGGTAGCCGCTCTGCACCCCTACACTTAGAATATACTCCCAGGTCTCACCCTGATCTGCTCCATAGGAAAAGCAGCCCCACAAGAATAACAAAAATAATAGCGATAATATTAGACTAAAGTGCCTATTATGGCACTAAACCCTGTGCCAAGTCCTGGGGTAGATACTATCCCTGCTGCCCAAGTTGCTATGGGCGAACATAAGCTTCTTCCACCCACCTCTAAGCTTGAAAGTGGGAAAGTTAAAATCACACAATGGGTGACAGGTAGAACCAATCCCCTGTGCAGGCAGAAAATATGAGGTGTTTTTTTTAATGGTATTTAAGTACTTACTATGTGTCAGGAACAGTACTAAGCACTGGGGTAGATACAAGTTAATCAGGTTGGACACAGTCCCTGTCCCACATAGGGCTAACAGTCTTAATCCCCATTTTACAGATGAGTTAACAGGCACAAAGAAGTAAAGTGACATGCCCAAGGTCACACAGCAGACAATTGGCAGAGCCTGAATTAGAAACCAGGTCCTTCTGATTCCCAGGCCTTGCTCTGTCCACTGGACCACAGTGTTTTCTAAGAATGATTAATTTACTGATTGGGTGCTCTCTTTCTGGACCCTTGCACTCCTACCACCTGGTTCAATAGGGGCTTAGCTAACCACAGATGAGTAGTCCATCCTGCGTTACTAAACAGTATATTTGAAATGAAAAGGGAAAAATTAGGGATGTTAGATGGTGCATTCGTTAGCCATCAGGATGGCTGTCATTCATTCATTCAATCATATTTATTCATTCATTCATTCAATCATATTTGAGCACTTACTGTGTACAGAGCACTGTACTAAGCACTTGGGAAGTACAAGTTGGCAACATATAGAGACGGCCCCTACCCAACAGCGGGCTCACAGTCTAGAAGGGGGAGACACAACAAAACAAGACATATTAACAAAATAAAATAAATAGAATAAACATGTACAAATCAAATAGAGTAAGAAATATGTACAAACATATATACATATATACAGGTGCTGTGGGGAGGGGAAGGAGGTAAGGTGGGGGGATGGGGAGGGGGAGAGGAAGGAGGGGGCTCAGTCCAGGAAGGCCTCCTGGAGGAGGTGAGCTCTCAGTAGGGCTTTGAAGGGAGGAAGAGAGCTAGCTTGGCGGATGTGCGGAGGGAGGGCATTCCAGGCCAGGGGGAGGACGTGGGCCAGGGGTCGACGAACGAGGCACAGTGAGGAGGTTAGCGGCAGAGGAGCAGAGGGTGCGGGCTGGGCTGGAGAAGGAAAGAAGGGAGGTGAGGTAGGAGGGGGCGAGGTGATGGACAGCCTTGAAGCCGAGAGTGAGGAGTTTTTGCCTGATGCGTAGGTTGATTGGTAGCCATGCCCAGAGCGTTTCTGCACAAAAATGATCCGGGCAGCAGCGTGAAGTATAGATTGAAGTGGGGAGAGACAGGAGGATGGGAGATCAGAGAGGAGGCTGATGCAGTAATCCAGCTGGGATAGGATGAGAGATTGAACCAGCAGGGTAGCAGTCTGGATGGAGAAGAAAGGGCAGATCTTGGCGATGTTGCAGGGGTAAGACCGGCAGGTTCTGGTGACGGATTGGATGTGAGGGGTGAACGAGACAGCAGAGTCTAGGATGACACCAAGGTCACGTCATGGAGGACATGTCATGGAGGACAACCATCTCATGGTTCTTCCCATCATCTCACTGTCGGAGACAGAATATTGGGCTGGATTTCTATCTTTAGCAATGGCCTGATTCAGTAAGAGTTCAATACATATTATTGATCAATTCAGCAATGGAGTCAAGGAGTTGCTTTTGTTTTTAGGTTACCATGAAGAGAAATGGCAAAAACTTCCCACCTCCCTCCTGTTGCCTTAGAACCCTTGACAGCTTGGGCAGAACTACTAATTATTTACCTGTATTTATCATCTCCTCTTCCCTACTTATTGACATAGTGGCTGACTTTGAACTACTAACAGCTACACTCTGGCCATGACCTTTCGATCAGATCTGTAACTCTTTCACAAGCTCCTCCTCTGCCCCTCACCCTCTACCTGTGCACATCCCTCAAGGGTCATTCTGGGTCCCCTTTAATTTTCCAACTACTTCTTCTCCCTTGAAGAACTCATCTGCTCCCATAGCTTCAACTACCATACATTCTCAGATGATTCCCAAATCTGCATCTCAAGTCCTGACTTCTCTCCTGCTCTTCAGTCTCGCATTTCCTCCTGCTTTCAGAACATCTCTACATGGATGTCCCACCAACATCTCAAACTTAATGGCCAAAACGGAATGCCTCACCTTCCCACCTAAAATCCATCCTCCCCATTTCTTGCCCATCACTGTAGACAACACCACTATCTTTCCTGTCTCACTAGCCAGTAGCCTTGGCATTATCTTCAACTCATCTCTCATTCAACCCACATATTCAATCTAGCACCAAATTCCGTCGGTTCTAACTTTACAGCATCATTAAAATCTGCCATTTCCTCTCCATCCAAATTGCTATTATACTGATACAAGCACTTATCATATCCTGCCTTGGCTACTGTGCTAGCCTCCTCACTGACCTCCCTGACTCCTGTCTCTCCCCACTTTATTACTTACTTCATCTCTCTAAAAAAACTGTTCAGCTCTCATCTTCCCACTCCTCAGAAACCTCCAAATGCAGCCCACCCACCTCTACAAACAGAAACTTCTGAAGAGCTTTAAGGCACTTAATCAGCTCACCCCTCCTACCTTACCCCTCTGATTTCCTATTACAGCCCATCCTGCACACTTCACTCCTCTAGCACCAGTTGGCTCACTGTGACTCAGTCTCATCTATCTCCCCACTTACCCCTTGCCCATGTCCCCACTCTGAACCTAGAACTCACTCCTTCCTTCATGTATGACAGACCACCACTCTCCCTACCTCCAAAACCACATCTCCTCCAATAGGCCTTCCTCAACTAAGCCCTACACTTAGTAGGCACATCTCTATACTTACTCAATCCATCAGTGGTATTTACTGAATGTAAAGCATTGCCCTAAATACTTGAGAGTAGACCAGAAGCAAGACAAATGATTCCTGCCTTCAAGGAGATTATCTAAAGGGAGAGGCAGACATGTCACAAATAATGACAGGAGGAGGGAAGGATAAAGTTTAAAAGAAACTAAATCAATCAGTAGTATTTATTATTAATAATAATAATAATGGCATTTATTAAGCGCTTACTATGTGCAAAGCACCGTTCTAAGTGCTGTGGAGGTTACAAGGTGATCAGGTTGTCCCACAGGGGGCTCACAGTCTTTATCCCCATTTTACAGATGAGGGAACTGAGGCACAGAGAAGTTAAGTGACTTGCTCAAAGTCACACAGCTGACAATTGGCAGAGCCGGGATTTGAACCCATGACCTTTGACTCCAAAGCCCGGGTTCTTTTCCACTGAGCCATGCTTACTCAACTCATTATATGGAGAGCACTGAACTAAGCACTTGGGAAAGTGAAATAGACTTGGTAGAAAAGATCTTTGCCCTCAAGGACCTTGCCGCCTAGTGTGGGAAGCAGACACTAAAAAGAATTATAAGTTGGAGAAGGCACAGAGTTTAAAGATATGTAAATAAGAGCTAGTGGAATGGAAGGACAGAAAAGGGATTGAGTACCCAAGTGCTTAGGGGACATGAAACTGCTGTAATAATAATAATTATGGTATTTAAGCACTTACTACGTGCCAAGCACTGTTCTATGCACTGGGGTAGATCCAAGGTAATCAGGTTGTCCCACATGAAGCTCACAATCTTAATCCCCATTTTACAGATGAGTTAACTGAGGCACAGAAAAGAGAAGTGGCTTACCAAAGTCACACAGCAGACAAGTGGCGGAGCCAGGATTAGAACCCACGACCTCTGGCTCCCAAGCCCGTGCTCTTGCCACTAAGCCACGTTGCTTCTCGTAATGGCACGTGGAAGGATGGGGAGATAAGAAAGAAATCAGGGAAGGTCTTTTGGAGGAGATGTAACTTCAGAAGGGCTTTGAAGATGGGAAGAGCAGTGCCTCACCTGATGTGAAGGAGGAGGGAGTTCCAGCCAGGAGAGTGGACATGAGCAAGTTGGTGAAAAGAGTAAAGCATGCAGAGTGGGTTGGTTTGAAGATGTAATATTGAATAAACAAGTGACTATACAAATAAATATTCATACAAAAGGCTAAGGATGGCATTAAATAAACATGCTAAGGAAAGTTGTTACATTGACTGAGAAGGACATTTTGAATTATTCATGGAAGAGGTTCATGGAGGTGCATAGTCATTGGCCTTTGAAGAAGGGGAGAATGTTGACCTGTTGGATTGCAAGGTTGGGGAGGGAGTTCCTATACCAGCCTCAACCCTTAGGGTGGGCAATCATTTGGCTCCACAGGCAACATACTCCAGAAGGCAACCATTCGTTGGCTGACAATGAAAAGTGTAGAGTGGGCATATAATAATAATAATTATGGTATTTGTTAAGGGCTTATTTTGTGCCAGGCACTGTACTAAGGGCTGGGGTGCATACAAGCAAATCAGGTTGGACACAGTCCCCATCCCACATGGGGCTCACAGTCTCAATCCTCATTTTACAGATGAGGTAACTGAGGCCCAGAGAAGTGAAGTAACTTGCCCAACGTGACACAGCCAACAAGTGGTGGAGTCAGGATTAGAACCCACAACCTTCTGACTCTCAGGCCTGTGCTCTATCCACTATGCTGTGCCGCTTCTATATTGGGGGTCGGGGGGGGGAGGGGGGTTATGTTTAAACCACAGAAGTGCCATCACTTCTGCCTAGGGTGAAGCCAACCAGGCCATGAGGTCACAATGTATGTGCAGTGCCAGGTAAGAGTAATCGCACGCAGATGTGGCTCTTCTGGAACTAGATTAATTCAAGCACACATTTTGTCCACCTACTCGATGCTCTCTCTTCTGGGAAAGCAGGAGCCCCATAGCTACAGATCCCCATTTACGTTTTGAGCTGACTCAGAATGATTCATCCAAGAAAATGACTTGAGAGGTCAAGAGTGAAAACCTATGGTTTGCAAAAGGGCAGGGAGTAGGGGGAAGGTGAGGGAGATTGGAGGGAGCAGGAGGGGCATGCAGAGGGAAGGATTTCCCTCCTACAATTGTTCCCTTGCTCCCTGAATGCTCTTTTAACCTCCTTCTGGTGCCTGGTTACCTCTTGCCTCCAAAAGAAACAGCACTCCAGGCAGTCATTCATTCATTCTTTCAATCGTATTTATTGAGCACTTACTGTGTGCAGAGCACTGTACTAAGCACTTGGGAAGTACAAGTCGGCAACATATAGAGATGGTCCCTACCCAACAATGGGCTCACAGTCTAGAAGGGGGAGACGGACAACAAAACGTAGACAGGTGTCAAAATCATCAGAACAAATAGAATTAAAGCTATATGCACATCATTAACAAAATAAATAGTCAGACTCCTCTAGACTAAAAGCTCGTTATTGACAGGGAATGGTTCTACCAACTCTATTATATTGTACTGTCCTAAGAACTCAGTAGAGTGCTCTGCACACAGTAAGTGCTCAACTAAAAGGATTGACTTACTGACTGGATGCTCTCCCTCTGGACCCTTCTGCCCTCCTAGCACCAGCAGAAGCCAATGATGCTCCTGAGCAGAGACAGTGAGAGGAAAGACTCCACTCCCTATTCCCAGAATGGGTCCTTACCAGCTGAAGTCTCCAGTGCCTCCATCAATCAATGGTATTTATAGATCACTTACTGTGTGCAAAATCACTGTACTAAGCGCTTTGGAAGCATGCAATACATCAAGAGTCGATAGACATGGTCCTCCATCTAAGCAGAAATCTGCTGTTGAATACTCTCCCACTCACTCCCGTGTCCTGGGAAATTCCTCAGAATCAGAAAAGTGAGAAATCGCCCCATCAATGAGTTGACAGACAGGCATGGGCACATATGGACTCCTGGCCTCGGACACAGGAGGGATGGAGTAGTGACCCTCCAAGAACATGAGGGACAAACCCTATATGGAAATGTTTCCAGCAAAAATCACTTCCTAGGCCACATAAAATTGCCTCTAGGGTCTTCATGAATACCAAAAAACAATCATTTCCAAAGTAATAGAAGGAAGAAGCAGAAAAGGAGGGGCAAAAAATAAAAGTTATGAGGAAAATTGAGACCAATTTACAGATGAAAATAACCAAAACCTTACCCATTTTATCAACTGTATTTATTGAGCACTTACTGTGTGTTGAGCGCTGTATTAAGTGCTTGGGAGAGTACAATATGATAGCAAGTAGACACTTTCCCTGCCCACAACAAGTTCAATGCAATCTGCTAGATTGTATACACTTTAAGGGCAGGGATAGTGTCTACTAAGTATTTTACTTTTGTATGTTACTTAAGTGCTTATTGTGTGCCAAGCACTGTACTAGGCATTGGGGTAGGTACAAAATAATAGGGTTGGACAGAGTCCAGGTCCCACATAAGCCTCACAATCTTAATCTCCATTTTAAAGATGATATAACTGAGGTTCAGAGAAGATAAGTGACTTGCCTAAGATCACACATTGCCCAAGGTCACACAGAAGACAAGTGGCAGACAGGATTAGAACCCAGGTTCTCTGACACCCAGGCCCATGATTTTTCCACTAGGTCATGCTGCTTTTCTGATGATGAGAGGCGCTGATGGGAGGGTCACAGCGAAGAAAAGATGATCTAGTCCCACCCCACAGGATGATGAAGGTAGGCTAGATGCAAAAAACAGAACCCTGGGCATAGAGACACGGGAAGATTACAGAAAGGTAGAGAGCAGAGGGAAGAAAGAGAAACGAAGGTGGGGGAGGGGAGAGAAAGAGAGAGAAATAGAGAAAAGAGAGTGGCAAGAACTGGTGGGGGGGGAGGGCAGGGGGAATTGTGTGTATTATGTGTGCATACACCTAAGGATTTAGGTGCTTTTCACTGAATAAATGCTCAGGAACAATTACTGATCTTTACTGCTACCTGTTTTCACTCACATCAGGAGTAACTAGAGTTGTCACTATTTTAATTGCTAGCACTTAGCCACACAAACCTGAAGATGAGAAATTTGTACTTCATTTCCATTCCCAGAGGGGGCAAAAAATTGAATAGCCTTAAAAGGCCTGATGAAGGCAACAGATAACTTTGGTCGTTGTGAATCGTAATTCCAACATGTGTGCCATATGGCAGAAAGTGTCTTGAGTCAAGATTGGGAAGCGGCTAAATCCTAGGCTGCCACTTTCTGCCCCAGGTTGCCCAGCTAAGCAGTGGCCCACATGGGGCTTGGGGGAAAAGGTCACTTTCCCCACCGGTGACAGTCATAAACACACCTAGAGGCACAAAGGTAGCTGGATATGGCAATTCACCCCATGCTCCTACCCTGCTTCAACCACGAGGAACAATTCCTGCCCATCCAGTGCAAACAGAGTCCCTCGATTCCTTCCCTAAGGACACAAACTGTCATGCTGGCCAAACACTAGTCAGACCTGGTATTGGCACATAGTCATGGGCAGAACCACCAATTTAAGTCACCCTTCACACACACACACAAAAGTGATATTTCTAATTCCAGTCATCATATCATCCAATAGCTGCACGAAAGGCAACGTTGATTGGACGTCTGCATTAGCGGCACTGTACTAGGCACAGCACCACATCAGAGCATTGTACTGGCTGCAGCTACAGCTGCTGACTTTGGCTCCAGAAATCACTGTCAGCTGTGGACCACTATACCAGTTTTTTCTCTTCATCGCCAGTCATCCCGCCTCTCCTACACATTTCCATTCATCCAATCCTCTTTTAAGCGTGGGCCCCCACGACTTCTGGAAGATCCCACCCATCCCTCCACCCTGACCTCAGTCTTCTGTCCTGACTCCACACCCCATCCTGCTTTTCTACAATTTGTTCCATCTTCCCACTCCCAAGCCAGGCCAACTGAAGGACCCATCACCCCAGTTCCCTAAAACTAAGAGGTAACACTAGGGATAGTCTGCCCCCATTCCCATTCTATCCCACCCTCTGTCCATCTCTCACCCCAACCTCTGTCCAGGATATGAACAGGATGGTGAGGACTAAGAAGAGTTAATTGCAACGGGGTGGGGAAGGGCAGTTGTACACTAAAAAGTGATGATGATGATGGCATATATTAAGCACTTACTATGTGCCACACACTGTTCTAAGTGCTGATCACTGTTCTAAGCGCTGCTTAGTAGTGTCACGTGCAAAGTAAGCACTCAATAAATAGCGTTGACTGAAGGAGGAATACTTCTTTAAAAAAAATAAGAATAAAGTTGAAATCAGTAGGGAGAATAAAAGACACGCTCCCTGCCCATAATGACCTAATGAAATTTTCTAATCACTAATGATCACTGACCGGGCCCCAGGGTTTTTTTTTCCCAGACCGGTCTCTAGCTCCTGAGTCACTGCTCCTCTCTGAAGGCAGCTATCACACCTTCCCAAGGAAAGTGTTTAAAGTAATAATAATAATGATAAGGGCATTTTATTAAGCGCTTACTATGTGCAAAGCACTGTTCTAAGCGCTGGGTAGATTTCCCCTGGGAAGAGGCATCCAGAATGTTGTTAGTTATCAGGCTATTGCTCATTTCTTTTCAAAAAGAGAGGGAGCAAAACTTCGGGAAAGTAAAACCAGGCTCTATTGAGAGTTGGTGTTTTTCGCTCCAAGTCTGCTGGCTTTATTTCTCTCGGAACACACGGGGCGGTGGGGCGCTCTGCACACAGTAAAGCGCTCACTAAATACAATTGAATGAATTTCGTTTCAAACCTGGGCAGGGGGTGGGCACCTGCATGAGCCCCGGCAGGACCCACCTATCTCCATGTTTTGCTTTGTTTTCTGTCTCCCCCTTCAAGACTGTGAGCCCGTTGTTGGGTAGGGACTGTCTCTATATGTTGCCGACTTGTAATAATAATAACAATAATAATTTTGGTATTTGTTAAGCGCTTACTATGTGCCAAGCACTGTTCTAAGCGCTAGGGGAGATACACGGTAATCAGGTTGCCCCACATGGGGCTCACAGTCCCCTCCTCCCCCTCCCCCTCCCCCCCCCGCCTTACCTCCTTCCTCTCCCCACAGCACCTGTATATATGTTTGTACATATTTATTATTCTATTTATTTTATTTGTACATATTTATCCTATTTATTTTATTTTGTTAACATGTTTTGTTTTGTTCTCTGTCTCCGCCTTCTAGACTGTGAGCCCACTGTTGGGTAGGGACCGTCCCTCTGTGCTGCCAACTTGTACTTCCCAAGCGCTTAGTACAGTGCTCTGCACAAGGTAAGCGCTCACTAAATACGACTGAATGAATGAATCCCCATTTTCCAGATGAGGGAACTGAGGCACAGAGAAGTGACTTGCCCAAAATCACACAGCTGATAAGTGGAGGGGCTGGGATTAGAACCCATGACCTCTGACTGCCAAGCCCGCACTCATTCCACTGAGCCGCGCTGCAAGCGCTTAGTCCAGTGTTCTGCACACAGTAAGAGCTCAATAAATACGACTGAATGAATGAATCCCCACTTTCCAATCAATCAATCATATTTATTGAGAGCTTACTATGTGCAGAGCACTGTACTAAGAGCTTGGAAAGTACAAGTTGGCAACATATAGAGACAGTCCCTACCCAACAGATGGGGACCTGAGGCACAGAGAAGTGCCTTGACCAAAGTCACACAGCTAAGTGGAGGGGGCCGGCATTAGAACCCATGACATCTGACTGCCAAGTCCGCGCTCCTTCCACTGAGCCGCGCTGCAAGCACTTAATCCAGTGCTCTGCACACAGTAAGCGCTCACTAAATACGACTGAAAGAATGAATGAATCCCCACTTTCCAGATGAGGGAACTGAGGCACAGAGAAGTGCCTTGCCCAAAGTCACACAGCTGATAAGTGGAGGGGGCCGGGATTAGAACCCATGACCTGTGACTGTCAAGCCCGCGCTCGTTCCACTGAGCCGCGCTGCAAGCGCTTAGTTCAGTGCCCTGCACACAGTAAGTGCTCAATAAATACGACTGAATGAATGAATGAATCCCCACTTTCCAGATGAGGGAACTGAGGCACAGAGAAGTGCCTTGCCCAAAGTCACACAGCTGATAAGTGGAGGGGACCGGGATTAGAACCCATGACTTCTGACTGCCAAGCCCGCGCTCGTTCCACTGAGCCGCGCTGCAAGCGCTTAGTCCAGCGCTCTGCACACAGTAAGCGCTCACTAAATACAACTGACTGAATGAATGAATCCCCACTTTCCAGATGAGGGAACTGAGGCACAGAGAAGAGCCTTCCAGTGCTCTGCACACAGTAAGCGTTCACTAAATGCGACTGAATGAATCCCCACTTTCCAGATAAGGGAACTGAGGCACAGAGAAGAGCCTTCCAGTGCTCTGCACACAGTAAGTGCTCTCTAAATGCGACTGAATGAATCCCCACTTTCCAGATGAGGGAACTGAGGCACAGAGAAGTGCCTTGCCCAAAGTCACACAGCTGATAAGTGGAGGGGCCCGGGATTAGAACCCATGACCTCTGACTGCCAAGCCCGCGCTCGTTCCACTGAGCCTCAAGCTGCAAGCGCTTAGTCCTGTGCTCTGCACACAGTAAGCGCTCAATAAATACGACTGAATGAATGAATGAATGAATCCCCACTTTCCAGATGAGGGAACTGAGGCACAGAAAAGTGCCTTGCCCAAAGTCACAAACAGTGGAAAGAGCCCGGGCTTTGGAGTCACAGGTCATGGGTTCAAATCCCGGCCCCGCCACTTGTCAGCTGTGTGACGTTGGGCAAGTCACTTCACTTCTCTGGGCCTCAGTTCCCTCATCTGTAAAATGGGGGTGAAGACTGTGAGCCCCTCGTGGGCCAACCTGATTACCCTGTACCTACCCCAGCGCTTAGAACAGTGCTTTGCACATAGTAAGCGCTTAACAAATACCAACATTATTAAGTGGAGGGGTCGGGATTAGAACCCATGACCTCTGACTGCCAAGCCCGCGCTCGTTCCACTGAGCCGCGCTGCAAGTGCTTAGTCCAGTGCTCTGCACACAGAAAGCGCTCATTAAATACGACTGAATGAATGAATGAATCCCCACTTTCCAAATGAGGGAACTGAGGCACAGGGAAGTGCCTTGTCCAAAGTCACACAGCTGATAAGTGGAAGGGCCAGGATTAGAACCCATGACCTCTGACTGCCAAGCCCGTGCTCGTTCCACTGAGCCGCGCTGCAAGCGCTTAGTCCAGCGCTCTGCACACAGTAAGCGCTCACTAAATACAACTGACTGAATGAATGAATCCCCACTTTCCAGATGAGGGAACTGAGGCACAGAGAAGAGCCTTCCAGTGCTCTGCACACAGTAAGCGCTCACTAAATGCGACTGAATGAATCCCCACTTTCCAGATGAGGGAACTGAGGCACAGAGAAGTGCCTTGCCCAAAGTCACACAGCTGATAAGTGGAGGGGCTGGAATTAGAACCCATGACCTCTGACTGCCAAACCCACGCTCGTTCCACTGAGCCGCGCTGCAAGCGCTTAGTCCAGTGCCCTGCACACAGTAAGCGCTCACTAAATGCGACTGAATGAATCGCCACTTTCCAGATGAGAGAACTGAGGCACAGAGAAGTGCCTTGCCCAAAGTCACACAGCTGACAAGTGGAGGGGGCCGGGATTAGAACCCATGACCTCTGACTGCCAAGCCCGCGCTCGTTCCACTGAGCCGCGCTGCAAGCGCTTAGTCCAGTGCCCTGCACACAGCAAGAGCTCAATAAATACGACTGAATGAATGAATCCCCACTTTCCAATCAATCATATTTATTGAGCGCTTACTGTGTGCAGAGCACTGTACTAAGCGCTTAGAAAGTACAAGTTGGCAACATATAGAGACAGTCCCTACCCAACAGATGAGGGAACTGAGGCACAGAGAAGTACCTTGCCCAAAGTCACACAGCTGATAAGTGGAGGGGGGCCGGGATTAGAACCCATGACCTCTGACTGCCAAGCCCGCGCTCGTTCCACTGAGCCGCGCTGCAAGCGCTTAGTCCAGTGTTCTGCACACAGCAAGAGCTCAATAAATATGACTGAATGAATGAATCCCCACTTTCCAATCAATCATATTTATTGAGCGCTTACTGTGTGCAGAGCACTGGACTAAGCGCTTGGAAAGTACAAGTTGGCAACATATAGAGACAGTCCCTACCCAACAGATGAGGGAACTGAGGCACAGAGAAGTACCTTGCCCAAAGTCACACAGCTGATAAGTGGAGGGGGGCCGGGATTAGAACCCATGACCTCTGACTGCCAAGCCCGCGCTCGTTCCACTGAGCCGCGCTGCAAGCGCTTAGTCCAGTGCCCTGCACACAGCAAGAGCTCAATAAATACGACTGAATGAATGAATCCCCACTTTCCAATCAATCATATTTATTGAGCGCTTACTGTGTGCAGAGCGCTGGACTAAGCGCTTGGAAAGTACAAGTTGGCAACATATAGAGACAGTCCCTACCCAACAGATGAGGGAACTGAGGCACAGAGAAGTGCCTTGCCCCAAGTCACACAGCTGATAAGTGGAGGGGGGCCGGGATTAGAACCCATGACCTCTGACTGCCAAGCCCGCGCTCGTTCCACTGAGCCGCGCTGCAAGCGCTTAATCCAGTGTTCTGCACACAGCAAGAGCTCAATAAATACGACTGAATGAATGAATCCCCACTTTCCAATCAATCATATTTATTGAGCGCTTACTGTGTGCAGAGCGCTGTACTAAGCGCTTGGAAAGTACAAGTTGGCAACATATAGAGACAGTCCCTACCCAACAGATGAGGGAACTGAGGCACAGAGAAGTGCCTTGCCCCAAGTCACACAGCTGATAAGTGGAGGGGGGCCGGGATTAGAACCCATGACCTCTGACTGCCAAGCCCGCGCTCGTTCCACTGAGCCGCGCTGCAAGCGCTTAGTCCAGTGCCCTGCACACAGCAAGAGCTCAATAAATACGACTGAATGAATGAATCCCCACTTTCCAATCAATCATATTTATTGAGCGCTTACTGTGTGCAGAGCGCTGGACTAAGCGCTTGGAAAGTACAAGTTGGCAACATATAGAGACAGTCCCTACCCAACAGATGAGGGAACTGAGGCACAGAGAAGTGCCTTGCCCCAAGTCACACAGCTGATAAGTGGAGGGGGCCGGGATTAGAACCCATGACCTCTGACTGCCAAGCCCGCGCTCGTTCCACTGAGCCGCGCTGCAAGCGCTTAGTCCAGTGTTCTGCACACAGCAAGAGCTCAATAAATACGACTGAATGAATGAATCCCCACTTTCCAATCAATCATATTTATTGAGCGCTTACTGTGTGCAGAGCGCTGTACTAAGCGCTTGGAAAGTACAAGTTGGCAACATATAGAGACAGTCCCTACCCAACAGATGAGGGAACTGAGGCACAGAGAAGTGCCTTGCCCCAAGTCACACAGCTGATAAGTGGAGGGGGCCGGGATTAGAACTCATGACCTCTGACTGCCAAGCCCGCGCTCGTTCCACTGAGCCGCGCTGCAAGCGCTTAGTCCAGTGTTCTGCACACAGCAAGAGCTCACTAAATACGATTTAATGACTAAATGAATGACCCAGGGCATGGCACTCCCTCGTCCCCGCGGAGGCTGGGGCCCGGAGACTGACCAGAAGAATATGCGGGAGCACAGGTTGGCGTCCTTCAGCGGGTTGGGCTTGGCCTCCTGGTAGACGGGCTGCATCGCTGCCTCGTTGCACGGTCCTGCGGGAGCCGGAGCAGGGATGCTGCAACCCCTCGCTCCGGGTGCTGGAAGCGCCAACACTCGCCCTCGAGCTCTTACCTCCTGCTTTCTGACCCTACTAGGAAGACTAGACTGTGAGCCCGTTGTTGGGCCTCTCTAGGCGGCCGATCTGTCCTTCCCAAGCGCTTAGTACAGCGCTCTGCACCCAGTAGGCGCTCAATAAATAGGACTGAACGAGTGAAGCCGGCGCCTCTTCCGGAAACTTGCAGCCGGCGGCCCGGCTTCCCTCCTCCCGGGCTCCTCCCAGCTTTTCGTTTCTACCCCCCCTTTCTCTGCTCGCTGCCTTGACTGGTTCCTGTTGCTGCTCCTGCTTCTTTGCCGCCGCTGCGGAGGAGGAAGAGGAAGAGGAGGAGGCCGCCAACTCTCCCACCCCAGCCGAGTCGCAGCCCCTTCCCCTCCTTTCCCTTTCCTCCCTTCACCTTCCTTGCAGGGGGTGGGCACGCCCACACTAAAGGAAGGAGGGATGCAGCGGAGAAACGGGCTGGAGAATCAACTTTCTCCTTCTCGCCGGAGTTGCCCAGAAACAAGGGAAACAGGAATTCATTCATTCATTCGATCGTATTTATTGAGCGCTTACTATGTCCAGAGCACTGTACTAAACGCTTGGGAAGTACAAGTCGGCCACATATAGAGACGGTCCCTACCCAACAACGGGCTCACAGTCTAGAAGGGGGACACAGACAACAAAACAAGTAGGTGTCAATACCATCAGAATAAATAGAATTATAGCAATATACACATCATTAATAAAATAGAGTAATAAATATGTACAAATATACACAAGTGCTATGGGGAGGGGGAGAGCGAAATAGGGAGGGGGGCTCAGTCTGGGAAAGCTTGGGTCAGGTTCCCTGAGTCTACACCCCTCCCCACCCTTCATTTCCTCTCCCCCAAGCAGAAAGAACTTGCTCCGGTCCATCTGGTTACATATTCATTCAATAGTATTTATTGAGCACTAACTGTGTGCAGAGCATTATACTAAGCGCTTGGGAAGTACCATTCAGCAACAGAGACAGCCCCTACCCACAACGGGCTCACAGTCTAGACGATCTAAGCAATGCTTAACTCATGCTACCCCTGTAGCACTTACATACTTGTCTCTAATACCTATTGTTTGCTCCTACCTGAAATTTATTTTAGCCCACCCTATAAGATTTTTGAAGGCAGGGATCACATCTACTAGGATACAACCTAGCCCTTGGGTCCCATCTGTCTTTTCATTCAATCGTATTTATTGAGCACTTAACTGTGTGCAGAGCACTGTACTAAGCACTTGGGAAGTACAAGTTGGCAACATATAGAGACGGTCCCTACCCAACAACAGGCTCACGGTCTAGAAGGGGGAGACAGACAACAAAACAAGTAGTTGTCAATACCATCAGAATAAATAGAATTATAGCAATATACACATCATTAATAAAATAGAGTAATAAATATGTTCAAATATACACAAGTGCTATGGGGAGGGGGAGAGCAAAATAGGGAGGGGGGCTCAGTCTGGGAAGGCCTCCTGGAGGAGATGAGCTCTTAGTAGGGCTTTGAAGGGAGGAAGAGAGCTAGTTTGACGGATGTGTGGAGGAAGGGCATTCCAGGCCAGAGGTAGGACGTGAGTCAGGGGTCAACGGCGGGACAGGCGAGAATGAGGCACGGTGAGGAGGTCTCGCCACTGATTCCTTGTCCAGGTTCTTCCTCTGGGCTGGAACTCTAAAAATCACATTTCCTCCAAGAGACCTTTCCTAAGGCCTCATCTGCCTTAAACATTTGGTCCTGTACCCCTTGAGTCCTTTCAAGATCTTGTAAAATGTGCTCTTCTTCACACTTGAAAAAAGTCTGACAAAGCATTGCTACAGCCCCTTTGATCTGAGATCTATCCTGATATCATGTCTTTTTAATGGTATTTATTAAGCACTTTCTATATGTCAACCACTGGGATAGGTATGAGCTAATCAGGTTGGACACAGTCCATGGCCCACTTGGGGCTCACAGTCTTAATCCCTCTTTTACAGATGAAGGAACTGAGGCACAGAGAAGTTAAGTGACTTGTCTGAGGTTGCACAGCAGTCATGTGGATTCCATAACTCCAAATGGAAGTTATGGAAGTTTTGTCTACCATAATTCAGGGAGCATGGAAGCCAGGCCAGCTCAGGACCTCAAACACTTCACCATCAATTAATCAATAACAGTTTGTTTAACACCTACTGTGTGTGTGCAATGCCCTGTCCTAAGACCTTGGGAGAGTACAAGAGAATCAGTAAACATTATTCCTGCCCTCAGTCATCTTTAAGAAAGCAGAGGGATAATCAGTACATCTCACTGCTGTCCTATAGGCGAGACCCTGGTCAGAGCCTCTTTTGAACTTATTTCCACAAAGCATTTTTAATCATGCCTTCAGCCTTGGAAAAGTTTTTTCAGACAAAAACATGGTACAGCAGGCCCAACTGTGCAAAGTTGCTGCAGCTTCAGGGATAGAAAAGGACACACCTCCTCTGGTGGAAGCACAATGACCAGGGTCTTGCCTTTGCTCTTTTCTTTTCCCTCTGAGCTGTTTCAGTCCTAGGCCAGCTTGATGGCCTCTGGGCATGCTTGATTGCCTCATAACAAGGAACCCAAGTACTGCTGCACTACTCAAGACAAGCACATCACATACCTTCTCTTCTGTCTTTGAAAGATTAGCACATCACCTGAAGACAGGATGAAGCTAAGCAAGTCTGGACCCCTGGCCTTGTTTATCACCTTGCTGATCACCTGGAGAACAAAGCAGGCCTGGGACTGGACAGGAAAACACCCAATGGGAATTATTGCTGCCTACTTTAAAGTATGTATCCTGCACTGTGGTCTTCTGATCACACGGGCAGTTAAGGTGCAGTTCTTGAAGCTTTTCTTCTATGCTCTTCATGCTGGAGAGTGAGAGAGTGATATATGAGCTTGGTGGGATGAAAGTACCCAAGGTAGCAGGGACATTGAGACCATACTCCATTTGGCTTAAAACAGTGCTGAGCAATAGCATACCAAAAATAAGGCAGGAAAGGGACCAAAAACCCAGACATTTTGAGGGCTTCCATGTCTAACCTGGGCCATACTCAGTATATGGTTAGTTTAGATCCCACAGTATTCAAGGATTTTCCAAGAATGCTGGGAGGATTCTACCTTCACACTTCCTTCTCTTATCCTTCCCAGATCCTCAACTCCACATTCTCCCAGGCTCAAAAGGAAAAAGGATGGGATGCTTGGGGTGGTGTCCCAATTTCCAGTGTTCAGCAAAAGCAACAGTCGACATGAATCAATCTCATTGACTGAGCCCTTACCATGTGCAGAGAGCACTGTACTAAGTGCATGAGAGAGCATGATATAACAACAGATACATTCCCTGTCCACATTGAACATACCATCTAGAGGGGGAGACAGACATTAATATAAACAAATTACACGTGTGTACATAAGTGCTGTGGGGCTGGGATGGGGGATGAATAACGGGAGCAGGTCAGGGCCATGCAAAAGGGAGTGGAAGAAAAGGAAAAGAAGGCTTAATCAGAGAAGACCTCTTGAAGAAGATGTGTCTTCAATAAGGCTTTGAAAGGAGGGAAAATAATTATCTGTCTCATATGAAGAGGGAGGATGTGGGCGAGAGGTCAGCAGTGAGTTAAATGTGGTTGAAGTATACTGAGTAGGTTGGCATTAAAGGAACAAAGTGTGCGGTAGGAGAATAGGGTGGTGAGGTAGGAGGGGGAAAGGTGATTGAGAGCTTTAAAGCCGATTGTAAGGAGTTTCTGTTTGATGAGGAGGTGGATGGGCTATGGCTGGAGGTTCTTGACAAGTGGGGAAACATGGACCAAATGTTTGTGTAGAAAAATGATTCAGGCAGCAGAGTGAAGAATGCACTGGTGGTGGGGAGAAACAGGAGGCAGGGAGGTCAGCAAGGAGTCTGAGACAGTAATCAAGGAGGGATAGGACAAATTGCTTGGATTGATATGGTAGCAGTTTGGATGGAGAGGAAATGATGGATTTTGGCAATGTTGTGGAGGTTGAACTGACAGGCTTTAGTGGTAGATTGAATTGTGCTTTGAATGAGGGAAAAGAGTCAAGGATAATGCCAAGGGTATGGGCTCGGGAAACAGAAAAGATGGTGGTGTTCTCTACAGTGATGGGTAATTCAGGGGAAGGATAGGGTTTGGGATTGGGAGTAAAGATGAGGAGTTCTGTTTTCGACATACTAAGTGTGAGTTGACAGCAGAACATCCAAGAAGGGAAGTCTTTAAGGCAGGAGGAAATGAGATGGCAGAAAGGGAGAGAACTCGGGGCTGGAGCTGTAGATTTGGAAATCATCCACAAAGAGGAGGTAGTTGAAACTATGTGAGTGAATGAGTTCTCCAAGGGAGTGGGTGTAGATGGAGAGTAGAAGGGGACCCAGAACTGAATCAAGAATCAACAAGAGTGGTCATGATCTCTAACCTCAATGAGCTTCCAGTCTAGTGGGACAGACAGTAAAATAATTTATAGACAGAAAGTATGAGCAGTAAAGACATATGTGTATTTGAACATGAACACATACATGCATATATATAGTACGATATGTACAGAAGCACTATGCATACATGTAAGAATACAAGTACACCTAGCTGGTGCAGAAGTGGTGAGTGGTAGTTAGGGGACTATGACACGAGGGGAGAAAAATCAATCAGCGAGGGCCACCTGGAAGAGTTTGATTTCAAAAGGGCTTTCAAGGTGGGAAGGGGCCAGAAACTAGATTTTACAGGGTCCAAAAGGGAGTTGGAGTAGAGGAAGTGGAGGTAACAGGTCCATACTACCCATCAAATTATTCAATCAATCAATGGTATTTCTTGAGTGTTTACAGTATACAGGGCACTGTACTTGGGAGAGTAGATCTCTCCTGAGAATACTATCGAGAGAGTAGTAGTAAAATCAATCCCAACCCACAAGGAGCTTACAGAAGAGAGAGGAAGACCAATGATAAGATAAATTACAGATAGATATGTACATAAATTATGTACATAAATGATGTTGAGTTGGGAAAAGGGTATTAAAATGCTTAAGGGGAATAGGCTCAAGTGCATAGACAACACAGAATGGAGGCCTTAGAAAGGGAAATGAGGGCTTAGTTGGGGAAGGCCTCTTGGAGGAGACATCATCATAGTAATAATAATAATGGTGGCATTTGTTAAGCACTTACTATGTGCAAAGCACTGTTCTAAGTGCTGGGGAGGATACAAGGTGATCAGGTTGTCCCACATGGGGCTCACAGCCTTAATCTACATTTTACAGATGAGGTAACTGAGGCACAGAGAAGTTAAGTGACTTGCCCAAAGTCACACAGCTGACAGGCAGTGGAACAGGGATTTGAACCCATGACCTCTGACTCCCAAGCCCATGCTCTTTCCACTGAACCATGCTGCTTCATCTTAGCAAACCTTTGATTATGGGGAGTGAGGTGGTCTGTTGGATATGAACGGGGAGCCAAAGGGAAGACATGGGGAAGGAGTCGATGGCAAGAAAGATGAGATTGAGGTACAGTATAAAGGTTGGTGTTAGAGGAGTAGTGTGTAGGTTGGATTGTAGTAGGTCAGGGAAGTGAGGTAGAAGGGGGAGATCTGATTGAGTACCTTAAAGTCAACGTTAACGAGTTTCTGTTTAATATGGAGATGGAAGAGCCACCATTGGAGAATTTTGAAGAGAGGGGAGATGAAGACTGAGTGGTCTTAACAGAAAAATGATCCACGTGGCTGAGTGAAGTAAGGACTAAAGAGGGGAGAGCCAAGAAGCAAGGAGGTCAGAGAGGAGGGAGGTGCGGTACTCAAAGTGGGATATGATAATCGCTTGGATCAACATGGTAGCAGTTTGGTTGGAGAGAAAGGGGAAGATTCTAGAGATGTTCAGAAGATAAAATTGACAGCATTTGATGACAGACTGAATAGGAGGCATTGAATGAGGGAGATGAGTCAAGGATAATGCTAAGGTTATGGACTTGTGAGACAGGAAGAATAGTGGGAAAGTCTGGGAAAGAAAAGGGTTTGGGTGGGAAAATAAGTTCTGATTTAGGTGTGGTAAGTATGAGGTGGGGCAAGGCATCTGAAGCAGGAGGAAATGCAAGACAGTGGAGAAGGAGAGAGGTCAGGATTGAAGAGGTGGATTTGGGAGAGATGGTGTAGAGATGGCAGTTGAAGCCATGTGAGTGAATGAGCTCTCCAAGGGTGTGGATGTAGATAGAGAATAGAAGGGGACCCAGAACTGAGCCTTGAGACTCCCACCCCTCTGATGGGAGGCAGAGGAGAAGCCCCATGAAAGAGACTGAGAAGCGCCCAGAGACGTAGGAGGAGATTCAGGAGAGGACAGAGTCAGGAAAGTCAAGGTTAGTGTCTCCAGTATAAGTATGAGGAATTTAGACAGGAATGGGAGGAGGGAGAAGGGGCAGATAGATGATCTCCACAAGAACAAATGTCACAAACCCAATTACAGTTGATCCATTTGTAATTCACAAAGTATTACCAAGGTGAGGAGTAACTGTTTCTCCTCTGATACTGCCTCACCTAGTCCTTTCTTTTATCATTTTCCTTTTCTTGTGACTCTTTTTATACAGGTGTTTGATTCTCCCTTCCCTTGTCTTTTTGGGTCATGCATTTTCAGTTTTTCTATAATTTTTTGCATTTTATTGTTTTCCCTCACTAAAGCTCCTTACTTTTCTCTCCTTTATTTTTCTTTTTGATCCTAATAGCAATAGTAATTATTAAATACTTACTATGCACAGAACACTGTGCTAAGCCCTGGGAATATGCAGGGTGAATCAGATAATAATAATAATAATGGCATTTATTAAGCACTTACTATGTGCAAAGCACTATTCTAAGCACTGGGGAGGCTACAAGGTGATCAGGTTGTCCCACGGAGGGCTCACAGTCTTCATCCTCATTTTACAGATGAGGTAACTGAGGCACAGAGAAGTTAAGTGACTGGCCCAAAGTCACACAGCTGACAACTGGCAGAGCTGGGATATGAACCCTTGACCTCTGACTCCAAAGCCCATCCTCTTTCCACAGAGCCACGCTGGTCCCTGTCCCTCAGGGGCTCACAATCTAAGGATAAAGGTTGGGAGAAGGGACTGGAAACGGACATGTCGTGAATGATGAAGCATGAAAATGCAACATAGATAAAGAAATAAGCCAAAACAGCATGGCTGAGTGGATAGAGCACAGGTCTGGGAGCCAGAAGGACCTGGGTTCTAACCCTGGCTCTTTCATTTGTCTGCTGTGTGACCTTGGGAAAGTTACTTATTAATTTCTTTGTGCCTCAATTACCTCATCTATGAAATGGGGATTAAGACTGAGCCCTATGTGGGATAGGGACTGTGCTCAACCTCATTACAGTGCCTGGCACAATAGTAAACACTTAATACCAAAATAAAGAAATAGAATAAAAATCAGTAGGGTATGGTGGCTAGAGGAACATAATTTCAAGACTCAGACTCCTCAGAGTTCTGAATTCAGGGCACACTTTTAGCAACAGCAGCCACTACAGCAGCCAGTAGCCTTGCTGGGGTTTTGTGACCTTCCTCCTCCAACCCCACCTTCTCATTGTTCTTTTTCTATCTCCTCCTTTCCCCCATCTTTTCTTTTCTCTTTTCCTTTTTCTTCTACCAAGGCCCCACCTTCCTTCTATTCAGCCTGTCAAACAGAGTACAGTCACTGGCCAGTTTGCCTGAACTGCAAGAGATAAGATTCACTAAAAGCCCTGCTGTCCTTTGAAACCAATAAAGTCCAAAATTCCTGAACGTCAACCTGAGCCCTGAGGGGAATGATTAGCTCCGATACACCTCTGCTCCTGCCACAGAGACCGAACTGCCTGGCCCTCAGCAGTGCCTCTCTCAGAGTATTTCTCATTTCATTTCTGTCTGACTCTCTCTCAGCCCTGATAGGACTACAAAAACTTCCAGGGAAACCACCCCTCCAGAAAGAAGCGTAGTCCTCGAACTGCTGTATACCACAATTTGTGGTAGTGAGCTCTTACTGTGTGCTAAGCACTGGGGTAGATACAAGATATGAGAACCTGTCCAACACTGGGCTCAGAGTCTAAGTTGGAGGGAGAGGGGGTATTGAATCCCCATTTTGCAGATGAGGAAACCAAGGCACAGTGACTTACCCAAAATCACACTGCAGGCCATCAGTGGTATTCATTATTATCATCGACAATAATAATAATAATTATGGTACCTGTTAAGCACTTACTATGGGTAAAGCACTCTAAGAACTGGGGAAGATACAAGTTAATTTGGACACAGCCCCTGTCCCACATGGGGCTAACAGTAATTAGGAGGGAGTAGGATTCAATCCCCATGTTACAGATGAGGTAACAGGCACAGATTAAGTGACTTGTCCAAGGTCACAAAGCAGACATGTGGCAGAGCTAGAATTTGAACCCCGGTCCTCTGATTCCCAAGCCTGTGTTCTTTCCACTAGACCACACTGCCTCTCACTACACTAGCCCCGCTTGCCTCAGCAGCCATTCCCTTTCTCCCTTCGTACAGCCTGCTCTTTTAAACAAAGTTCAGCACTGGAGTATGTGATAAGCTTGGACAATAAGAGCTCTGATGTCAAAAAATCAGCAGATAGGCTAAAGACAAAATATCTCACTTCAGGTATGCTCTTTGGGTTCTGTCCTATCAACCTGCTCTATAGGGTCCCGCCTAGAGCCTCTGGAGGGGTTATACTGAAACCCTCTTCCACTGCCATCCTCAACAGCCTCCAGTGCAATCCCAGTACAGCTGAAATGGGCCCATGGGACTGTGGATGGGGGTTCCCAACCCAGTTGATGATGGGATTTGTTAAGCGCTTCTTAGGTGCCAAACTATACTAAACACAGGGGTATATGCAACCTGTCCAACATGGAACTAAGTGGGAGAGAGAAGAGGTATTGACTCTCCATTTTACAGATGAAGAAACTGAGGCATAAAGAAGTGACTCATCCAAGGTTCCAGAGCAGGCAAGTGGCAGAACTAGGATTAGAACCCAGGTCCTCCGATTCCCAGGCCCGTGCTCTTTCCGTTAGGCCACACTGGTTCTGTGGCAGTTATAAACGACTCATCGATTCAGGTGACCCAGAAGAGCCAGTTCTAGCATGAGCTTGTGGCCATGGCTAGTGCCGGGCCCTGGCTACCACTGCCATGTCACCATAAGCCTATCATTGTGCCTTCAGGGGTCACTGAGGAAGACCAGGAAAAATATTTGCTCTGGATTTGTGTGTTTTTGTATCTGTCCATGTCAGCATCTGTTTGTGGGCATGGAGGAATACCTGCAACTGCTTTTATCTCCACGTGTATGTCACACCTGCCTTGTGGGCATGGATGAATACCTGCAACTGCTTTTATCTCTACGTGTATGTCACACCTGCCTCAGTTCCTCCTTTTGTCCCCCCTGCCTCTTGTGCCCTCTCTCTGCCTTTACTATTTCCCTCCCTTTCTGTTCCTCTCTGGCTGTCTAATTTCCTATTGTTCCTTTTCAACTGTTCTCTGAGACCCTGTGCTCCTTGGCCCCCATTAAACTAGCCAAAATCAGATCACAACCCCAAACTCTTTCCCTTTCGGTTACATAAGATACCTTTATGTCGTTTTTCTAACCTGGTCCATCTCATGAGAAGTCTGCTGATTAACAGGTAGACCTATCTGTCTCTGCTGCAGGGCTGAGAAGCAAACTCAGAACTGTCACTTCCTGCATTAAAACGGCACACCTGGTAGCCTGAAAGGCAGCTTACAAAAGGGTCTAATTTACTTGCAAGGTAATTACTGCAAGAGAAAAATCTGGTTTGTGAATGTCAGAATCCCAAATAAAGCATGATGTAAAGAGAATATTGTGTTCCACTGTTAATCTCTTTTACCCTTGGGTAAAATTTCTTATAGAACCTTACCCTCATTTACTTTTGTATTGCCTTAAAGATATGTAAAGCACTACCTAATGTTTGTAATACACACACCCCCATTCAATCCCCTTCCCCCCACCCCCCTTCTGTGTCCAATGTAAATACAGTTAACAGCTGAGATAAGTCAAGGAAAAACAATTTAAAAGCAAGTGCTATAAGTAAAGGGCAGCTAGAGATAGAATTGACCCAGAGAGACCTACCAAAGCATCATCAACAATATCTACATACAGCTGTGGTACAAGAGCACTGCAGAAGCAGAGAGGTGAGACCCAGAAGAAAAGTGATCACAAATAGAACTCTTCCACTCCCTAAATAGCAAGGGATTGGTGAGATCATTTGGGTGATTAAGAATATAAAATATGATTTGGCAGAGAATAAAGTGATTAATCAAATATCATCCTTTATCTTTTTTCTTTTAACAGTATTTGTTAAGCACTTACTATGCTCCAGACACTGTGCTAAGCTAGGGAAGATACAAACTAATCAGATTGGACACAGTCAATGTCTCAGATGGGGTTCACAGTACTAATCCCCATTTTATTGGTGAGATAACAGGCACAGAGAAGTTAAGGGACTTGTCCAAAGTCACACAGCAGAGTAGTGATGGAGCGGGAATTAGAACCCAGGCTTTTTTGACACCCAGGCCTGTGTTTTAAACACTAGGCCCCCTGCTTCTCTGTTATGTTCAGTGATAATTCTGACAAGATGGTATGCCAAGACTGAAGTGCCCTGAGGCTAGGTTGACAAAAAAAAAAAAATGGCATTTTGAAAACCTTTGTGAATCAACACAGCTTCATCAATTTGAAATCAAGGGACCAGAAAGACATTTTTAATTATTATTATCTGCATTTTTCATTATAGAACTGTAGGTACAGCTAATTAGACAAGGAAGAGCAGTTCCTTCAAGGTACATACTACTTTGAAAAATATTTGTTTGAAATGGTCTTACTGAACAAGAAAATGTGATTACTGCAGATCTGGATCATGATATAACAAAGAATGACCAGGGATAAAAACCAAATGAATGACTGAATTGTATGAAATTGCTTCTGTAAAACAATCAATCAACAGTAAAATAATAATAATGAAGGTATTTAAGTAATTACCATATGCCAAGAACTGGGATAGATAAAAGATAATCAGGTTGGACACAGTCCCTGTCACTAAAGGGGCTCAAAATCTGAGCAGGAGGGAGAACAGATATTGAATTTCCAAATTACAGATGACAAACCTGAAGCACAGTGATGGTAAGTGACTTATCTAAGTTCACACAGAAGACGAGTGATGGAGTCTGAATTAGAACCCTGGTCTTCTGACTCCCAAGCCTGTGATCTTTCCACCAAGCCCCACTGCTTCCCATATGCTTACTGAATACGGAGCACTGCACTAAATGCTTGGAAGAGTAAAGAAGAGGTAGACATCATCCCCGCCCTTAGGAGATTAAGAACTATTGAGTTAATTTACAGTTCTTTTAAACAGAGTAACTCCTAGGTCTTGATAAATAGGGCCCAGGTAAAGTAGGAAAACATACATCTTATTGGAGGGCTCAAACTGTGATTTACATCTTCTTAAAATTGTCATGTATAGGGGTCATTCATTCGATCAAATTTATTGAGTGTCTACTGTGTGCAGAGCACTATACTAAGTGCTTCTGACCTGTCGAGCTGTCCCCAGTCCAGGGAAAGGAAATGTAAGCAATACATTAGATAACTCAGGCAAAAAAACTATTTTTACCTGAATTCTGATTTCTTGTTGTTAAAGATACCATTTGAGTGTCTAACAATTTTTAATCTAGGGAAGGGTCCCATCACATGAAGGAAGATGGTGGTAGTGGATGGAGCTAAGCAGAGACAGAACTTGTCAAAAGAAGCTGCCAGAGAAAGAGTGGGTCCAAGGGAATTTAGACACTTTCTAGACCGTCACAAATTCCTGACAGCTTGCGTCTCCCCAATCCATGCTGCTGTTCATCCCTAAGCCAGAAGAGCTCTTTTAGTTGTTCTCTAAAAAGATGCTAATTGGTCAGAAATATTCTGAGACTGCAGAAAAAGAGATATAGATTTGGGAATCATCCACACAGAGGTGGTAGTTCAAGCCATGGGAGCAAATGAATCCTCCTAGGGAGTGGGTGTATCTGGAGAATAGAAGGGGACCCAGAATGGAGTCTTGAGCCACTCCCACTATCCCAGAGTGGGAGGCAGAGGAGAAGCCTGAAAAAGAGACAGAGAAGGAACGGTAAGAGAGATAGGAGGAGAACCAAGAAGGGACATTGTCAGTGAAGCCCAAGTTGGATAAATTTTCTTGGAGAAGGGGATGGTCAAGTGTTGCAGAAAGCTGAGAGGATTAGGAGGATTAAGATGGAGTAGAAGCCATAAGATTTGTCTAGGAGAAGGTCTGTTATTGCATTTCAGAGGTTGGAACCAAGGTGAAACAGAAACTTAGGGATGAAAAAAATATTCACTTCATTCCATTTTCAAGTCAAATACTTGAAAGCAACATGGCATAAAGTACACAAGCTTGGGAGTCAGAAGATCTGAGATCTAATACTGGCTTCGCCACTGGCCGACTGTATGATCATGGACAAGTCACTTCACATCTCTGTACCTCAGTTACTTCATCTTTAAAATGGGGATCAAGACTGTGAGCCTTGTATGGGACAGGGACGGTGTCCAACCTGATTATCTTGTACCTACTCCAGCACTTAGTACAGTGCCTGGCACATAGTAAACATTTACTAAATACCATTTTTAAAAATACGATATCCAGTGGAACTTTACTTCTTCTCCATTTTAAAGTATTAGTGATATATTTACTATGGGGTTACTATGTGTGAAGTACCATGCTAAGCATTGGGGTTATTACAAAACAAACAGATTAGACTCAGTCCCTAACTGACAAATGGTTCACAGTGCAAACTGACATACAGAGCAGTAGCAACAGGGATAATAATGGTGTATGTTAGGCGCTCGGGGGCTAAGCACTGGAGTTAATACAAGACTATTACATTAGAAACAGGTCCTGTCCCATAAGGAGCTCACAGTCCAAACAAGAAAGAGAACAGGTATTGAGTCCCCATTTTACAGATGAGGAACCTGAGGCACAGAGAAGTGACTCGTTCAAGGTCACACAGCAGGTAAGTTGCAGAACTGTAATGAGAACCCAGGGCCTCCGACTCGCAAACCCATACTCTTTCCATTAGGCCATGCTGTATTATATTGAGCACTGGGAAGTTCAAAGCAAAATAATATTCAAAATAAAGAAGCATAAGAAGCAGCATGGCCTACTGAAAAAAGCACATGCCTAGGAGCCAGAGGACCTGGGTTTTAATCCTGACTCCACCAAGTAAGTGCTGTGTGACCTTAGGCAAGTTAATTAACTCATCTGTATCTCAATTCCCTCTTCTGCAAAATGGCAATTCAATGCCCGTTCTCCCTCCTACTTGGACTATGAGCCCCATGTGGGACCTGATGATCTTGCACTTATCCCTGTACTAAGTGTCATACAAATACCATTATTATTAGCAATAACAAAAACCAGTAAATTATAAAAAAAGTGAGATAGCAGTATAAACAGATAGGAGGCTTCACACTCTGGATGGCCTTTCATGCAGTCTTTGACTACGAACTGCTACAGCTATCACAGATTTGGAAAATTCTGAAGGTTTCTTAGGTTTACAGTTGGGTCCTTCTGGAGTGAGAAGTTTTTAGAATCAGGAAATTCTGTCAAGGGGGCTGAATCAGCTTCCAAACCTATTCATTTTAGAACTTGGAATTTTTAGAATTCCCCTACCTAACACTTTTTCATTCCCCCACCCAGCCCTTATATATATATATCTGCAATTTATTTATATTAATTTCTGTCTCCCCCACCAAAATGTAAGCACCTCATGGGCAGGGAATGTGTCTTTATTGTCATATTGTACTCTCCCAGGAGCTTAATACAGTGCTCTGAACACAATAAGCACTCAATAAATACAACCAAATGATAAAAAAAATACAATTGAGTGAACATAAATGCTTACCTGACAACAGAGCTTAATGGATAATATGTTCAGACCCCTATTGGATGCGGAACTTAAGTCCTCGGTCTGAAGTTGAAGGTGGAAACTTTACTTTTACTGCACCTGTTGCCTATGCTACTATTTTCAACAAGCCAGAAGCTTATATTTCCCAGAGTCCACAAGCCAGTGAAAGCCGTTCTTCCTGGGGAACTACCCTCTGAAAAGCTGTTGTGTTTCCCTCTCCATGTACTGCCAAGTGAGTACACATGCTCAGAACTTTATGTATGCATTAAAGCCTGTATATCTTGTTGTATTTAAGGATTCTTAAATTTAAGGATTTAAGGGTTAGTTTCTGTTTTCCATTTTCTGTGCATTAAACTCAACTTTTTTTATCTGAATACTGAGAGTTTGAGAGTTATTTGGAGGTAGTGAAGAGTTTTCTTTGGTCCTTCACCTGTATAACAGTGTTAAGCCGTTTTTTCAGAAAATGCCTTTGGATAGTAATTACGCTTTTATGGCCTAGCACCTTGATCTTAAACGTTTTATGAGCTTGTTATCTAACCCGCTAACTGTATTATGCTTACCACATAGATAAGGAAAATGACTCCACAACAATTGGGGAAGGTTAATGGTTGAGTAATCTCCCAAACAATGAAATGTTATATCAATGACTACTCAGTTGTCTTTATAATCTGTTGAAATGTAAATTTCTTGAAAGCAGGAACTAATCAAAACTATTTAAACAAATCTCCAGTTTCTGGCACCCTATCCACTCAAATATTGAATGATGCCATTTGTATTGTTTCCAAAAAAATTTTAAACCAGATCCTTAAAGCAAAATATCCCTCTTAACTGTAAGTTCCTTTTGGGCTGGGAACATGTCTACCGATTCTGTTTTACTCTTCCAAGAGTTTAGTACAGTGCTCTGCAAACAGTAAGTGTTCAGTAAATACCATTTATATTATAATTTGATTATTACTAATTGTACTAAAAACCCCATCTGCTTTTTTTCCCCACTCCCCCTGCCCACAAAACTGGCCAAACTACTTTTAAATTGACCCAGTTTTTCTAGTCTTTGGCTTGCAAAGTTACCCCAGGCTGACAAGGTTTGCCAGTGTTTTTTTCCACTGAGGTTCTTTGGTAAGGCAACCCTTGCGGTCATTGCCTTTTGCTGAGCACTTTTATCTCAATCTGTATCTTGCAAATCGCCCAGTTTTGGGTCCCTCCTCCCAAGCAGGAAGTAGGGAAGTATTTGGGGGTCTCTGCAGGATGTGACTTGACTGTGGCTCTACCGATTTAACCCTGACTGGAGCCTCATTGAATGCCATGATTGGGCACACACACACCCCTTCTAGAGCTTTTCATTCAGTTGTATTGAGTGCTTAGTATGTGTAGGGCATTGTACTGAGCACTTGGGGAGTATAACACAATAATGTTTTCTGCCCACAACGTGCTTACAGTCCAGAGGAATATTTTGTTATCATTGACTGACTGACCGACACTGCAGAAATGGGTATTCATTCATTCAATCATTTATTAAGCACTTACTGTGTGCAGAGCACTGTACTAAGCACTTGGAAAGTACAAGTTGGCAACATATAGAGACGGTCCCTACCCAACAGTGGGCTCACAGTCTAGAAGGTTTTGTTCTTTGACTCGTTAATGTGGCTGTGGTGTAGGAGCCTGGGAATTTGCAGGAAGTAGAGGGGATTTTTTAAAAAACGGTATTTAAGCACTTACTATGTGCCAGGCACTGTAGTAAGCACTGGGGCACTACTAAGCGCTGGATTGGTGTGGAGCCCTGACAAATGACCATGGGCTGGAGATAACAGGTGAAGCCAAGGTGGGGTTCTAGCTTCCTGGATTTCCCCCCTACCCTCCCCCCGTTCCTTACAGCCTGGCTCAGTGGAAAGAGTCGGAGGTCAAGGGCTCAAATCCTGACACCACCAATTGTCAGCTGTGTGACTTTGGGCAAGTCACTTCACTTCTCTGCACCTCAGTTACCTCATCTGTAAAATGGGGAATAAGACTGTGAGCCCACGAGGGACAACCAGATCACCTTGCATCCTCCCCAGCGCTTAGAACAGTGCTTTGCACATAGTAAGCACTTAACAAATGCCATCACTTATTTATTTTAAGGATCCGGTTTAAAAATATCTTGGAAGCACAGTACACTGGCATCAGTCAATATTTGAGTGCATAGGGTGCTAGAAACTGGGGATTTATTTAAGTGTTTGAATAGTTTAGTTCCTGGTCTCAAGACATTAGTATAAATTACTAATATGTACATAAGTCAGTCAATCAATCAATTGTATTTATTGAGCATTTACTGTGTGCAGAGCACTGTACTAAGCCCTTGGGAAGTACAAGATGGCAACATATAGAGACAGTCCCTACCCAACAGTGGGCTCACAGTCTAAAAGGGGGAGACAGAGAACAAAACCAAACATACTAACAAAATAAAATAAATAGAATAGATATGTACAAGTAAAATAAATAGAGTAATAAATATGTAGACATATATACATATATACAGGTGCTGTGGGGAAGGGAAGGAGGTAAGATGAGGGGGAGAGGGGTAGAGGAAGGAAGGGGCTCAGTCTGGGAAAACCTCCTGAAGGCCACCTTCATAAGTGCAATGAAGGTGGGGTTGTGAATAAAGGGAACAAGCCGAAAGGAGTGGGAAGAGAGGAAATGAGGATTTAGTCAGGAAAGGCATTTTGGAGGAGATATGCCTTAAGACTTTGAAGGGGGAAGACAGTGATTATCCTTTTTATGGGGCAGCTGTCTCTCATGTTAAGGGGTTCTGCCCCTCCCAGTATAAGCAGCAGAGTTGCTCAGGCTGGGATATTTGGGTCAGGGTGGAACACCTGGAACCAATGCTTAGGCTCAGACTGAAGAGAGGAGCAGTTTGAGTAGAACTTCTGCACCTGCTTGTTACGTAGTTAAGCTCCATTAACACCCCCTTTCTCTTTTCTCTGTCAGCTATTTTGTTCTCAAACCTCTCCTAATCCAGGCCACCAACAAATTTTCCCCACAACCCTCCCTGAACTATTCCCAACCTTAGTTATCCCTCCAAGGAAATGAGCAGAGCATAGTTTTAACGCTGCCTTTAGTAATTTGTGACTTTCTTTTTCTCAGATCACCCAGTTAGAATTTCATTTCAGAGGATTTGGAATAGTTATGAAGCATATTCTCATAGGAAAACAAATGATGAAGAGTTGGAACACGTGTTCTTTCTTTTGTTCAGCTATTGACTTGCTGTGTGACACTGATAAATTTCCCCAACCTCTGTGTGGTTTCATTTCTTTACCTTCACAGAGAGAGAAAAACAGTTGTTCCTTACCATTTATAGACATTGTGCTATAGACATAGACAGACTTTCCATCACCTTGCCCCCTCCTACCTCACCTCCCTTCTTTCCTTCTCCAGCCCAGCCCGCACCCTCCGCTCCTCTGCCACTAACCTCCTCACTGTACCTCATTCTCACCTGTCCCACCGTCGACCCCCGGCCCATGTCCTCCCCCTGGCCTGGAATGCCCTCCCTCCACACATCCACCAAGCTAGTTCTCTTCCTCCCTTCAAAGCCCTACTGAGAGCTCACCTCCTCCAGGAGGTCTTCCCAGACTGAGCCCCCCCATTCCTCTCCCCCTCCTAATCCCCCCCACCCTACCTCCTTCTCCTCCCCACAGCACCTGTATGTATGTATATATGTACATATGTTTGTATATATTTATTACTCTATTTTACTTGTACATATTTATTCTATTTATTTTATTTTGTTAATATGTTTTGTTGTCTGTCTCCCCCTTCTAGACTGTGAACCCGCTGTTGGGTAGGGACCATGTCTATATGTTGCCAACTTGTACTTCCCAAGCGCTTAGTACAGTGCTCTGCACACAGTAAGTGCTCAATAAATACGATTGAATGAATGAATTGTTTTAATGACAATAATTATGGTAAAGTGCTTAGTATGTGCCTGACACTGTACTAAGCACTGAGGTGGATACATGATAATCATTAGACACAGTCCCTGTCCCACATGGGGCTCACAATCTAGGAGGGGGAACAGGTATTGAATTCCCACTTTACAGATGAGGAAACTGAGGCATAGAGAAGCTGTGACTTGCCAAAGTCACATGGCAGGAGGCAGAGGCAGGATTAAACCCAGGTCCTAAGACTCCCAGGCCTATATTTCTCTAGTCCACATTCCTTCAAGGAATAAAAGAACTAAGGATCTTAGTTAAAGACTGTATGCTGATTGAAAGTATTTTGGAATTTTCATCATAGGTATGTTTTAATAAGATGAAATTTCAAGAAAATAGAATGATCATTAATACAGTATTTCATAACTAACATTTATTTTGTGAATGGTGTGAGAATAATACTGAAAATGACAGTATTGATTAATCACTTACTGTGTGCTACTTAGGTCAATGCTGGTATATACAAGATAATCAGGTCAGATGCTATTTCTGTCCCACACATGGCTCACAGTCTAAGCAGGAGGGAGAACAGATATTGAATCCCAGTTTTACAAATGAGGGAACTGAGGACCAGACAAGTGAAGTGACTGGCCTAAAATCACACAGCAGGCAAGTGGCAGGGCTGGAACTACAACCTAGGTCTTCTGATTCCCAGGCCAGGGCTCTTTCCAGAATGGAATTTGATTCTGGCCTTCCAGTCTGTTTTTCAATCAGTGGCATTTGTTTAGTGCTAACTGAGTGTACTAATCTGTGCTAAGCACCTTAGTGAATCCAACAATAGCTAAATGCACCTTCTCAAGGTGCTCAGAGATGAATGGGTGAACCAGACTGAAATAACTTACAAATAGTGAAAACTAGGGGATGGGGAAGGGTGTAACAAAAATTAATTCAAATACTCCTTGTTCTAATCTTTCTCCTCACTGCAATCACTTTGTGCCTAAAAAATCTTCAGGTGCCTTTTTTCCTTTTCCTTGCAGGGGGTTGAAAGGAGCTAGTTTTCAGTGGGGGAAAGAAAGATGGGATGCTTGTGTTTTGATTTGGGATTTTTTAAGTGGCCACAGCCTTTTGTTTTTGAGTGGAGAATTGTATCATCATAATACTTGAGAGCAAGTAGAAATTACTTCCATGGGCAAATATTCTTAGTCTTTTTAATGGGCCTTATTCTAATTTTTGTCCAAATCATGGAGGTGAAATGTAACTAATTAGTACATGTATTAGTAATTAGTTCTGAGGAGTGTGGGAATATATACATTTCTATCTGAAAATTGGAAATTAATTGTGGGAATTCGAGCCTAGTGCTAGGTAAAAGACAATACTCAATTTATCTTGTACCTAATTTTATTGTGTTTTGTTTTTCTTCCTTAAGTTAGCCATTCAACCAAATCAAAATTAATGCTAAATGACAGATTCCACTCAGTAGTAGTAGTATTCTTAAGTGTCTGTGAAAGAAAGTAGTCCCCATTTGCATGATTGGGCTTTTTCAGCTCTCTAGAACATATGCAGTATGTAAGTAGACCAAAACCTTTCCAAGTAATGACATTGCTCTCTACTCTTTCAGTTCTTTTGCTACAGTTGAACTGTACATTTTGCTATTCTTTTGGATAGCTTTAAGTAGAGATTTGAAGAATATTTTCATTTCCCTTTTCTTTCCCAAGGCTGTGATGGATTCTCTTGTCTGGTACTCAGGGCACTCCCAACTTTCAAAATTCTAAAATTCAGTCCCTCCACTTTCTCTTCTAAATTTTTAACTGGGTAAACATTCCCAAAGCACTCCTATTTTCAAGCCAGCATGGGAGTGCCACTCCATCGGGACATCGTGTCCTGAATGAGCCATCTGACATGGCTGAACAGTCCCTGTTTACATTCATGCACTGGTTGAAGTGTATCACATAACCAAATTTGCTGCTTTAGTTACTGCACTGGGGTCAGCAGAAAGTGCTTTTTTGGCCATTCTTTCACATAATGTGTTCAGAATTTTTTTTGCTTGACCTTTATGTTAAAAATCAGTTTTAAATAATGAGAAGCAATGTGGCCTACTGGAAAGACCATGGGCCTGGGAATCAGTGGACCTGTGTTCTAATCCCAGATATGCCACTTGTCTGCTGTGTAACCTTGGGCAAATCACTTGGTTTCTCTATGCTTTAGTTACCTCATCTGCAAAATGGGGTTTAAATCCTACTCCCTCCTAACTAAACTGTCAGTCCTATGTGGAACAGAGACATTGCCCACCTAATTAATTTGAATCTACCCCAGCACTTTGAACAGTGTTTGGCAACTAGTAAGTGCTTAACAAGTATTATTATGATTATTAGTTTTAAAAATGTATTTTAAAATTTCAGCCTTTCTGGACTCTTGGGCTAGGCATTGCTACTGCCCAGTATTAGCCACCATATTAAAGAACTGAGCAGACAGATACTCCCTTGTTCTCCTCCCTCCATTCCCTCTACCAACAGTTTACAGTTACTGAGTTTACTATGCCATGTCTTTATTCCACTGTGGGCAATGTTAATATAACTGGTAAGGAAAATAAAGGTACTGCAGTGAAGCCTTGTGAATCCCTTAAATCCAGGCATTAATAGCTAAGAAAACCCAGGGACTAGATCCCAGAAAGTTGGAAATGCAACGGGGATTCCTGAGCATTCTAATTTTGGAACTTGCCGAAGAACATAACAGGGCCCTCCAGCGATGGTTCCTGTTACAAGGAAAAGTTCAAGGGCAGGTTGACTTGCCTGGAGTCCCTATCTGGTTTGATGACTGTAAAATGTAAAAACTCACTATGTCCCCAGGATGTCTTCAAAATGTAGAGAATACTGACTTGTGACATTGAGTCTAAGAAAGCTTTTAAAATGAAGAGTGATTCTTCCCAGGCACAATTGGAAGGAACTCTTAAAAAGAGTGAGAGCATGTGTGTGTTATCAGTGGGATTTATTGCGTGCTTACCTTTTGCAGAGCATAGTACTAAGCACTTGGAAGAGTACAATACAAGCAGAATTGGTAGACATATTCCCTGTTCACAGTGAACTTTCAATCTAGAAGATGAGTTTACAGTTTAGAGGAAATGTAGAGGTTAAATGAAGTTAAAGAGAGCATGATGCCATTTTGAGAAGGTCAGGGAGAGGTCTCGCCCTCTAGACTGTGAGCTCGTTGTGGGCAGGGAGTGTGTCTGTTGTTATATTGTACTCTTCCAAGCATTTAGTACAGTGCTTTGCACACAGTAAGCACTCAATAAATATGATTGGTGTCATTTTTGGTGTCAACCTTGGTGTCATCCTCGACTCCGCTCTCTCGTTCACCCCTCACATCCAAGCCGTCACCAAAACCTGCCTGTCTCAGCTCCGCAACATTGCCAAGATCCGCCCTTTCGTCTCCATCCAAACCACTACCCTGCTTGTTCAAGCTCTCATCCTATCCCGTCTGGACTACTGTATCAGCCTCCTCTCTGATCTCCCATCCCCTTGTCTCTCCCCACTTCAATCCATACTTCATGCCGCTGCCCGGATTATCTTTGTCCAGAAATGCTCTGGGAATGTTACTCCCCTCCTCAAAAATCTCCAGTGGCTACCAATCAATCTGCGCATCAGGCAGAAATTCCTCACCCTGGGCTTCAAGGCTGTCCATCACCTCGCCCCCTCCTACCTCACCTCCCTTCTCTCCTTCTCCAGCCCAGCCTGCACCCTCCGCTCCTCCGCCGCTAATCCCCTCACCGTGCCTCGTTCTTGCCTGTCCAGCCGTTGACCCCTGGCCCACATCATCCCCCTGGCCTGGAATGCCCTCCCTCCCAACATCCGCCAAGCTAGCTCTCTTCCTCCCTTCAAGGCCCTACTGAGAGCTCACCTCCTCCAGGAGGCCTTCCCAGACTGAGCCCCCTCCTTCCTCTCCCCCTCATCCCCCTCCCCATCCCCCCATCTTACCTCCTTCCCTTCCCCACAGCACCTGTATATATGTATATATGTCTGTACATATTTATTACTCTATTTATTTTACTTGTACATATCTATTCTATTTATTTTATTTTGTTAATATGTTTGGTTTTGTTCTCTGTCTCCCCCTTCTAGACTGTGAGCCCACTGTTGGGTAGGGACCGTCTCTATATGTTGCCAACTTGTACTTCCCAAGTGCTTAGTACAGTGCTCTGCACACAGTAAGTGCTCAGTAAATACAATTGATTGAATGAATGGGAATCAGTAGAGAGGAGAGCAAGTCTCTTGTGGGGAGGGAGATTGAGGCTTCTAAAGAGCTGACATTTTAGAAATTATGGAGTTGTAAATTATAAATTGTCACTTGGCGGGTAGAGTAACTGCTAGATATTTGGACAGCCAAGTAGGGAGGGATAAAATGGGGGTGATGGACCTGGTTATAGAAGGGATTTGTCATGAGGATCAGTCATCTAGGAGGAAAACAGAAGAGATGAAAGACTATCCAAATATTTCCCCTCTAAAATCAGAGTCCCATCTGAAACACAGAAAATATCAACTCAAGAGAAACTTAGTAAATAGTGAGAAGGGGAAGGTCATACTTATTAACCTGATGTGGGCTGGGAATAATAATATTAATGACAATATTTAAGTGCTTACTATGTGCCAGGCACTGTTCTAAGCTCTGGGATGGATACAAGAGATCTGTGTGCTATATCATATTGTGTTCTCCCAAGAGCTTAGTTCAGTGCTCTGCACACAGTAACTGCTCAGTAAACACAGTTGACACTGACTAAAAGAAAAGTGCACAGGAAATATCAGATAGCAAAGGGATTTGTATTCCTTTTACTAGATAACATTAGTTTCCAAAAAGAAAAAAAAGAGCGGAAAGGAAGGAATCTCAAGGGCCCATTGTTTAAGGTTCAAAGTCTTTCCAGGTTCAGTTTCTGCCTTTTGGTATCTTTACCTCTTTCCCGTCCCTGAATTCAAGGAAATGGATGCTAAATTTGCCTGATTCCCTAAAAGGGTTTTAATAGTCTCCAGCTAGTGGTAACACCTCTAGCTCCTCAGGTTTCCAAACCAACCCTTCCTCAAGGGTCAGCTTTGTCCTTTATTTGCTGTGGAAGTGTTTCTTCACTTTGCATGCATGTGGGCTTGCTCGTTCATGTATTAATGATTAGAACCGTCTTCAGTAGAGCACACACAAGGCCATTCCAGGCTTGGCACTCGGAATGCTTCAAGGCATGGGGGCAAGGGGAGGAAGAGAAGAGGAGAGCAGGGGAGTTGGGTGGGTGGCTTAGAGTCCCATAGCCAGGTAGTCAGAACACTTAAGAAAATTTTCCTGCCATTGAACTTCTCTGGTGGCTTTAGCAGGACAGAGCCAGAAGGGTTTTTCTTCACTAACATCCCCAAAGATCAAATGCTGTTCTTTTGTCTAGACACTCTACTTTGATGGGTGGTGAATATCTTTTCCTGCCTTCTATTGAATTTGTCCAGGGCTAATTACCATTTGGCTTTTTAGAGGATTTAGGCTGGATTTAATTTTAAAATATATTAACATAATTTTTTTATAAACTATTGACATTTGTTTCTGTATTTTGCAGTACTTTAGCACCTTACAAACAGCTCATTTTTTTTTCAGATTTTTGGCAATCACAAGGCACTTAAAGCTCTGTGTTGTTTCCTGCATGAAGGGAGTTATCCTTCTGTGTGAGTTTTGGAGAATGTAGACTTGATCACATGGGAATAGATCAGAGAATGATGGCATTTGGGGTGACTTTAATAGGAAGCTCAGGGAGAGAGAGTCCTTTTGTGTTTTGGTACTTTGGAGGTCAAGTGACTGGGTTTAGCAGGCTTGTATGTGGTCAGTGCTGAATAGAAAGATCAGCCAAGGTTCTAGTAAATCACATCCAAGAGAGCTAGCTTGGGGCCCAGGAGAATAGCATGCTCCTCCTTCCATTCCATCATGGGCACCTCTGCAGAAACTTCTTCCAGCAATAGATGGTTCTCAAGTTTGGGGTATAAAGAGCCTCCTAGGTATTTTCTTAAATATCCTTCTGAGAAATCAGTCAGTGGAATTTGACTGCTTAATGGGCACTAAGTACAGAGCACTGTGCTAAGCACTGAGTACAGGGGCGTGGCTTAGTGGAAAGAGCACGGGCTTGGGAGTCAGAGGATGTGGGTTCTAATCCTGGCTTCACCACTTGTCTGCTGTGTGTCCTTGGGCAAGTACTTAGAGAAGCAGCATGGCTCAATGGAAAGAGCATGGGCTTGAGAGTCAGAGGTCATGGATTCAAATCACAGCTCTGCCAATTTTCAGCTGTGTGACTTGGGGCAAGTCACTTAACTTTTCTGTGCCTGTTACCTCATCTGTGAAATGGGGATGAAGACTGTCCCACATGGAGCTCACAATCTGATCACCTTGTATCCTCCCCAGTGCTTAGAACAGTGCTTTGCCCATAGTAAGCGCTTAACAAATGTCATCATCATAATCATCAATGTCTCTGTTACCTCATCTGTAAAATGGGGATTAAAAGTGTGAGCTCCCTATGGGACAATCTCTTACCCTGTATCTACCCCAGAACTTAGAACACGGCTTAGTAAGTGCTTAACAAATGCCATTATTATTATTATTATTGTTACAGTGCTCTGGGAAAGCAGAAATACAGTACCATAAGCAATAAATTGGTACCTTGAAAACCATGTCAAATCAAATTAGCCCAAGAAGTCAAAATGGCAGGTGGCTTGCACCATGCCCTGAAATATTTGGTTTATCTGGGGGTGGGACATATCTTAAGAATTGATCTAGTTACATCATGATATAGCTCTTTCATGCAAAATTCTCCCAGGGTGCCAAGCATCAAGGTAGGATTTACCCACCCTTCCTAGATTTTCCAATAGGCCCAACATATCACAAAGCATCACAAAGTAGTGATCCATGATGATAGTTAGGACCCAGAACATCAGTAGAATCTGAAATCCAGACCAGAAGGAGAAAGCTCTTTACGGTCTTTGAAGGTTGACGACTTATGTTTTACTTCTACTGTGCTCTCCCAAGATCTTAGTACATTTAGTTCATTTAGTAAGTGCTCAATAAATGCCACTAATTATCATAGTGGCATTTATACCATATGTATACTCTAGATACCATAGATTGTAAGCTCCTTGAGAGTAGGGATTGTGTAAATCAACTCTCAAACTCTTAGTAAAGTGCTCTGCATACCTTAAGCACTTGGGCGAATAAGCACTCAATAAATGCCATTGATACCATTCACTCATTCATTCAATCATTTATAGAGTGCTTACTATGTGCAGAGCACTGTACTAAGCCTTTGGGAAGTACAAATCAGCAACATAATAGAGCAAGAACAAGGAAACAGTGTGGCCTAGTGGATAAAGCATGGGCCCAGGTGTCAGGAGACCTGGGTTTTAATCCTGGCTCCACAGCTTGCCTGCTGTTTGATCCTGGGCAAATCATTTAACTTCTCAGGGCCTCAGTTCCTTCAGCTGCAGAATGGGAATTCAATGACTATTCCCCTTCCTATTTAGACTGTGGGACCAGGCCTGTATCTTCTGGCCTGATTATCTTGTATCTACCCCATGTCATGAGCTCCAACTGAAATCCTTGCTCTGCCTGGACTCCCACAGGCTTCTAAAGATTTGCCTCACCCAGACTCCTGCTCCCCTGTGATGAGATCCAAGGATGCACCTTCCCCACTGAGCAGCCCTAATTAACTGGGAGCTCCTTTTAGGTTAGGCACTCACTGGAAAATTTGAAATGAAAACTTTCCTCCTTGCCAATATGTCACAAGCCTCAGGTCCTGCTCTATGGTTTCCAAACCAGCCCCTTCACCTGAGCTGACAAAATTCCCTATCCCTAGCCGACTTAAATGGTCGGGAGTATCCTAACTGGTCCAGTACGCCTGAGTACCATACGTACTGGTCCAGTATGTTTGATCCTAATCAAAATTAATGACCAGGAACTTCTAGATAGTGTACTCTGTGACAAGTGCAAAAAGAAACCAGACCACCACTGTATACAACAGAAAGCTTTATATCATGCTTAGTCTAATTAAAAGGAGTAAAAGTGTGTGTGTGTGTGTGTGTGTGTGTGTATATATATATATATAATATATATAAATATATATAGACATATACACACATTGCTACACATTTGACTGCTTTGCCCCAAGTTCATGCAAATGGTCCCAAGCAGGCGGAGTTTGAGGAGTCCGGTTGCCCTCAGCACATCATCCTGTCTCCAGTCTTAGGTGGTTCCCAGCAGCTGTCGCAGGTGTCTCAGATGGCTTTGCTGCCAGGCAGCAGCCAGTTCCTTTATTCACTTTGTCCCTTTTATCCACTCATGGCAGTTGTTTGTGGGGATGTTGCAGTGGGGGTCCTGCTTCGCTGCTCCGATGCAGTCTGTCTCAAGCCTGTTATCAGGTAAAACCAGGAGAGATAGCTACCTCTTCCTCCACCTTCCCACACACCCACTCCACAGGTTATCTTTTCAAGAAGTATCCAGCAGTCTTTTTCCTGCCTGACAGCGAGCCTCAAACTCCTCAGCAAGACAGTTCAGTTTCTGCCCAAACTCCTCAGCAAGATAGTTCAGTTTCTGCCCAAACTCTTCAGCAAGACAGCTCAGTTTCTGCCCAAACTCTTCAGCAAGACAGCTCAGTTTCTGCCCAAACTCCTCAGCAAGACAGTTCAGTTTCTGCCCAAACTCCTCAGCAAGACAGTTCAGTTTCTGCCCAAACTCCTCAGCAAGACAGTTCAGTTTCGGCCCAAACTCCTCAGCAAGACAGTTCAGTTTCGGCCCAAACTCCTCAGCAAGACAGTTCAGCTTCTGCTCACCTGCCTCCTCTGATATTGTTGTTTATGGGGTCAAAAAACAGTCTCTTATGAAATGGCTCTTGTTACAAGATGGATTCTCTCTTGCTCACCCAACCCCAGAGCTTCGAACAATGCTTAACACATATCATGGTTGCTAAGGTCATTCACTCTTGCAACTGCTGCTACTGGAGCTAGCTCTTGTCTCCTGCAGCACTGACAAAATCTATCAGCAGCAAAAACCAGCAAAGCACCTACCCAACCCCACAGCACTTATGTGCATAACTTTAAATTGTATATTACAAATTATTCGGATCGATGTCTCTCTCCCCCTCTAGACTGTAAGTTCATTATGGGCAGGGAATAAGTCTGCTAATTCTATTGTACTCTCCTAAGAGCTTAGTGCTCTGCACATAAGTACTCAATAAATACAATTGCTCTATTACCTTCTCATTTCTACAAGGAATTTAATCTACCTTGAGATCCAGAGGACTCTTCCTGAAGGCCTTGAGGGGACTTCCTGGTGTCCATCAAACAGTGATATTTATTGAGCGCTTACTGTGTGCTCTGCACACTATACAATAGAGTTGGTGGACATGATCCCTTCCTGCAAGGAACTTACAATTGGGTGGAGGAAACAATAAAATATATTAGGGGAAGCAGCAAAGTGTAAGGGTTTGTACACACTTGCTGTGGGACAGGAGATGGGTTCAGTATTAATGTTTAATGTTTCCTCCATGGTATCAATGGCATTTATTGAGTGCTTATTTGTCCAAGTGCTTAAGGTATGCAGAGCACTTTACTAAGAGTTTGAGAGTTGATTTACACAATCCCTACTCTCAAGGAGCTTACAATCTATGGTATTTAGAGTATACATATGGTATAAATGCCACTATGGTAATTAGTGGCATTTATTGAGCACTTACTAAATGAACTAAATGTACTAAGATCTTGGGAGAGCACAGTAGAAGTAAAACATATGTCGTCAACCCTCAGAGACCTTAAAGAGCTTTCTCCTTCTGGTCTGGATTTCAGATTCTACTGATGTTCTGGGTCCTACTGATGTTCTGGTCTAAGGGATAGAGCATGGGCTTGGGAGTCAGAAGGACCTGGGTTCTAATCCTGGCTCCACTACTTGTCTGCTGTGACCTTGGGCAAGTCATCTCACTTCTCTGTACCTCGGTTTCCTCATCTATAAAATGAGGATTAAGACTGAGACAGGGACTATGCCCAATCTGATTAGCTTGTATTTACCCCAGCACTAGATACTAGGTGCCTGGCATATAGTAAATGTTTAACAAATACCATTAAAAAAATAGTGATGTCTATCAGGTTTCATTGCTAGGACAACTTTTGTTTAGTACCCTCATAAGCAATCAGGCAGAAGGAATTTCAGTGAAATCTCAGTTCTCAGATAACACTACGATCTTCCCAGGAAACACAGTGCCTTGTGGATGGAAATTAACTGCAGGAAGATGCCATAAAACTGAGTGACTGGGGCTAAAAAAGTTGACATTTGAGCTTCATCGTGAGCAAGTGTAAAGTCATACAGCTAGGAGAAAGCAGTCCAAAATACAACTAAATGTTGATGGCCTCTGTACTATTAGTCACAACTCAGGAAACAGACTGCTGAGTCATTGTTGTCTGTTCTTTTAAATCACAAGTGCAATGTGCGCAAGAGCGAAAAGGCCGAGTGGTGAGCCTCCTCAGGAACCAAATAAAGGAAGAGTTTCGACCCTGCATAAAACCAAATTGTACACTCACTGCTTGCGGTTCTAGGAGCCATGATTTAGGAAAGATCTAGTTGAGCTGGAGAAGATAGGGAGAAGGATAACCAGGAGGACAGGAACTGGAGAAGGTTCTGTACATGGACATATTTCTCAAGAGAACAAGCCCAAGAGAGGACATGACAAAATCCTGAAGGATACTGTCAAGACAAACGTGTAATTGTTCATCAATTCCATTATCCCAGGATTAGGTTGTAGAATAGTAGGCTCGAAACCCACGAAATGAAAAAAACTTAAAATTTCTGTAGCAAATGGGTGGCCAGTAGTAGAAAATACAGAATAAGAGAGGAATGCAGCAACAAAACTTCAGAAACACTAAACAGAAACCAAGTGGTTAACAGGAATAATAAAGCATCACTAGATTTTGTCCAGTTACAAAGACTTCAGAACTTAGAACCTGTGTGAAGACCTGGATAGTTATGTTAATAATGGTAAAATAATTGTGGTATTAGAGAAGCAGCATGGTTTAGTGGAAAAAGCACCAGCCTGGGAGTCAGAGGACCTGGTTTATAATTCTACTCTGTTGCTTGTCTGCTCTGTGACTTTGGGCAAGTCACTGAACTTCCCTGTGCCTCAGTTTCTCATCTGCAAAGTAGGGATTCAGTACCTGTGCTCCCTCCTACTTAGACTGTGAGTCATTCATTCATTCAATCATATTTATTGAGCACTTCCTGTGCGCACAGCACTGTACTAAGTGCTTGGAAAGTACAATTCAGCAATAGAGACAATCCCTACCCACACAGGGCTTACAGCCTAGAAGGGGGAAGGCAAACATCAAAACAAGTAAACAGGCATCAATATGAATAAGATTATAGATACGTACACATCAAAACAATTATACAGGCATCAATACAAATAAATAGAATTACGCATATATACATAAATACATAAGTGCTGTGGGGTGGGGAGATGGGGGAGAGCAAAGGGAGTGAGTTGAGGTGATGTGGACAGGAGGGAGAGCTGAGGAAAAGGGGGGCGTAGTGTGGGAAGGCCTCTTGGAGGGGTAAGCCTTCAGTAGGGCTTTGAAGGGGGTGAGAGTGATCTTTTGGCATTTAGAGGAGGGAGGGCATTCCTGGCCAGAGGTAGGACGTGGGCCAGGGGTCAACGGCGGGACAGGCGAGATCGAGGTATGGTGAGAAGGTTAGCACCAGAAGAGTGGAGTGTGCAGGCTGGACTGTAGAAGGAGAGAAGGGCTTTTCGGAGAAGACCAGGATGCCAAACCGGGAGCGCTGGGTTTAGGCCAGATATCACTTGTCCGGTCATCTGCCCTCTAGGTGGTCCCTCCGTGGGGGTGGGAGACCCCAGCCTGAGGAGGCCCTCGGATGTGGGGAGACCCTGAGAATGCAGCGGAAGCATCTCCGCGTGTTGGTTCGGAAGATGAAGTTGTACCGAGGCGATTCTGCTGGATTCCCGGGGACGTGGGGGCTGGTGACTTGGTCGCCTCAGTCACTTGGTCAGCTTCCTCACCTTCTGCAGCACCTCTATGAGCTTCCACCGCTGGTTAATTGAGAGCAACTTTTGAGGCTGGGTAGGACCCACGTTCTCCCACAGCTCTGGATTTTGGGAGTCTCAGTGAACCCCCTTGATTATCTTATATCTAGACCCCAGCACTTCATATAGTGATTGGCACAGAATAAGTGCATCACAAAAACTACTATTATTATTGAAGCACTTGCTGAGTCACACACTACTGAGCACTAGTGTAGAGGAAGGCAATCAGGTTAGTCACCATCCCCATCCCACACAAAGGCTCACAGTCCAAGTAGGAGGGGGAACAGGTTTTGAATCCCCATTTTACTGATGAGGAAGCTGAAGCACAGAGAAAGTGACTTGGCTGAGGTCTCACAGAAGGCCTATGGCGGGGTCAGAGTTTGAACCCAGGTCCTCCAATTCACAAATCCATGCTCGTTACACTAGGTCACGCTGCTCCCCGTGATGATGGTGCAGGTGGTTTGCAAGGTGCTACTCACACTCTCTCAACCCTTTCAGTCATTTTCCTGCTGCAGCAAGTGAGTGAGAGGGCAGGAGAGAGCCAGAAACTGTGTGTGGAGATTTTGCTTCATCTGAAGGGACACAGGACGCCAGAGGCGGGTTTCAGAGAGCTGGGCTGTGTGTGCTGGAACTGTGTTTCAAGGGGATGATTCATGCAGTGGCATGAAGTTCTGCCTCAGGAGCTTCCAATCTTCCTTGCAGGGAGTCATACGATTCTCCCTTTAACCCCATAATGCATCCAGGTGAAGGAAGGATATAGGAGGTGGAGGGTGTTGCCCTTCCCTTTTCTGTATTCAGAAAACACGTGTTTTCCCTGCTTCAAGCCAAGAATGAGACCTGTTGTCCTTGTTTCTCCACCTTCAGATTAGTTTCTGGGAGAAATATGAGTTTGCACCTATTGCTCTTTGGAAATGGTAAGCTGTAGCCTTTTCAGAGAAACTTTTGTTCTTGAGCCAAAGGCCCCTTCAGTGCCCCTTGCCAAGACCTAGGATCAGGCTTTAATTTGAGGATCTAAGTTATCAGGTTTCACAAAGTTCCCAGCTTTGTTCAGGCTGAGCATTGTCCTCTTCTCTCATGGAAGGTGAAATTGCATTCCTACTCTCCATTTGTTTTCCCTCTATTGAAACATACAGGCTTATGCAGACTACAGCTGGTCATGACACAACCTCTATGGTAATCTTTGTAGTAGAAAATCATTTCAACAAAACAGACTGTGGTGGAATGCTGGGTTAATTTCTCTTTGGGTTGGAGACATCGCTATTCATGCTGGTGTGACAGTATGGACTTGCAGTCTACATTTCTAGCACAGAAGAGTGGAATGTATTTACCCACCAGCAGGGTTTGTGCCTACCTTGAAGGCAAATGTGTCCAGCAGCTCCTGAAACTTCCATGCCACGTTGACAGTAATTCGACAAAGGATAGTGAAGAGCTACCATAATGGCACTTGAGTGTAGTTGTAGTATATGGCATTTAAGTGCTTATTCTGTGCCAGAAACTTAAGTTTTTCAGCCACTGCTTTCCTGGCCCCCAAACCTTCTGTTAGCTGGTCAGGTGCCTGCCTCTGTTGTGTAGATCTCTACTTCTAACAAGAGGGAATCAAAATATTCATCTCTTTCGCAAGTCCCTTCTTCAGCCACTCAGTGAGATGATCTCTATTTTAAACCAAGAAATACAGAGGAGATACAGGAAACAATGTAAAAAAAAAAGAAAAAGTGAAATATAGTATAATATACACTGTGTGTAATATAGAGAGTCAGGATAGATGGCTGGACATTTTCAAAAACTAAGAATTGTTTTCCAGGGGTTCTAGATCATCAGTTGAAGAACTCGGCAGTATTTTTTTTCCCCAATATTGGCTTTTCGCCACAAGGGACTGGGGCATAGGGAGAGAAGCATCCTTGTCTTTTTTTAGGTGAGAAAACTGCAGCATCCAGTCAAGTGACTTTTCAGGGCTTTCCCCAACCCATCAGTGGCAATTTTGACACTTGAATCTGGCTCTTCTGCACTACTGTGTGATGTTGGGCTGCTCTCACTGCTCTGGTGTACAACCAGTGGCCTATTAAGCAGGAGCAGTTGGCCTTCTGCCTTTAAGTAAAGGAGAGTCAGAAAAAGAGTCAAACCTGCTGAGGAGGGAAATAACTGCCGTCAGGGGAGCTGAGTCATACAAAGATGACAGCTAACATAGCCTGACACAACAGAGTTGGTTGAGAACTCAACTGATAGAAATTGTTGAGCATGTGGATACCATTATACCAAGGGCTTGGGAGACTACAATAGAATTAGTTGGAATGAGTGGATCAGCTTCTTGGAGGATACGTACACCACCACTTTCCAAATAATGTCCACACTTCAGAAAGAGCCGTGTTTTTATTGGGCTGGATGTCTGCACTTTTAGAATTCAACAAATCATTCTACATAAAATGGCTTGTAAATCAAAATCTTGGTTTTTCAAGCAAATATGACCTCTCAGAGTGCAAGACCTTCTCCATTCATAAGTCATTTAGCTTTGATCAATATGGAAGTGCACTGGAAAATAGAGAGCCCGAATATCCTCCAAGACCTTCTCTTTTGCATTTTTGTGTTGCCACCACCCTCACTTCCTTTCATGCACAGACTCAATCACTTTGCCCCCTCCTACCTTACCTCACTACTCTCCTACCACAACCCAGCCCACACAATTGGCTCCTCTAATGACAACCTACTCACTGTACTTCGATCTCATCTGGCTGCCCACCTCTCACCCATTTCCTGCCTCTGGCCTGGAACACTCTCTTTTCATTATCCAACAGACAATTACTCTCCTCATTGATTTCCCTGACTAAACTCTCACTTCCTTTTTTACTGCTCCCTTATACATTGCCCTGACTTGATCCCTTTATTCACCACCACCCTCCCCAGTCCCACAGAACTTATGTACATATCTGAAATTTATTTATTTATATTAATGTCTGTCTCCCCTCTAGACTGCAAGCTCACTGTGCGCAGGGAAAGTCTGCCACATGGTTGTGTTGTATTCTCCCAAGCATTTAGGACAGTGCCTTTCACATAGTAACCACTCAGTAAATATGATTGATTTGCTCTAGACTGGGACGTGCTTGCCGTTTGGCCTGTCATTAAGTAGATAGAATTGAGATTCTCAGCTTAGGGTTCCTGATTAATTATTATCAATTGTATTTACTGAGTGCTTACTACGTGCGGATCATTGTATTAAGCGCTTGGGAGAGAACAATACAACAGAGTTGGCAGATATGTTCCTTGCCCACATGAATCTACAGTGTATAGGGGAAGACAGGGAGTTTCCCTCTATCCATGTCTCCCTACCCCAGGCCTTACTCATGTCAAGTGACCTTTTCATTTGTCACCACTCTGCAGTGGGCAGCAACTCTACTACAAAACCCACAACGGGTCCAGGTAATCTCTGAACCCCTGGACAGGGTTTATGACAAGCAACAATTTCCAACCCCAGAGAGATCTGGTGCCTCTTTTCCCGCAGCCTGATCTGAGGCTAAATTAGTGTAATGAGCCAATCAGTTGTATTTATTGAGCACTTACTGTGTGCAGAACATTGTGCTAAGCACTGGGAAAGTACAGTAGACTATAAGCTAGTTAAGGACAGTGAACATGTCTGCTAACTCTGTTGTAATCTCCCGAGTGCTTAGTGCTGTACGCATAGTAAGTGCTCAATAAATATGATTGAATAGTAGACACATTCCATGCCCACAAGGATCTAACAGTGTTCTAGTCATTCAGGCCCACTCCAGGATTACAATGGATTTAACCGTACAATAAAATAATTGATTAAAAGCAGCCAGAAAGAGTTTCACGGAGAATGCTAGTGCATCAGCGCTTAGAATAGTGTTTGGCACATAATACGTGCTTAACAAATACCATTATTATTATTATTATTAAATGGTGTGAATTTGAAGGGCAGCGAAACATTATGAACTTGTGAAAACAGCAGTAAAGTCTCAGGCACTCAGCGCCCCCTGCTGGTCAACAAATGAAGTATCCTGCGATAACGTAATTCCCCTAGGAAGGGGAAAAAATTATGGTATTTGTTTAGCGCTTACTGTGTGTAAAGCACTGTTCTAAGCGCTGGGATAGAAATCTCATATGAGCTCACAGTCTAAGTAGAAGGAAGAACAGGCATTTAATCCCCATTTTCCAGATGAGGAAACTGAGGCACAGAAAAGTCAAATGATTTGCTCAAGGTCATACATTAGGCAATTGGCAGAGTTGGGATTTGAATCCGGATCATCTGACTCTCTGGTCTGTGCTCTTTCCCTACTTCTCAGGACTCTTAGTGTCTCCTGTGTCACCATCCTCTTCAGCTGAGCATGGGTCTGGGGAAAAGAACCATATGGGAGGGAGGAGACGATGGAGCTGTTTATCCATCCTTACCCCGGAAGGAAGAATCTGGTTCTTAGAAAATAATAATATATATACATATATAGACCTGTATCTTTGTACAGAAACACTCTGGGCATGTCACTCTCTCACTTAGGTGGGAAAACAGGTATTGGATCCCCATTTTATAGATGAGGAAACTGAGATATAGAGAAGTTATGACTTGTCCAAGGTCACAAAACCATGATTAAAACCCAAGCCCTCTGACTCATACAATGCTCTTCATGCAGTAAGCACCCAGTAAATGCCACTCATTGATTGGTAAGGAGTCATTTATAGTTTAATTTTCAGTGGCTTTAATAATCTGTAAATAACAGACTATTGGACTTCTTTCCAACTTGTCATATTGACAGTCTTCATTTTGACCATTGTTCTGGGTAGGAATTTGGATCAGGCATAATGAGGGCATCAGTAAACTTTAGAAATTAATCTTGGCCAAAATCTGAGCATTTTCCCCTTAATTGTTCTCAGAAGAGGAAAGTCCTTATTTTGAATCCTTGTTCTGTACAAATCAGTGAAACAGCCCCAACAATCTCTTGACATGGAGAGATGAAATTGGGGAAAACCAATAGTAAAGAGGGCCGAGGAAACATTTAAAGGACACATGATAGCAAAGGCTGGGACAGTGCTGCATCCCAGCTGAAAGCTGGGAGTCAGCTGTGGAGGATAGACCACCCTGGCACACTGCCATCTAGAAAGGAGTAGCTGTTTTTAAGCAAAACCTTCTTTAGGATTGTGAGACCAGGAGGGAAAAACCAAAACAGAGTCAAGTGTGAGCTGGGGCAAAGTTTCAGGCTAACCTAAGTGCTTATAACAGTGCTTTGCACATAGTAAGCGCTTAACAAATGCCATCATTATTATTATTACTCACTCTCATTTTTGTCTTACTCTTACTCATGCTCTTCTCTCTACCTGGAACGCTGTACTTTTTCAAGTCTGATTGATCACAGCTCTCCCCATCTTCAAAACTCCACACACATGTCCTCCAGGGGACCTTAATCAATTAATTTCTAATTTCCCCAGGTTATGTCTTCCCAACTATCACTTTTGTAAGCCACAATTCCCCTGAGCACTTAGGCATATATCTCACATACTCTATCACTAACTCATGTATCTATTTCCCCCTTTTCCTTTTTCTGCCTCTCAGTAAATTATTTTAGTATCTGTTTCCCACACTAGATAAGTTCCTTGAGGGCGGGAGAGTGTCTACTACTAATAATGTAATTATGTAATTGTAATGTACCAACAATGTACATTACATTACAGTACAGACATACTGTACTGTCTAGCATGTAGTTCAGTGTTGTGCACACAGTAGGCACTCAAATGATTGAATTAATATGTCTGACATTTTGGGGACCAGTATTATAATAGGATACTACTATGATTCAGATAAAAAAGGGTGACTAGCTTATAGCCAAGAGTATCACATATGTTTCAGTAGACTCTATGGTAGGAGTAAAATGGGGTTGGGAAAGGAATAAGAAAGAGAAACATTAAAAAATTAGGATGCCTGCTTACTGGTGACTCCAGGAAGGGTTTTGGGTACAGAGAAGTCCCTCCAAATGTTTAAAAATAGAATTAAGTTGATCTATTTTGAGTGTTATTATTATATTTATATTCAGTGCTTACTGTATCCACGTGCTGACCCGTCCGAAACCTTGCTACAGGTTAGCACTGGCCAGATCAGGAAAAGATCATGCGTGTGAGTCTCTAACCTCACCTTGTAACCTCCCCAGTGCTTAGAGCAGTGCTTTAAACATAGTAAGCGCTTAATAAATGTCATTATTATTATTATTATTATTACAGTCTGCAAGGAAAGAGGTGCTGGGAGAACTTCTCGTCCCTCGAGAGTCATTGGTAAAGGGGACTCCTTGCCTGACTGCAAGGCACCCACTGGTGGCAGAAGGGATCGTGGTAGGTTTTTTTAATATGTGTAAACTGAAGCATGATTTTCAGAATTCCTGAAATCTGTCCTTTTAGCCAAAGTAAATATCCAGACACAAGCGGTAACCTGGTAATTGTGTTTTTGAGCTATCTTCCCAAGCACAATGCTGTCCTAGTGGTTAATTTAAAATTAAGCAAAAGCAAGGTCATCTAAAAATTTACAAATAGTAGTAGTAGCACCAGCATTTACTGAGTGTTCACTAGGCACTTGGAAAGTTAAAGAATCAAGAAGTGATTTATTTCTTGTCTACGGGAACTTTCAATCTAAGGGAGGAGACCAACATGATGACTACAGCTAGAATAGACTCTGAAACACTTCATTTAATCTATCTGGCCTTATTTGTTTAGCCTTTTTTAAATGAGTCCACTCTACATCAATTTTGAAAAGAAATTATGCTTTACCTTGCTGTAATGTTTCATATGCTGGTCTTGGGGGACAGTGACTTTGATATATGGATAAATCAGCTAATATTGTTTGGGACAGGCTGTGTCCAGTCTAATTATCTTGTACCCCACCCAATAGTTAGCACTGTGCTTTTTTGGCATGTGGTAAGCATTTAGTAGTTGCCAGACTATATGATATTCAGCCATCAAGGGCTTTTATTGAGCACTTATTGGGTACAGAGCATTGTACTAAGTGCTTAGGAAAGTATTCAGTAAATTTGATACACAATGTGATTTCTGTCCCCATGGACAGGATGCATGCGGAGAGGTTAACAATAAAGTGGATTACAGATGGGGAGTTTATAGCTACAGAGTCTTTGCAAATAGGAAAATGTTGCACTGATGAATAATATAAACTATGAACAAAATACCCCTTAGTTGAGATGAGGGAAAGTTGAACTTTGGTAAAAGTCTGGGTGTGAGTTCCCACCTCTTTTCTGAGAAGTTGGGATAATGCTTTGTCTACATGAACTGCTGTGTGTGAAATCTCATTTGGAAAAGACTAAACAAGGCTGAGCTTCTTGTCCAGCTGGAAATGAAACGTTGTAAACAGGCTTGCAAAAATACACACCCTATTTTCAAAGTCAGTGGTGTCTATTTCCAAAGTCTATCTGCTCTTCATAGCTAGAGTGCCAGCTGTGCCTTCTTTTCTACCTACATATTCCCTTCCAGAGCCAGCAATGACAGAAAGGTCAATTTTCCAGTCATAAAGGGTCCTCTACCCAGTCTGTGCTGATAGCAATCCTCTCAGCCCCACTCTATAAGCTCTACTGCAGCACTGCCCCACAATAAAAGGAGCTGGCAAGTCTGGGAAAGAGAAGGAGTAAGTGCGGGGCAAAGAGACTAGAGACTAGATTCTCTGCATTATGCAGGGCAGTCCTGAAATTTTGTCCACCATCTTGCCAACTTGAATTCTGTCTGGTAGACCCCAAAAGTTCGTACTTTCAACCAGGAGTGGGGTAACCAGCCACCGGCGGTTCTATCTCCATCACCTCCAGAACCTGCTCCTTTCTTTCCATCCAAACTGCTACCTCACTGTCCAAGCACTTGTCATACCCTGTCTCAATCACTGCATCAGCCTCTTCTCTGACCTCCTGCATCCAGGCTCTCCCCTCTCAAATCCTATCTTCACTCTGCTGCCTGGATCATTTTTTCTAAAACATTGTTCTGCTTGTATCTCCCCATTCGTCAAAGACTTCCCATGATTGCCCATCTATGTCTACCTCAAGCAGGAACTCCTTATCATCAATTATATGTGACTCAATCAACTTTCTCCTCCCTATATATCCTCATTCTTCTCCCACTACAACCCAGTCTGTACACTTGGCTCATTTAATAGCACTGTGTCTCATTCTCATCTCTTTCACTGTTGACCCTTTGTTCTTGCCTTCCTTACTGTCTGGATTACCCTCCCTCTTCATGTCCTATAGACCACTCTCTCCCCTTCTTTAAAGCTTCACAAAATTGTCTTTCCTCCAGGAAGCCTTCCTTTATTAGCCTGTCATTTCTCCACCTGATTTAACCTCTCTTTTGCATCATCTAGACAATTGAATCTATCTCCATTAAGCACTTAGATATTCAGCCCCCAACACCAATGTACTCATAATAATAATGATGGTATTTGTTAAGCACTTACTATGTGCCAAGCACTGTTCTAAGCACTGAGGTAGATGCAAGGTTGTCCCACATGGGGCTCACAGTCTTTAATCCCCATTTTACAGATGAGGTAACTGAGGCACAGAGAAGTTAAGTATGTTGCCCAAAGTCACACAGCTGACAAGTGGCGGAGCCAGGATTAGAACTCACGACCTCTGGCTCCCAAGCCCATGCCCTTTCCACTAAGCCACCCTGCTTCCCTATATATACCCTATCCCTCTAGTCAGTTGCTTCTCCTACTTGTAAAACACAATAATGTCTCTCTCTCAGATTTTAGATTCTTTGAGGAGAATTGTGTCTACTTACTGTATTGTACTAAGCCATGCTGCTTTCCTATGTATACCCTATCCCTTTAGTCAGTTGCTTCTCCTACTTGTAATACACGATAATGTCTCTCTCTCAGATTTTACGTTCTTTGAGGAGGAGAATTGTATCTACTTACTGTATTGTACTCTTCCAAGCTACAGTGCTCTGCCTTGTGTAAGTACTCAATAAATACTGTGGATTGATAGGGAGCCTCTGAGTCTTGATGCTGGTGGAAGATGAAGGGAAGCTGCAATCTTGCAGAGCTTGGCTGACTCTACAAAGTAGTTTACAATCATTTGTTTTTCTTGGGTGCACGCCTCTAAGGTGCAGTCATCCACATAGAACAACTCTTGAATAGCTGTCTGGGACTTTCTGTGATACTTGTAGCTTGCTGACTTGAAAGCATGTAGGTAGAATGTACTGTACTTTATCTCCAGTATTGTGACAGATAACCTTAAAACAAATGTGTTTGCAAGCATACCTTTTAAACTTAGAAATACAGAATAACATTCATCTAGAGCTATGGGCTCTCTGACTCCTCATTCATTCATTCAGTCATTTATATTGAGTGCTTACTGTTTGCAGAGCATTGTATTAAGTGCTTGGGAGAGTACAATATAACAAAGTCACATTCCCTGCCCACAATGAGCTTGCAATCTACACTCCTGGACAGAATAGTCTTGTCCTGTATTATGCTGTCGAGTCATTTCTGACCCATATTGACTCCATGGACACATCTCTCCGAGAATGCCCCACTCCCCACCTGCAACCAACCATTCTGGTAGTGTATCCATAGCATTTTCTTAGTAAAAATACTGAAGTTGTTTACCATTGCCGCCTTCTGCACAGTAAGCTTGTCTCTGACCTCGACTCTCCCCCATGCCATTGCTGCCCAGCGTAGGTGAGTTTTGACTTGTAGCAGATTGCCTTCCACTTGCTAGTCACTGCCCAAGCTAGGAATGGAAAGGGTATGCCTCTGCCTGACTCTTCCTTCTGTAGCCAAGACTGGCAGAGTACTGGAAACTCTCCAGGTGCGATCCTGAGAGGGGATATGGAATGATACAGGACAGGAAATGGCCCTGCCATAAAGCTATGAAGTTATAGATGGCTACCCAGATGGGACAATTCCATTGATTTCTATATTTCTCTGCTCTTTGGGTTTTAAGATGATACTTATGACACTGAGATTTTTAGTGGTGTTTGCAAATATGACTGAACAGCCATTACATGAATGTTCACCCTATCCACATCATGTACAGGTAAAACTTGTTCCTTGCTGCATTGTGCTACCGACAGTGCCTAATATCATTTTCATTTTTCCTCTTGGTGTCACGATCAACCTACAGCCTCTGTGCTAAGACAGTTGCTCCATTGCTCTAAATCACAGGAGGGAGAAAGCAAGGGTGGCTGTTTGTCCAGTTTTATACTGGACAATCTGGAATTCAGCTTATCTGTCCTCTGCTCTGATCTGTCTCTAGATGCCTTCATGGCCGGTATTTTAATTATAAAAACTCAGCTTCCCCCCACCTTGTGGACTCTCATGAATCAGATGCAGCCCCCATGTTTACAGGGAACCGAGAGGGGAACAGAGTGATTCTGGAGTGAATGAGGAGTCAGGGCCTTTCCCCGCCAGTCATACGCTCAAAGTTCCGTTCCCGAAGAACTTCTTGGATATCCATATGACACCATTATGTTACATTACATAATCTCTGAAGTATGTAATGTTTACTTCTGTTGTTTCCAATTTGGCAAAGCAATGCTGAGTTTTCCATAAGGTTATCCATGGCCTCCCTAGAGAACACAAAGGAGAAAATACACTTTAAAATTTCATTAATTCGGACTGGGGAGAAGTCCGGGATGAATTGGTGAAGGGCCTGAATTGTTTGGGGGGGTGTGTGTGTGACATATATCACACATATACATATATTTAAATGCTCCTTTAATCTTAGGTGTCTCCCCGTGTATCTCTGTGGGTGCTTGGACTGGGCTACATCTTTCTTTGACTTCCTCTTTAAATGTACCATGGCCTCTGAAGATTCAAGTCTCTCTCCCTTTTTCCTGCTCGTTCCCCTCTGCCTCTGGGTATTTCCAGCTATTAACAAAGGCTTTATTATATGCTGACCAAAAATTTCCTTCTGTAAATCAAAACTGTCACTTTGGCAGAAACAGCAATTGAAAGAACAGGTCCAAATGACTGCCTACTCTTAATTACAGAGGTCCGAATTAATTAGACTTTGTTGAATGCTGAAAATTTTCCCCCTTAAAGCCTCTAACTTTGTCCCCGCTATTAGAAGAACTAGGAGAGTCTGGTGTACACTCGGGTTTCTGGGATGGTCACCATGTTGTATCTGTGATGTCATTTAAAAAGCAGTTGGGTAATCTTTGTTTTATCAGAATTCAATTACGCTTGTACCACATAATTCTGTTTGTTTTTTAATACATCCAGCATTCATACTTGAGCTGAAATTGATTCAATTCATCCTCTGTAATGAATCTTTTATATTACTTTGAAAAGACATTTTAGACCAGTGTACCAAATCAAAAGCACATTTGGCAAGACTGTTTTTCTATTTTCTGCACACTCTGAGTGGAATACATTTGTGGTGTCAGTACTTCATGATGTTCTGCTGTTTTTCAGTTAGAATGAAACACGTCAGATTTTCATGTCCTTGATAAATTTGAAATTTGTGATTGACAGTTTGTCGGTACCACTGCTCAAGTGATGCCTGTTGCTCCTTCAAGATTTGAGAATCCCTACTTTTGTAACTAAGGTCTTTCCCTCAGACTTTTGATAGCAACAAAGGCTAAAACCTGCTACCACTTTAAAGGAAGGGGCTAAAAGATTAATTTTTAACTGTTTTGTTAAGAGAATGACCAACATCTTCCTTGAAGCTTAAAATTTAAAGAATCAAATTGCAGGATCAGATTATTTCTTGTTCCTTTACATACAATACATATGTACAGTTGTCCTTTGTATTCAAAATGATTGGTGAGATCCTATCCATGAGTCTAAATGTGGTTGAAAATAATGCAGAATTTATGTACCATCTTGCATTGTTTCTGTGTAAGAATGGATTTTGTGCCAGTCAATGGTATTTGAGCACCTACTATGTGTTGAGCAATATACTAAGAATTTGGGAGAGTACAATACAACAGAATTAACAGACATGTTCGCTGCCCACAACAATCTTACAGTCTAATGCATTTGTCACATAATGGCTTGTCTCTATTCTTTACTTTGCCTCCTTAAATTCCTGAGTTTTGTCTTCAAACATATGTCTACTACATTCCACTGCTATGTTGCATTATTTGAAACTGTGGTTTACCATGTCTTTAAATTTGTTTTTTTTGGCCTCTGGAATGGCATATAATATTGATAGCATTTATTAACTGCTTTATTATAAGCTAAACAATGTGCTAGTTGCTGGAGTAGAGAAGATATTTCAGATTGGACCCAGTCCCTGCCCCACACAGAGCTCACAGTTCAGAAGGAGAGAGAACAATAATAATAGTGGTGGTATATAAGTCCTTTCTATTTGCCAAACACATAGATACAGGATAATCAGATTGGCCAGTCCATGTCCTCTATGGTGCTTACAGTCTAAGGGAGAGGGAGAACAGATATTTAATCCCTATTTTACAGATGAATAAACTGAGGGTCCATAAAAGTGAAGTGACTTGCCACGTGGCAGAACCAGAATTAGAAGCCAGGTCTCATGACTTCCAGTCCTGTCCTCTTTCAACTGGACCATGCCGCTCTTCAGGTATTCTCTCCCCACATTACAGATGAGGAACTGAAGTGACTGTCTCCAGATCACACAAAAGGCTAGTGACAGAATCAGGACTAGATTCCAAGTATCCTGAATCCCAGTCCTGTGCTCTTTCCCCAAGTCCCCATACAGCAGTTGCTTGGATATACTGTTGTCAACCCTTTGTCTCATATTTCCCACCCAGTGGAACTGTGCTGCTTAGAGTGTTACTTTAATGCTGGAAAACTGACTGCATTTTAGTCCCACACTGATGGTAATCTTATCCTATGATTTAATGTTGAGTATAGTTTATTGATAATACTGAGGAACCGTTCAAAGCTGGATCTACCTTCTCTAAGTCCAGATCTCACAGACATAGAAGATTTGACATCACAACAGCCTCATAGATACTCAATTTAGAATGAAACTATTTAAAAAATAATCCTAATATACCACAGTAGTAAATATTCCTTCAGTTGCTTATAAAAGTAGCCCTGGACCTCTTACTTTCAGGTATGATTTCTCGCCAGCTTCATGGAAGCCTTAATATTGACTGCCCTAGATGGCTCCCTAACCTAAAGCTGGTGCCAGTTTCCCAAAAAACTGGGCCAAAAAAATTGGAGATAGAAAACAGAAAAGGTTTTTTGAAAGTGAAATCAAGTTTGAAGAAGACCCTATGGACAGGGACTGCCTGAAAATGGAGTAAGCTAGAGGAACAGAAATAGTGGGCTTCTACTTCCATTTAAGTTGTATTCATTTATTTTAGATTCACCTTGTATTATTACCTTCCATGTTTAAGAAACTAATTCCCAGACCAATAGACTTATACTATTCTTTTTCTACATATTTTTTTCCCAGAACTTTACATCTGGACTTTGTGTTATTTGCTGGTTGATGGCTCATTACACCGCAGGTCAACTGAAAATTAAGCATTAACTTTCACAATCAGCAACAAAAAATTCAAACAGAAAAATCCTTGGAAATAAATCTTTAAAACTTTATTAAAATCCTACCCCAGTTAATGAGGAATTTTGGAGTATGGCCTTTACTCACACTACCCTATACAAATGGTGTTTCTTCCTAATTGCTGTAGCTCGTCATCCAGCCAACCATGAAGGGTTTGTTACATACCCACATTAACTCACTTGCAGCTCTTGTAATTTGCTTATGTTGAACGTTTCCCCTCACCCTGCATTTAGGCCACCACCGTTTTCAGTTTCCCTCACGGTTTCATTGTGAAGACAACGAAGTATGTCAGGGGCACAGATTTCTGCTTTTGTCTTTGGATGTGTCGGGGTTGGAGCTCTTATTGCTGCTACTGTATCCAATGAATGGAAAGTAACTACCAGAGCATCATCTGTTATCACTGCTACGTGGGTTTTCCAAGGTCTTTGGATGAACTGTGCAGGAAATGCATTGGGATCCTTCCACTGCAGACCACACCTGACTATCTTCAATGTAGCAGGTAAAGGCAGTCGCTTTTTTAGGCAAGAATACGATTTTGATTTGTGCACCTTGTAAGTCATGCTCTAAATGTATTGAATGCCCTAAGGTTGTCTGATTCCTATTCCCTGTAGAAAGGAAGCTTTTGAGGTTATATCCCTAGGTGGAGATGAATATAATTAAGAACAGATAAAATATTTGAGAAGTTCCGTAATGGGGAAGTGCACTGTGGAATAGAATAGCTTGTAGGTCTTCTTTTATTCTAATTTTTTTCACTGGTGGGATTATTGAAAAATGGACTTCAGAAAACAATGCTGCCAAGGTGCCAATCAGTAACCTTAACATTTTTTATTTTTCATTTTCAATTTCTGAGACTGTATAAATGTTCCCAAACTCTGTCTGTGCAAGCGAGTAAAACTGTGACTTGAGGGGAAGGGTTTTGCAAGCCTCATGTTGGATTGCTCAGACATACAGAAGTTTGGGATTTTCTCAAGCTTTGACCACACTTTGGGTAGCTTGGACCTAAAGGAAATATTGTGTATATATTCCAGAAAATATGAATATATCCAGTACCACATTTGTTAATGTTGATAATTTTCAGGTGGAGTCTCCAACAATCCCAGCAATGTCTTCAGAATAATTTAGTTCTCTATGTATTTTGTGCCACTGACAGATAAAATGATTACTTTCTGAATCCTAGCAGAGGGGTCTAGTAATGGAGGCAGACTTTATTCAGCAAAAGTGAACCTCAGTTTAGGGAAGAGGGACAAGATTTTTAGTCATGAAGTTATCAAAGCATAGTGTTTTATGGACTTTGCTGACAAGTGTGTGTAGCATTAGAAAACAGTCAGTGCCAGAGATTAAAGGGATGATACTTTGCTCAAATCAGGGGTAACTAACATCCAGATGTCCAATTTTCAGCTGGGATACCCAGATTAGACTCTCAAACTGCCGACCCTGGGATTAAGTCCCAGTGGAATGGACCTAGGAGCACTTAATGAGAGCAAGTTCTAGTTGTCTCGCTTGAATTTTCATTTGGAAACAGGGATTTGGTAAACCTTGTTTCAGACTTGTTTCTAATCCCATTTTCGGAGATGCCCCGATTCTTTATTCCACCTCAGAAGTCCTCTTCGCCAGTTCAGTGGAGAATAGGAAAAGGCAAATAATAGAAAAATATAGTGGAAGAGAAGACTAGAGGGGAAAAGTCAGAATTTCACATCTTCTCTGTGTCATTCACTTAGGCTATTCTTGACCAGTTTTTATAGCTAAATCCTTTTTTGTAATAATCTATTCTTGCCATGAATTCTATTTAGCTGGATCTGTTGTATACTAGCCTTATTATGAAGTTATTAATACAATTGAAAATGAACAAATCTTTACAATAAAGCTTATAAAAAGGTAAATTTTCTTTGCTTCTCCCCTTCCCCCTTTCATCTTCCTCCTTCTGCCTTATTTTACTTTTGTTATTTTTGTGTACTTCACAAATATGAAGAAGCAAAATGACCCTTAGAAGCTTGCAATCAATCAGTGGTATTTATTGTGTGCTATTTTATGCCTAGCACTATACTAGGAGCTTGGGAAAGTACAATACAACACAGATGATAGACACTTTCTCCGCTCACGAAGGAGCTCACAGTTTAGAAGTGTGTCTCCTGTTTGCATTTCTGAGACCAAGCCAGGCTACAACTGCCTCTACTCCTCTCTCAAAAATCTCTGTCTGAAAAATCCATGTGGGGAGTGGAGGGAATTGCTCCTTTCTCCAATGTAGAGTCATTTTCACATTGATGAACAGGATTGCCGAGGTCCATACCAAACCCAGCCCAGGGTGAAATTGGGAAGGAATTCACTCATTCATTCAATCGTATATTATATATTTACTATTTTATTTATTTTATTTTGTTAATATGTTTTGTTTTGTTGTCTGTCTCCCCCTTCCAGACTGTGAGCCCACTTTTGGGTAGGGACTGGCTCTATATGTTCCCCCTCCTCCCCCTCTCCATCCCCCCGGCCTTACCTCCTTCCCCTCCCCACAACACCTGTATATCTGCATATATGTTTGTACGTATTTATTACTGTATTTATTTTACTTGTACATGTTCATTCTATTTTATTTTGTTAATATGTTTTGTTATCTGTCCTCCCCTTCTAGACTGTGAGCCTGCTGTTGGGTAGGGACCGGCTCTATATGTTGCCAACTTGTACTTCCCAAGTGCTTAGTACAGTGCTCTGGACACAGTGCGCACTCAATAAATACGATTGAATTGAATGAATGAATCAGGACAGGCACAGGCATAAATACACACACAGCTAAAGCAATGCTCTTGCTAGGGACCTGATGGCTGATTTGGGTGGGACAGTCCCCAATTTCCCTGCACCTCTACCTCCAATTTATCTGAGGCACATTAGTGTTTAGTAAATTTGGGTCTCCTCAGATAGTGCACACGGGAAGGGGTTCACAAGGCCACAATAATAATAATAATTATTATTATTGCGGGATTTTTTTAAGCAGTTATGTGCCATGCACTGTTCTAAGAGCTGAGGTGGATACAAGAAAAGCAGATTGGACGCAGTCCCTGTCCTACATGGGGCTCCCAATCTTAATCCCCATTTTACAGATGAAATAACTTCCCTGCACCTCTGTTACGTGACTTGCCCAAGGTCTCACAGCAGGCTCGTGGCAGAGCCGGGATTAGAATACAGATCTTCCTGTCTCCCAGGCCCATGCTCTATTCACTAGACCACACTGCTTCTCACACTATATCTTCCTCCCTTTGTAGTCAGGCTCCTCTCAGGGTCACACCTGGAGAGTTTCCGGGACCCTACCAGTCTCAGCTTTGGGAGGAAAAGTCAAGAAGAGGCATATCCGTTCCATTCCTAGCTTGGGCCATGGCTAGTGAGTGGAAGGCAATATGCTACAAGTCAAAACTCACCAGCAGCATGGGAGAGAGTCGAGAGCAGATACTCAAGTTGACCGCACAGGAGGAGACAATGGTAAATCACTTCCATATTTTTACAAAGAAAACTCTAGGGATACGCAACCAGAAAGATTGCAGATGGAGGTGGGACATTCTGGGAGAGATGTGTCCATGGTGTCATTAAGGTTGGAGACAACTCAACAGCATAAGACAAGACAATGTAGTCAGGCACAGAGCTTGAGAACATCTGTGCATTTTGGGCCCTATCTACCACTGAGGCTTATAGCAGCTGAGAGATTAGAGGTGGCACTTTTATCCCCACCAAGGCCCAGATGTCCTGCACTTGGTTTTTCACTCATTATTCATCCCTCCCTCAGCCCCATGGTGCTTATATGCATGTCTGTAATTTTTTATCTATTTATATTCATGTCTGTCTCCCCATCTAGATTGTAAGTGCATTGTGGGCAGGGAATGTGTCTACCAAAACTGTTTCTATTGTACCCTCCAAGCCCTTAATTGCTTAGTGCAATTAATAAATACCAGTGATTTAAAGTCGGTGGATAAATAAAGCACTTCCTCCCCTCTGCATTTCCCTTTCTCCTTTCTTTCTCCCTCTTTTCCTTTTCTTTCTCCTCCCCCTCTTCCTCCTATCCTTATTTCTTTTCCTCCTTTCTCTTATCCTCTTTAATTCCCTCTTTCTGTCCTTATGGCCTCTTAGTTTGCCTTACCCTATGTATCTTCTCTTCTACTCTGGTCCTTTGTCCCACTCTATCCCTTCTTCTTTCCTGGTGTTTGAAGCACTGTGGCCCAGTGGAAAGAACATTAGCCTGGGAACCAGAAGACCTGGATTCTAATCCCAGCTGTACCATCTGTCACTTGTGTGACCTTGGGGAAGGACTTAACTTCTTTGTGCCTCAGTTTCCTTATCTATAAAATGGGGATCAAATAACCTGTCCTCAACCTCCTTAGAGTTTGAGCTACATTCAGTCGTATTTATTGAGAGCTTACTATTTGCAAAGCAGTGTACTAAGATCCATTAGGGACAAAGACTGTGGCTGGCCTGATTATTTTGTATTTATCCCAGCACTTAGTACAAGGATGGGTACATAGTGAGTATTTATTAAATATAGCAATAATGACAACAATAGTTATTATCAATTCATATCTGATATCATACTACATGCTTTATCATACTATAACCTTTCCAACTGTTCAGACCTGCATTTGTTCCCTTCCACTTTGATCTCCACCAAAGCGGAGCAGCTTAATCAAGAACTCAACTCTACGGTACAATTTTATTTTGTTATAATAATTGGGAAGGCAACATGGTATTTTGGAAAAAGCAGTGGGCTGGGAGCTGGAGGACTCAGCTTCTAGTCCTAGCATTGCCACTGGTGTGCTATGTGACCTTGGGCAAGTCACTTGACTTTCCTACACCTCAGTTTCCTCCTCTGTATAATATGGGTAGTACTACCTGCCTTTCCCTACCTCCCAGGGATGTTTAGAGGATAAAAGTTAGGTAATATGAAAGTTCTTTGGGAATAAAAGTATTATATAAAAAAATAAGACATTATAATCTTAATGAGGTGCCAAATGCTCCCGGTCTTAAAAAAAACAACAAACCAAAACACATCAACAAATCACTCTTTCTGCTTGTTACTGTTAGGAAATCCAATACTACTTTGCACAAATAACCACCTGGTTTAGAGAACACTCCTCAAAAATCAACAACACTGATTCAGCTTTCCAAAGGAAATTGAGACTTGAAAATCTGAATTTCCTTTAAACAAATCACTCTTTCTGCTTGTTAAGGTTATCAGGAAATCCAATTACTACTTTGCACAAATAAGTACCTATTTTGGAAAGCAAACGCCTCAAAAATCAACAACACTAATTCAGCTTTCCAAAGGAAATAGAAACTTGAAAATCGGAATTTCCTTTCTCAGATGGAATCATTCCAAGATACACTGGCCTTTTTTCTCTGTCTATTCCTTTAAGAAGCTGAAGCAATGGGAAAATCTGAAAAACCATGGTACCATCTAATTCTGCAGTCATTCAAACAAATTAGAGGAAAGAAATCAGAAATGAATAAATAACAAAATGCATAATCTCATTTTAAAATGAGGAATTAAAGAAGTTTCTCAACTGACAATCTTGCAGTCTTACACTTCGGTTACCTGACATTTTTAGTGGTCCTCAGACTGTGTTTGATCTGATTTTCTTATCTCTACTCTAGCACTTAGCAAGTAGTAAGCACTTAGTAAATACCATCATAGACCTGAATCTCCAGCCCTGATCTTTCTTCTCTGCAGTCTCTGCATTTCCTTCTGCCTTCAGGACAGCTCTACTTGGATGTCCCAACCTCAATCTTAATTTATCCAAAACAGAACTCCTCATCATCCCACCCAAAGCCTGTGAACCCCCTGACTTTCCCATCACTGTAGACAGCACCATCATCTTCATTTTCTCACAAGCCCGTAGCCTTCATATTATTCTCATCTCTCTTTCAACCCAATCTGTCACCAAATCCTGTCAGTTCAACCTTCACAACATGGCTAAAATCTACCTTTTTCTCTCCATTCAAATGGCTACAATGCTGATTTAAGCACTTACCCTATCTTGTCTTAAATACTGCATCAACCTCTTTGCTGATATCCCTGTCTCCTGTCTCTTCCAACTCCAGTCCCTACTCCATACTAATCACAACTCCACCACTTGTCAGCTGTGTGACTTTGGGCAAGTTGCTTAACTTCTCTATGCCTCAGTTAGTTACCTCATTTGTAAAATGGGGATTAAGGCTGTGAGCCCCACGTGGAACAACCTGATGATCTTGTATCTACCCCAGCGCTTAGAGCAGTGCTTGGCACATAGTAAGTGCTTAACAAATACCATCATAATTATTATTATTATTATCCACACTGCTCCCTGAATCATTTAAAAAAACCCCAAAGCAAAACTCCAAGTTTTTCCACTCCTCAAGAACTTCCAGTGGTTGCCCATTCACTTCTGCAATGAACGAGAACTCCTTGCCATTGGCTTTGAAGCACTCAATCACCTTGCCCCCTCCTAGCTTCACTTGCTGATTTCCTACTACTACTACTAATATAATAATGATGGCATTTATTAAGCACGTACTATGTGCAAAGCACTGTTCTAAGTGCTGGGGAGGTTACAAAGTGATCAGGTTGTCCCACGTGGGGCTCACAGTCTTAATCCAGATTTTACAGATGAGGAAACTGAAGCTCAGATAAGTGAAGTGACTTGCCCAAAGTCACCCAGCTGACAAGTGGCAGAGCTGGGATTTGAACCCATGACCTCTGACTCTAAAGTCCGGGCTCTTTCCACTGAGCCACGCTATTTCTCTGCAACTCAGTCTGCACACTTTGCTCCACTAATGCCAACCTACTCACCATAGCTCGATCTCATCTATCTTGCCACTGACTCTTTGCCTTTATCCTGCCTCTGAACTGGAATGCCCTCCCACTTCATATCTAGCTGACCACCACTCTCCCCGCCTACAACTAACCTCTCATTTCTCTTTCTTCATCTCCCGTCTGCATTTTTTTGGACTTATATTTGTATCCTTTTATTCACCCCACGTTCAAACCCACAGCATGTATGTGCATATCCGGAATTTATTTTGTCTGTCACCCCCTCTAGACTGTGAGCTCCTTGTGTGCAGGGAACATGGCTACCGACTCTGTTATATTGTACTCTCTCAAACGCTTAATACAGTGCTTTGCACACAGTAAGCGCTCAATAAATATGATTGATTAACAAGCTTATGAAGAAATCAATGACCAAATGGAGCATTGTGAAATGAGTGTTATTGACTAACTTTGTAGTGAATTGATTTATGACAAAACACTCTAACAACTTGCAATTTCATAGCCCTGACAAAAAATTAGATGTTTTATATGCAGGGATTTCAAATCTAATTTTTAAAAACTGATACTGAGAGAAAGTATTATGAACAAGTACCCATCGACTGTACAAACTGATGAGAGGATCTTTTTCTAATCCCTAATGAGAAAAACTTCTCATTCTAATTCCAAAAGTGCAATAAAATTCACTGAGTGGCCAGTTTCAAGTCAATACATTATTTTTCAAAATGACAGGAGGCTAAATTCACAGAATGCAAAAAAGCACTTAATCACTTTACTGGACAACTATGCCACAGAAATAGAGAATAAACCCCAAAAGATAATACATTCAAGAAAATAGGTCCCCTGCTTCCTTTTAATTTTTTTTAAGCTACATAGCAGCCCTTCAATTAAGATGACACAGATAACAGTGATAATGTATTGATGTAAGCGAGTATCATTACTAAGATCGATGCATGGCTGGCAATCACAGGCATGTATGGCATCAGAGGGCCTTTGCTGTGTTGTTTGTTACCCTCGGTGCACAATACCTGTGATTGCCAGTGATGCACTGATGATGCCATTTCAGTTTCTCCCTCTTCAGGCTATCTTCTCAGGGCCTCTGTCTGAAGAGAGTTATCCCACTTCTAACTGCTGTACAACAGGCTGATCTGACTTTTGTATTGATCTCCCAACTACCCATTGTTATGCCACATTGGTTGATATTACAATAATAATAATAATAATTGTGGTATTTTCTGGTATTTTTTAAGCACTTACTATGTGCCAGGCACTGTTCTAAGTACTGGGGTAGATTCAAGGTAATCAGGTTGGACACAGTCCATGTCCCACATGGTGCTCACAGTCTTAATCCCCAGTTTACTTATGTGGTAACTGAGGCACAGAGAAGTTAAGTGATTTGCCCAAGATCATACAGCAGAAAAGTGACAGAGCTGGGATTAGAATCCCGATCCTTCTGACTCCCAGGCGCTATCCACTAGGCCAAGCTGCTTCTAAGTTAAACACTATGTGCCAAGCACTGTACTAAGTGTTGTAGTAGATTCAAAGTTAATCAGATCAGACACAATCTCTTTACTTTTTCCTTCAAGATTAAATGAATCAGTGATATTTATTGAGTGCTTACTGTGTGCAGAGCACTATATTAAATGCTTGGGAAAGTTCCATACAGCAGAGTTGGTAGGCTGGATCCTTGCCCAGAAGGAGCTTACAGTCTCTTTCTTCTGTCTTCCCATTCGTGGTTTCCCCACTTTGGCTCCCTATAGAGCAGTCCCTTGGATATCTTGTGTTTCCAGTCTCCTCAGAGGTGTGATGTGACAAATCATGCTTCACTGCTGGTGAAATAACTGCTCCAGATATTCATCTTTGATGTTTCTGCTTTGTCTTTCAATGTCATGTATGGCATAGAGGTGTCTTCATGAAACTGCTCAAAAGCTTAAATGTGGCATCCTAATAAATCCAAGTCTCAGACATACAGAAGACTGGGCATAATAATAATAATAATGGCATTTATTAAGCGCTTACTATGTGCAAAGCACTGTTCTAAGCGCTGGGGAGGTTACAAGGTGATCAGGTTGTCCCACGGGGGGGATCACAGTCTTAATCCCCATTTTACAGATGAGGGAACTGAGGCCCAGAGAAGTGAAGTGACTTGCCCAAAGTCACACAGCTGACAGTTGGCGGAGCCGGCATTTGAACCCATGACCTCTGACTCCAAAGCCCGTTCCCTTTCCACTGAGCCACACATGTGAGTTGATCTATATATCTTCTGTTTGGCCTGAATCTATATACCAGGTTGATGCCACAGTCCATCTATCAGACTTTACAAGTAAACACTAGCCTTTTTTATTCTGACTTCTCATTTCATCTCTCCTTGAATTATTGACCAGTGTGTTGTCCAGGTAATAGATTTTGGTGACAGCCTTCAACTCCGTTGGCTCAGTGTCATTTTCCAGGTGCGGGCTGATGTTACCGTCATTTTCTTCACACTAATGGTCACTCTGTAAGACTTCACCAGTTTTGAAAAGTGTTTCTTAAGTATCTTCATGTCTTCTTGGGAATGTACTTCCACAGCACAGTTAATAGCAACAGGAACTCCTGAATGAGCAATTTAACGTGTGGAACTAAAAGTGCACAAGGAGCTTCCAGTCTAGAGGGGGAGACAGATACTAAAATAAATTTCAAATAGGAAAAGTAGTAGAGTATGAGGCTATGTACCTGAGTGCTGTGGAACTGGGATAAATATCAAAGTGCTTAAGGGATCCTAGGGCATAGGCAATGCAGAATGGAGGTGGGTAGGGAAACTGAGGGCTTAGCCAGGAAAGACCTTTTTTCTTTCCTTTACTTTTTCTCCCTCCACTAAACCCACTCTCAAGAACATTTTCTCCATGCATACTGTAGAATGAATTATTGGTCAAACATTTGTCACACCCCTGAACAGGAATTCACTCTCAACCTTGGTAGTTTCATCTTCAAAAATGTAGGACAACTCTACATATTTTAGTATGGGGATATTCTAACAATAACTAGACAGATTGAATCTTTAGCAATAAGTACCAGGGCACAATTGAAGCTAATTTATAAACTGATTTCTTTGAGGGGAAAATTGTATATATAGCTGTTTGGTTTTTTTAATTGCAAATGTTTTGGAGTTGGCATCGCCATTGGGCTCACAGAGAAAATTAGACTTGACTTCCTTCTGGAAAATAGTTTCCTAGTCACCAAAGAGCCTGATTTGCCCCGTTTTATCTATGCCAGTCTCTGGAGATTTACTGAGTTGATGCAACACAGAGCCTTAGCAGTCTGATTCCATAACCCAAGTGGTTTCTACTCTCCTCCCCAAAGCAATTTAATGTACTTCAATTACCATAGCAACTTCTAACCCACTAAAAAAACTCAGTATTTCCAAAACCAATCTTCTCATCTTGTTTCCTTAAAATCCATCCCCCTCTTGACTTTTCCTATCTCTATTAATAACACCACCATACTCCCTGTTACAAAAATCCACAGTTTTGACGTCATCCTGGACTCCCCATTGACTTTCAGACTTTCCATCCAATCAACTGCTAAATCCAATCCATTCTTTCTCCATAACATTTCTCAGATACAGCTCTTCTGTACTCAAAAACCTACCATCCTAGGCCAAACTGCTTTATATTTATATATTTTATTTTACATTTAATGATTTCTTTGGTATTTATTGAGCACTTACTATGTCCAAGGCACTGTACTAAGCATTGGGAGAGTACAACACTATAAAGTAAGTAGATGCAATCCCTGGTTATGAAGAGTTACAGAATAGGAGGGCAATAGACATTAAAATGAATTATGGATGTACATGTACCTAAGTGCTGTGGTGGTGGGGTGAGAAAGTATGTAGGGGATACAAACCCCAAGTGTGCAGGCAACACAGAAGGAAGGTCAAATAGTGGAAGTGAGAGCTTAGGGAAGGGTTCTTGGAAGATATGATTAGGGTAGGGCTTTGAAGATAGGGAGTGTTGGTGATCTGTCGAATATGAATGGGGAGGAAGTTCCAAGCCAGAGGGTGGATTTGAGCAAAGGATTGGCAGTGAAAAAGAAGAGATTGAGGTACAGGGAGTCATTTGGTCTTGGAGGAGTGAAGGCTGTGGGTTGAGTTGTAGTAGGAGATCGGTATGGTAGGAGGAGGCTAGCTGATTGAGTGTCTTCTAACTGATGGTAAGTAGTTTCTGTTGATATGGAGGTTCATGGACAATCATTGATGGTTTCTGAGGAAAGGGGTTATGCGAGCTGAGGGTTATTTTAGAAAAATGATCTGGGCAGCAGAGTGAAGTATGAACTGGAGAGAGGAGAGACAGGAGGCACAGAAATCAATGAGGAGGCTGGTGTGGAAGTCAAGGTGAGATATGTCAGCCAGTAAATGGTATTTATTGAGCACTTACTATGTGTAGAACACTGTAGAACATTAAGCACTTGGCAGAGTGTAATACAAAAGAGTTGGTAGCTATGTTCCCTGCCCAGGAGCTTAGAGCTTGACTCAGCAAGGAAGGAGTTTTGGGTGAAGTGAGGGGGCAGATTCTAGAGATATTGTGAAGGAAGAACAGACAGGGGTTGGTAATAGATTGAATATGTGGGTTGAGAGAATTAGGCAAATCCTTTATGAGTTGTGCCATAAATGCCCCAAGGACTCTCTCAGGTTCTTCTTTCAGGTCCAGGCTGACAACCCAGCCCAAATTAAGCATTGAACATGTCCTCTTGTTCTCTAAATGAACTGTCCTACTTCCCTCCTCTTCTTCTCTCACTACAACAGTCAGAAACCCAACAATATAGTACATCAGATGCTCCCTCCTTCCTAGACTGTATCCATTCTGTTGACGGCACTACCATCCTTCCCGTCTCACAAGCCCGCAACCTTGGTGTCATCCTCGACTCCGCTCTCTCATTCACCCCTCACATCCAAGCCATCACCAAAACCTGCCGGTCTCAGCTCCGCAACATTGCCAAGATCCGCCCTTTCCTCTCCATCCAAACCGCTACCCTGCTAATTCAAGCTCTCATCCTATCCCGTCTGGACTACTGCACTAGCCTTCTCTCTGATCTCCCATCCTCGTGTCTCTCTCCACTTCAATCCATACTTCATGCTGCTGCCCGGATTATCTTTGTCCAGAAACGCTCTGGACATATTACTCCCCTCCTCAAAAACCTCCAATGGCTACCGATCAATCTGCGCATCAGGCAGAAACTCCTCACCCTGGGCTTCAAGGCTGTCCATCACCTCGCCCCCTCCTACCTCACCTCCCTTCTCTCCTTCTACTGCCCAGCCCGCACCCTCCGCTCCTCCACCACCAATCTCCTCACTGTACCTCGCTCTCGCCTGTCCCGCCATCGACCCCCGGCCCACGTCATCCCCCGGGCCTGGAATGCCCTCCCTCTGCCCATCCGCCAAGCTAGCTCTCTTCCTCCCTTCAAGGCCCTGCTGAGAGCTCACCTCCTCCAGGAGGCCTTCCCAGACTGAGCCCCTTCTTTCCTCTCCCCCTCGTCCCCCTCTCCATCCCCCCGTCTTACCTCCTTCCCTTCCCCACAGCACCTGTATATATGTATATATGGTTGTACATATTTATTACTCTATTTATTTATTTATTTATTTTACTTGTACATTTCTATCCTACTTATTTTATTTTGTTGGTATGTTTGGTTCTGTTCTCTGTCTCCCCCTTTTAGACTGTGAGCCCACTGTTGGGTAGGGACTGTCTCTATGTGATGCCAATTTGTACTTCCCAAGCGCTTAGTACAGTGCTCTGCACATAGTAAGCGCTCAATAAATACGATTGATTGATTGATTGATTGATTGATATAGTACCAGCCCGGTGTTTTGTGCCATGTTTGGCACATAGTGCTTTACAAATGTTGTTATCATTATTATCATTGTTACTATTATTATGTAAATTCAGTAGCAAAGAGGAGGAGAGAGCCCATGGTGTGCTAAACTACAGCCACTGGGGAGACTGTGTTTATGAGGCCCAGTCCTGAAGCATCATTATTATTGTTATTATTATTATTATTTGTTGAGCACTTTCTCTGTGACAAGCATTGTTTTAAGCACTGTGATAGATATAAATTCATCAAGTTGGACACAGTCCTTGTCCCGTATGGGGCTCACAGGCTAAGTAAGCAGGAATATGTATTGAATCCGTATTTTACAGTTGAGGAAACTGAGGCACAGAGAAGTTTAATGACTTTCTCAGGGTCACACAGCAGGTAAATGGCAGAGACAGGATTAGAAACCAGGTCCTATGAATTCCAGGACTATGCTTTTTCCACAAGACTATGCTGGTTGGAAATGGAGGAATTCAAAACTGACTGGGCTTCATTCGCACGATGCTCCATCCTCATGCCCTGAGTGAGTTAAATACAGTATTTGAGGGCAGAAGCAGCCTTTGAAAAACATTTTTCCATGATCTAGATTTCTTCCACAAAGCTTCCTTTTTCATTGTTTTCAGACTTTCTGAACTCAGGGTGGGAGAAGTTAGCCAGTCTGGAGAGGAGGAAAAGGGGAAGGTGATATATGTGAAGGGAGGGGATGGAAGTGATTCTACAAAAACACCAGTGAACTGTAATAGGAGTACTTTCAAGGCTGTCAAGTGGGCCTATTCTAAATTGGTGTTGGGGGAATATGTTACTTATTCAGGCCAAACCTACTCTGCTCCATAGCTGGCATCCCAGAGTACTACTGACTTTAACCACATCTTTGAGTGAATCTTTACCCACGATGGAGAAAAGTACAAAGGTGAAGGTTAGAGCAAGCTGACTGTACGTTGGAAACCAGACAGCTCTCAAAGTAAGATCTTTTCTGGCAGCTACTCTCCAGCAGTCCTGGAATGTGCCTAGAAACTTGTACTTCCCAAGCGCTTAGTACAGTGCTTTGCACACAGTAAGCGCTCAATAAATATGATTGAATGAATGAATGAAGGCAGGCCAGGCAGAAGCTAGCTAGCACTGTCCTTGCCTCCTGTTACCTCCACTCTATATGCTTGTCAGGGGTGGGGATGTGTCTGTTACACTGTTAGACTGTACCCTCCCAAGCACTTAGTAGAGTGCTCTGCACTCAATATATACAATTCATTGATTCAGACATTAACATCATACATAAATCAGGGATATGTACATAAGTGAACATAAATGTACATAAATATACATACAGAGAAGCAGCATGACGTAGTGGATAGAGCATGGTACTGGGAGTCAGAAGGTCAAAGGTTCTAATCCCAGATCCACCACTCGTCTGTGTGAATCCCGGCTCCGCCACTTGTTTGGGTAACCTTGGGCAAGTCACTTCACTTCTTCCTGCCTCAGTTACCTCATCTGTAAAATGAGGATTAAGAATGAGCCCCTAGTGGGACAGGGACTGTGACCGACCTGTTTTTCTTGAATCTACCCCAGCGCTTAGTTCAGAGTAAGCACTTAATAAATGCCATTATTATTATGCTGGGGGGCTGAGTGAGGGATGGGTCTTTCTTCTCTCCCCTCAGCCCAGGCACATGAGGGCGGTGTCCATGTGGCCTGGCTTGGGAGACAGCAGCTTTTCAATAACACAGCTTTTCCCTTGCCACCCAGACCCAGCAGCAGAGGACAGAGCCACCTAGGGCTGAAGTGGGATTTCTGGGGCGGGAAGATCTTCTGCCTCCAGCTCACAGCAGGGCCCTATCTGTTCCCACCCTGAGGCCAGTGGCAGGTTCTGGTATGGATTTTGGGGTTGCGGGGCAAGGGGTCTTCCTGGATCTGTGGAGTAAATCAATCAATCAATCAATCAATCGTATTTATTGAGCGCTTACTATGTGCAGAGCACTGTACTAAGCGCTTGGGAAGTACAAATTGGCATCACATAGAGACAGTCCCTACCCGATAGTGGGCTCACAGTCTAAAAGGGGGAGACAGTCTAAAAGGGGGAGACAGTCTAAAAGGGGGAGTAAATATCAAAGACCTCTTCCAGCTCCTGTCCCCTGCTTTCTCTACCCTCGCCCCATAGATTCAAAGAGCCATTAAATCTATGGAGCCTCCAGGGGAGTGAAGATCCCCCTCTGCAAAAAGGCGGAATTCCCCCTAATAGAACAGGGCAAGGATCTCCTATATGATTGTCAAGGGTCGGGAGTGGTCAATCAATGGTATTTTTTGAGCACTTTCTACAGAGCACCATACTAAGTGCTTGGTCTGAGTGTTTTGGGCCTGGCCGTACTTGATGGTGTCTGTGGGGGTTCCCCAGTGCTGCCCAGGGGCCCCTTCAGGACCCTAGGTCTTCTGGGGATCCGTTTCCAGCAGCTCTGCCCAATGGAGAGCTTGGGGATGGCTACTAGTATCTAATCCTGCTGCCCTCCCTTTACCCCTGGATGAAACCCAGTGGCCCCTTGTCATCTCCCTTGGATTTTAGGTAGTGTACACTGTGGGCTCCTCCATTGCCCACCCACCCCACCAGCTTGGAGCTGTGGGCAGTGGCTTTAAATGCCTTGCCTCCTTACCCCAGCTCAAGGACTACATTTGGTTGTTGTGGGCATGTGTCTGCCAACTCTGTTGTATTGCACTTTCCCAAGTGCTTAGTGCTCTGCACATAGTAAGTGCTCAATAAATACCACTGATGATCATTTGGTCCCAAGAAAAGCCCGATAAGACTCCCAAGCCAGTGGCTGCAGATCCCTGTACTTGGGTGGTCAGGCCCCCAGTATTCACTGTGGGCCAACTTTTACTCATAGCAAAAATGCTAGCTGGCGGGAGAAGTCAGCTCTTTTCCCCAACAGCAAGGCCTCAGAATACACGACATTCCAAGTCTGCTGGTTTAGAAAGCTCAGTAACCGACTCCTGCGGCTAAGAGCTCTGGGGGCTACTGTATGTTGGAGCTGCTGAGCTAATGGGCTGTGAGGCAGATGCCAATTCAGTCTGCCTGCCAATTAATGGAGTGGCTCAATTAAATATTATTTTTGTTGGGAACCAGGGCATTATGACACTACCCCGACCCCCTTCTCAGTGATTAGAGAACTTCTGAGAACACTTTAATCCAACTTTTAAATTCCACCTGCTTTCTGGTTCATCAGGATACCAAGTTCCAGAATGCTGAGGGTCATTAACTGACTATATCCTGAGCATGCGCCAGTCCAAGCATCTAAAGTGAGCAAGTGGAGGCTTCATTAGGTAAGGGAACAGCTCATAAGGGAAGGTCTCCAATTTCTAAAATTGTGTTGAACAGAGTGCAGAAATGTATCTTTAGAAAGGAATGTGCCACTCTTGCTTTTAAACAGAGAAATACAGCTAAAGAAGTTCCCATTTTGCAATTCACTTATTTTAGAAGCCTAGAGTGTCAAACTGTATCATTTTCTTGTAATAGTCTCTTTATTTTAGTTTTAAAATGATGTATAGTGCTCTGTACACAGTAAGTCCTCAGTAAATACCAGTAATTGATTTTGAAAAATTCAAAGTCACCATATTTAAGGTTATCTGAAGGAATGAGAAGCAGTCATTTGTATAGAAGTTTCTGTTACAGCAATAATACAAGTTTTCAGCTTATTTTATGCTCATTTAATCAGAGCTGCTCTTCATGAACTCCGTCATCCTTTCCGTGGTTAAGAAATAAGTTCCTTATCTTGGACATTAATGACTTTAAGATTAGTTAAGTTTCCCAGTTGAGTTGTTTATCTTGTCCATAAATCATTCAGCCTAGCAAGAACTTAAACTCAATTGGTTGGCTGGAAAATGGGAACTCTGCCAGTAGAAATGTGCAGCATTTGGAATTTCAGACACCTTGGATAAGCATTTTCACCCAGCTTCCAATTTTGAGAACAATTTGGGGAAAAGTGATGTCAACATAAAATATTACACTCCATTCAGGGAGAAATTCTGTCACCCCACTACCTTTCATCTCAAGATAGGAATATAACTTGGAATCTTCTAGTCTCAAACGATATATAGGGAATACTTCTGGAAATAATGGTTTGGGGTTGAATATATGATCCCTCTTTTTGTTTTTGTTTCTCTCTCTCTCCCACCCTAACTACTTAGAGAGGTTGAAAAGAGTTTTTAACTTATAATTTATTGTCTTTCTGCTGATTCTTTCTGTCAGAACTTCATTAGTTTTGCTCAGAGATTTCTACACTTTCCTTTTTAGTGGGGTCTATATTTTGCAGACCCTTTCCAATTGTCATCCCAAGTTTCTCATTTCCTCATGTATTATGGAATGTCTCTTTGTTGTAACATACCCAGTTATTTCACCCTGGCTCTGGTGTTGAGAGAGGTGTGAATAAGGGCTAGAGAGGGCATTCTAATGGCAAAGGATCAACTCACATCCCTCCTTTTACCTTTCCAACTAATCCTTCCTGCTGAGAGAGCATCCTACCCCACTTATATACCTTGGAGAACACTCTGAAACCTCAAATTCTGGTTAAGGACATGTGTTTTTGCCTTCAGCTATGCCAATGGTTTAATTTCCTGAATGAATCTTACCTTTGGGAAATCATTTTCCTCATCTAAACACAGAATGACTCATTCTCAACTCAAACACTAAAAAATGTGCAACTTTTTGGTATTAGGGCTCTCAGCCTATAATCACATTTATAGGCTCGTAAATGTATTATGCTTTAAGTTGTCCAGTGCCTATTCTTCCAGCATTTGGCTGGATGAAGTTAAGTTCACTTAGCCTCTCCCTTTTGAGTGAGTTCCAATTGCAGAAGAGAACAGAAAATTTTTTTTTCCAAAACACCACTTTAAGCTCCATACCATTTTATTTGAAGGAAGAGGAGATACAACTCCCAGGTGCTTCATTTCCAACCACTGTCCCTTTTCATGAGGCTATAATTTTATCAAAATAGTTCAGTGTGTCTCTTGGCTGAACTCTTGCAGCGACTGATGGGAAAGATGAATCTTCCCAATTATTCTCCCTTTGACCCTTAAATTATTGGGCTTGAGTGCTAGCTGTTAGCTCACTGATTCTTATCTGTGTCAGGGCAAAAGCTGGTGAGGTCAGCAGTTTACCCCTCATGGACTAAGGCTCCCAGCAAGCACAGGGGGTTGAGGCAGTAGAGAACTTCTCCCAGCCATGGAGCAGTCTCACCCCCAACTCTGTGCCCCCACTGAATATCATCACCATCATCAATCGTATTTATTGAGCGCTTACTGTGTGCAGAGCACTGTACTAATATGGCCTGAGGCCAAGAAGAGAGATGGCTGAGACACAAATCCCAGACCTGGAAGGAGCTCTGTGGTGATGACAGCAGCTCAGTATCCTTTCTGGGACCAAGGCAGAGTGGCTTCACAGCAGGACGCCCAAGCCAAGTTACCACAATCCTGAAGCCAGTGGGCTGGAGGAGGCTTCGTGCTGCCTCCACAAACTGCTTTACCTTCTCGTTGCCCAGAAAACTAGAGTTGGAAAAGAGAGAAAGCAGTTGGCAGGAGATTGGCCTGAAACTCTCACAATAAGTTGCATATTAATCAAGTGAAACGTTGGGGATGTTTCGAGTGAATGAGTTCTGCTACAAGCAGGTCAAATGCACTAATCCATGACTGACTTGAGGTGAGACTTCTAAATCCAAAACATCCTGAAACTTAAATTTAATTAGAGGATTATGTCGTGTGAATGAAGTTAGACTTTGGTTGCTTAGCAGAAGGTCACTTATTTGTATCCCAAAATATAAAGCATAACAGAATTAGAAGACCTAACTTTGTTCTTCTTAGACCATAAAGAGAAATTGTCAACACCTTCTTCTCAGCAATATGAGGAATGCATGGAATCAGGGAGTTTATACTTTAATTCTACCCTACCTATAAAACAAAATGTTCTTCCAAATAATATTTAGCTTTTGAAGATCAAATTGATGTCCACATTAACTTCACAAATGCATAGAAGCAGAACAAAAAGCATAGCTTGCCATCATAAAAAACCAAGAGATTTCTAGCACCTGGAGGACAGCTTTGGGTTGTGTGCATTAGAAAGGGTAGAGAAGAACTGGAAAAGGAAGATGACCAGGAGAGTGAAGCAGATTTCTTATGGGGACATAGTATCCTGTGGGGAAGTGGTTATCTTTCAGTAACTCACAGGCATAGCAGTATCAAAATCTCTTTATGTAGGTAGATAGAGGGGTGATAATCAGTCTATCATATTAATTGAGCACTTAATACTGTACAGAGTACTGTACTAAGTGCTTGGGAGAGTAAAATATGAGTTGGTAGACATGTTTCCTGCCCACAATGAGCTTACAAGGATGGTGGTGCTGTCTACAGTGATGGGAAAATCAAGGAGAGGACAGGATTTAGGGTGGGAAGGTAAGGATTTCTTTTTTGCACATGTTAATCTGAGACGTTGGTGGGACACCCTAGTAGAGACACCTTGAAAGCAGGAGGAAATGCAAGACTGCAGGGTGGTAGGATGGAAGAGGCAAGCAGGAAGACATGTAATGGAGTTACAGGATTCCGAATTGACTTAAAAGTCTTACGATAAGACTTCAAAAAGACTGATGATAGCAACTTTGTAAACTAACAAACTTTAACTTAGACATGCAAAAAGGAAAGTGATGGAGGACAGGTACTTTGACTGTGAGCCCTATATGGGAAAGAAACTCTGTCAAACCAGACTATCTTGTATCCACCCTAGTATATTATTATATTATGGCATTTGTTAATTGCTTACTATGTGTAAAACACTGTTCTAAGCACTGGGGTAGATATAGTAACTTAGTACAGTGTTTGGCACATAGTAAATGCTTAACAAATACCATTATCATATCTGACTTGCTCCCTTTATTCTTCCCCACTCCCAGCCCCACAGCACTTATGTATGTATCTTTAATTTATATTAATGTCTGTCTCCCCTTCTAGACTGTAAGCTCTTTGTAGCCAGGAAATGTGACTGTTTAGTGTTGTATTGTCCCAAGCAAACAGTAAGCAGTCCATAAATATGACTGATGGAGACATTTCTGAAACGTTGAGTTTCTCTACTCTTGCTTTTTCCTGAGCCAAAGCCCAGCAAACTAGCTGTCCTGATCTGTGACAATGGCCAACCAGCAGTGGTAATATTCAACTTGCTGTCTGCGTTAATATTAAGCAGATTCCATTGCTTAATCCATAGGGTGAATAGCAGTTTGAGGAGGGGATTACAAAAAACAAATTGACCTCTGATTTTTAAGCCAGGCTTTAAAAATTAATATATTTCCTAGAAGAAAGTAAGTGTTGTATTCAACTGGTTCTACAAATTTAACAAGAATATGCTAGTATATAATCTGAGAATAGGGCAAAACAGGTGCTCTGATAAATGGATTCTCAAAAAATTTATTTATAATATACGCCAAATTATCAGTGTATCTGCCGAGGGTGATTATCAAGTTGTTGGGGTTTTTTTGAGTAAAAAGTTCAAATTTCAAAATGTTCAGGTTTATTTACTTTTGACACTACCATTCTCTCGATATCACACTCCCACAATCTTAACATTATCCTTGCCTCATCCCTCTCCTTCAACCAAATTCTGTTAGTTTAACCACACCTCTAGAATCCACCCTTCCCTCCCCATTCAAACTGTTTCCAGACTGACCCAAACATTTACATTCCACCTTGAATATTGCATCAACCTCCTCGCTGACCTCCTTGCCTCCTGTCTCTCCATACCCCAGTCTATACTTGACTCTGCTGCAATATTAGTTTCCTATAAAATAGTTCTGCATGCATTTCTCCACTCCTTAAAAACTCCAGTGGTTACCCAGCTATCTCCATATGAAACAAAATCTCTTCACTATTGGCTTTATTCATTCATTCAGTCAGTTATATTTATTGAGCGCTTACTCTGTGCAGAGCACTGTACTAAGTGCTTGGGAAGTACAAGTCAAAATATAGAGATGGTCCCTACCCAACAACGGGCTCACAGTCTAGAAGGGGGAGACAGACAACAAAACAAAACAAGTAGACAAGTGTCAAAACTGTCAGAATAAATAGAATTATAGCTATATGCACATCATTAATAAAATAAAGTAATAAAAATGTACAAGTAAAATAAAGTAATATGTACAAATATATACAAGTGCTGTGGGGAGGGGAAGAAGGTAGGGAAGGGGGGGCGATGGGGAGGGGAGGAGGAGAGAAAAAAGGGGGCTCAGTGTGGGAAGGCCTCCTGGAGGAGGTGAGCTCTCAGTAGGGCTTTGAAGGGAGGAAGAGAACTAGTTTGGCAGATGTGTGGAGGGAGGGCATTCCAGGCCAGGGGTCGACGGCAGGACAGGAGAGAACGAGGCACAGTGAGGAGGTTAGCGGCAGAGGAGTCATTCAATCACCTTTCTCTGTCCTACTGATCCTCTCTCCTCTCCCACTACAACTCAGCCCACATCTTTCAGTTGTGTAGCACCATATTTCCTCCAGGAAGCCTTCCCTGACTATCTCACCTCCCCATCCTATTCTTCCTCCCTCCTGTGTAACGTTAGACTAACTTCTCATCTTTCTACCTCATTCAACTTCCCTTCTGTATCACCTGTTGGGTCTTTTGAAACTCACCTCACCCCTACCCCTACAAAACTTCTATATAAAATCTTCTACTCTGTTGTGTCTCCTACCTGTAATTTATTTGAATGTCTGTTTCCCTCAGGAGATTGTAAGCTCCTTGAGGGCAGGGACCATATCTTAATAAACTTATTGTACTCCCCCCAAGTGTTTAGTACAGTACTCTGAACTCAATGAGCACTCAATAAACAATGGTGATTGATTTTTAGCTTTAATTTTTTCTAACAAGAATTCCTTCATGGCAAATGTTTCTGCAGTAACAGTATGTTTTTCTGATGTCTTTAACTGTGAGCTTGTTGTGGGTAGGAACATGTCTGTTGTTACATAATACTGTTTCAGATGCTTGTATGGTGCTTTGCACATATAAGTGCTCAATAAATAAAACAATGAATGGCACATGTCATTAAATGGATGATTATCAGAGCTACCTGTTACTATACATAGGACTATTAAAGTGGCCTTACTCAATTTGGGGTTAGAATAATATAGTCAATCATATGATGGTATTTGTTGGGTATCTACTGAGCTTGAATTAGGCTGAATTAGACTCCTTTAGACTGTGAACCTCATATTGAACAGATACTGTGTCATAAATTATTTGTATCTACCCCAAGAAGAACAGTACTTGGCACATAGTAAGCACTTAACATATTCCATAATAAACAAAATGAAAACAATTGATCCTACTGATGGCAATGGAGGTGGAGAATTCGTCACACAATTATCAATCAATGGCATTTATTGAGCACCTGTGTGCTAATGTGCTAATTAGTGCTTGGGGTTGAGGGTGGGTTGAATCTCAAATACCCAAATGGGAAGCCATTAGCCGCTGATGAGAAGAGAAGAAAGGTGTTTCAAATGTTATTCTAAGATGATGCTAGGAGATATGCCAAATAAGAGGAAGCAATTAGAGTTGGGAAGACCAGTAAGGGCGTTGTAACAGTATTCCAGCCAGAGGGTGATGAGAGCTTGAACAAAATTGATGGTCAATAAGGAGGAAATAAATTGGACTACAAGAGGACTCACGTCTTCAAACAGCAAAGCTGTTAATGTGATGCTATAAACAGCTCATCTTCTAGACTGTGAGCCCGTTGTTGGGTAGGGACCTTCTCTATATGTTGCCGATTTGTACTTCCGAAGCGCTTAGTACAGTGCTGTGCACAGAGCGCTCAGTCAATAGGATTGAATGAATGAATCTAAATTTACCTCTTTTAATATTCGTCGATCTTTTGGTTCTGCCTCCCCTTAGTGACCAATCGAAGTACTGCACATACTTATTACTGCTGCACTCCTTTTAACACCCATTCATGGGTTTTGTACAGGTTCCCCTCGAATTGTTATCATGCTCAGACTGACTTTAACACCACAGGTTTTTCAAATATGAGGAGTCTTTGCGTCTAAGATTCATGATTCCGACTCGGTTGCCTTCCAAGTTTCAGCGACGGTGAGTGTAACTGCACATTAAGGCTGTCTGTACCAACAGTGTAGGGGAACCTGAATGGTTTCTGCTCAGCCCAATGAGGAATGAAATCTAGCTTTCTAGTAAAAAATAGGTTTTGCCTCAAACCAATATGCTTTACAGTAATCATCCACAAAACTAACCCAGTGCAAAACTGGAGAGAGATATGGCCCAATATGGAGCAGGGCATTACCAAACTGGATATAGGCCAGGCCAAACCCAAGTGTCCCAAAGCACACTTCTCAGAGAAGCTTTAGCATGTATGTGCTACATGGGAAGCAGTGTGGCCTAATGGAAAAAGCCTGGGAGTCAGGGGACCTGGGTTCTAATCCCAGCTCTGCCACTTACCTACTGTGCGACCTTGGGAAGTCACTTCTCTTCTCTGTGCCTGTTACCTCATCTGTAAAATGGGGATTAATTCCTACTCCTTCCTACTTAAACTCTAAGCCCCATGTGGGACAGGGACGGTGTCCAATCTATTTAACTTGTATCTATCTACCCCAGTGTTTAGAACAGTGCTTGGCACATAGTAAGTGCTTAACTAGTACCATAATTATTATTATTATTATACAAAAAAGGTTGCTCATGGGCTGCTGCCCCTTTCCAGTCCCACACCTGAAAAAGAGGATTAGGAGACTGTGAACACAGACTGTTTTGCTTTATTCCAAACCAACCAGACCCCAGGTGCCTGAGTCCCACAGAATCTCTGCAATTTTGCTTTATTCCAAACCAACCAGACCCCAGGTGCTTGAGTCCCACAGAATCTCTGCAAAGTCCAAGCTCCTCACCTATTGCCAATTCACTCTGGGCTCAGATGATACACTTTCTGGCTGTTCCTCTAGACTGTAAGCTCCTTGAGGTAAGGAAATGTGTCCACTAACTCTGTTGTATTGTGCAAGCGCTTGGGAGAACATAGTATGCACTACACAATAAGTGCTCAATAAATATCTTAGATTGATTGATTATATGATTGTATTCATGGACCTTCTGAACTGACAGGATTAAAAAAATCCCAATAAGCAACCCCTCTGATCAATGGCACCCGCTGGCCCTAGAAGCTAGATAAGGAGACATAGGGTTCTTGTAGCAGATCCACTACTTATGGGACCATCACATTATAGTAACAATGGATTCACTGGAAATTAATGGATGAGTGGGTAGGTAGTTCAAAGATACACTTTCACCTTTTGACACAAGTTCCTATGTTATTAAACCCACCACTGACAGAATGCTGTACACACCACTCATTGTTATTCTCCTCTATAATCAATCCATCAATGGCATTTATTATTTACTGTATGCAGAGCACTATATTAGAAGCTGTTAAGTTGGATAAATACAACTAAACACAAAATACCATATGGTATGTTGCAGAATAACTGAGACAGAGACTGGCAAGTGAAGCAGGATCACGTCCTGACCAATGCCAGCCTCAAGTGCACAAATGGTTTTTCTTACACCACTTGTGTTGCGGGAAGAACATTCCAACATGCTTTGGTTATATCCAAATTGTGTAATGAAAGCTGGTATTGTAGCAGAACTGGATGTAGTCAATGTGGTTCCGAAAATTTGGATCATCCTGTCCCAGAGGATGACCTCAGAGATGCCCCTTGGATGCGGGGGTAGGAGAAGCATGGACATAGCCCCCCCCCCCCCCCCCAATTAATGATAACAATAATAGCTGTGGTATTTGTTAAGCACTTACTTGTGCCAGGCTTTGTTGTAAGTGCTGAGGTAGAAACAAGATAATCAGGTTGGACAAGGTCCCTGTCCCACATGGGACTCACAACATGGCTCAGTGGAAAGAGCACAGGCTTTGGAGTCAGAGGTCAGGGGTTTAAATACTGGCTCCGCCACTTGTCAGCTGTGTGACTTTGGGCAAGTCACTTAACTTCTCTGTGCCTGTTACCTCATCTGTAAAATGGGGTTTAAGACTGTGAGCCTTCCCCGTGGGACAACCTGATCACCTTGTAACCTCCCCAGTGCTTAGAACAGTGCTTTGCACATAGTTAGTGCTTAATAAATGCCATCATTATTATTAATCCCCATTTGACGGATGAGGGAACTGAGGCACAGAGAAGTTGAGACTTGCCCAACGTCACACAGCCGAGAAGTGGCAGAACCGGGATTAGAATCCATGTTCTTCAAACTCCCAGGTCTGTGCTCTTTCCACTAAGCTATGCTGCTTCTCGTCGGTGGTAATGGCTGGCAGGTTCTCTCAGTGCCTGGGGTTGGATGTTTGCACTCCAGAGGCCCTGGAGATAGGGATAGGGCAGTCTCTCACCCTCTCCTGGCAGTGGCCTTTGTTGTTGCCCAGGTTCAGGACTCTGTGGCCAGGGCATGTTGATCATGTCCAGTATGAGATCATGACCCCAAGGCCGACAACTATCAGCTCCAGCGGCTGGAAGCAATGGCCCAATCACTCCTATACTGGACTGACCAGCCCAACCTCATCATATGAGCCTGGGGCGAGGGGTGGAGCTGGGAGCCTCTTTAAGATTTATTCTTTCCTCTCTGAATGCCATGTACCGAGAGAACGCTGGCACATGCCGAAATCTATGGCAGTAACGGATTCACGGAGATTTATTATGAAAACAATGGAAGGGAATAATACTGAGAGCTTGTTGTGGGAAATGGATGTCGCTCCTTGAGGTCAGGCACTGAGTTTGGCTTCGGCTCAGTCAATATTTACTTCAGAGATTACTCTAGGACAGTGCTGTAATTCATTCTCCTAGGGGGCCTAGCAAGATGTGATCCCAGTTTCCATTAATAGATGGCACTATTCATTCATTCATTCAATCGTATTTATTGAGCACTGTACTAAGTGCTTGGGAAGTACAAGTTGGCAACCTATAGAGATGGTCCCTACCCAACAGTGGGCTCACAGTCTAGAATGGGGAGACAGAGAACAAAACAAAACATATTAACAAAATAAAATGATTAGAATAAATATTTTATTTGCCCTTGCTGGGAATTTAATGAGCAAATCCTACAAATGGGAAGAATTTCAAACTGTTTTCACTGGTCCAATGTACCAGTGAACTCAACTTAGAGGCAATTTTCTTGTGCCAGGTACATGAAACTGTAAAATGAAAGTACCACTATAAATAACAAAATGATGCTATTTACTAAAAGGGAGAGAGGGTAGCCCCACTGAATTCAGATCATTGCATTATACATATGGAAATTTTTTCATACAATGAGACCAGTGGGATTGCTATTTACTGAATATATCCACATCCTCTGAATTAAAGAAGGGATTTTTTTTTGCATAAGGCTGGATTTTCCTTTTCCAAGCATGAACCCAATTAAAATATTTTATTATTCCTAATAAAGTAATTCCCAAAAGGGAATTTTCCTCTTCCCACACTTTTCAGAGAAGTTCTGCTTCCTTGGGGTGAGGACTTTAGTTTCCTGGGTTCAAGTCAAGAAATTGACTTGATGCTTCCTTTTTGTTTTCCACATCCTCCTCTCAATTTGGTGATTTCCAGAACAGTCTCCACGGAATACTGAAGCGTTCCTTCAGACCAAGGAGGGTTTTCCCTGTGGCATTTCTGCAACTGATTACCAACTCCTCCCTCCAACAGTTCCTTGTCTTTCCCCTTGAACGATTATTTTGATTACATAGAAAACTTTTGTGTGCTGCAGAGCTTTGATTGTCCAGAGATGAGTGATGTCTTGACACTGAGGAAATCAGTAACTTCCTGTTGATGATTTAGTGTACTCTCTTCTCCCCTTTCTAAGACAGTCTTGTTCTCATTGCTCAATCAGGATCTCAGCATAGGTTCCTTTCCTCAAATTCACAGGAGGAGGTTGGGGCATTTTGGAAAACCTGATTGAGAAGATCTCAGTTCCTGAAGGGGGGAAATGTAACTTTTTCCATCCAAGGTGACAAAGCCATTTTAGTCACCAAGGGGAAAAACCAAGGTGTTAGATGTGTTGAGGGTAAGGAGAATGAGGGCTAACTCTCACACTTCCCTCAGCCCTCACACTTCGCTCCTCTAATGCTAACCTTCTCACTGTACCTCAATCTCGTCTCCTTTATGTCGACCTCTCACCCACATCATCATCATCATCATCAATCGTATTTATTGAGTCCTTACTGTGTGCAGAGCACTGTACTAAGCGCTTGGGAAGTAAAAATTGGCAACATATAGAGACAGTCACTACCCAACAGTGGGCTCACAGTCTAAAAGAGACTAAAAGAGACACATCCTGCCTCTGGCCTGGAATACCCTCCCTCCTCATATCCAAGACAATTACTCTCCCCTACCTCTTAGCCTTATTAAAGGTACATCTCCTCCAAGAGGCCTTCCTTGACTAAGTCCTGCTTTCCTCCCTTCTGTGTCTCATCCTGACTTGCTCCCTTTACTCATTCCCACTCCCAGACCCACATCGCATATGTAGATATTTATATTATTTATATTTATTTATATTATAATATAATTAATATTTATATTAACGTCTGTCTCCCCCTTTAGACTGTAAGTCCACTGTGGGCATTGTACTTTTCCAGGTGCTTAGTACAGTGCTTTGTACATAGGAAGCAGTCAGTAAATGCAATGAATGAATGAATAAAAGTCCACTTGGGGCAGTTTTGGGGGGCAGATGTAAGTAGTCCCTCTTGGCCCGATATGCACCTCCAAATTTGAGAGCTAGCCTAAATTTAGAGTTGACTCGTTAAGGGGGTCATGGTCTCTTAGTAGCTACTTCTGGACCCTGACTCTCTCGTCTGCCTCCAGGCCCCACTCTGAAGGCCACAGTGCTCATCAAGGAGGGCCCTTCTGCATTCCACCTTGGAGAAAGGCACAGCTCTCTCTGGCAGTGAGATTGGGTCACCAACGGGAGGAGATGTTACGAAGCCCTCCCAATCCCACCTGAATTAGATTATGTGGCAGTTCAACCTAGGTCCAGAGGTGTGGATTCAGAGCAGGGATCCAGCAGGGAAGTAGCCACAACACCTTCAATTCTAGGTGATATGGGGTTGCAGGGTGCAATGGGTGGGTGGTAGGTCCCACAGCCATCAGAAACCTTTCCATTTATTGCCAAAAGCATTCCTAATGAAAAGAACATGGGCCTGGGAGTTCCAAGGGCCTCGGCCTCCTCATCTGTAAAATGGGGAGTCAATACCTGTTCTTCCCTTCTACTTAGATTGTGAGCCCCATGTGGCACAGGGACTGGGTCTGACCTGATTATCTTGTATTCCTCCAGCCTTAATACAAAGTTTGGTACCTCGTAAGCACTTAAAAATATGATTTTAATAATAGTGAATTATTGTAATTATTTTATGAAAAAGTAATAATCATAATAATTGTAAAGTGTTATTTAAAGTGGTAAAATCACTTACCTTCTCTGTGCCTCAGTCTCTTCATCTGTAAAATGGGGAGTCAATATCTGTTCTTCCCTCCTAATTAGACTGTGAGCCCCATGTGGGACAGGGACTGGGTATGACCTGATTATCTTGTATTCCCCCAGCCTTAGTACAATGTTTGGCACCTATTAAGCACTTAAAATATGTTTTTAAATAACATTTTAAGTATGATAATTTTATGAAAAATAATAGTCATAATAATTGTAAAGTGCTATTTAAAGCAGTAAGAGCACTAATGTTCCAAGTAAATGTAAATCATAAAAGTGAAGCAGACCAAACACAGATTCTGTGCCCCATGGGGCTCAAAGTCTAAGAAGGAGGAAGAACAGACATCTAATTCCCATTGTACAGATGAGGAAAATGTGCAGATAATAAAGTGACAAGCCCAAGGTCCTACAATGGGCAAGTGATATAGGCAAGTTAAGGACTCAGGTGCTCTGACTCCAAAGCTCATAGTCACTATTACCAGCAGACCTGCCCTCAGTCTATCTCACTGCTTTGCTCGGAGGGGCCTGGCTGCAAGGGCCTAGCATTAGGTTCACGATTGCCTAGCACAGCCATGCCAAAACCAGCCTCCCGGTGACCTCCCTTCCTTGCCTCTCAATTCCTAAAGCCAAAAATCTTCAATCTCAATCTTGGCTTTCCTCATACTTGCCTTAGGTTCAGGGGATATTTCCTAACGGTAAATTCTGAATTCTAAGGCTGAAATTCTTTCCTCTGCATGTTTGAGGCTATAGCCGTTCCTGCCTGCTCACTCAGTCCCTGTTATTAAACTTTGTGTGCAGAGCACTATACTAAGCACTGGGAAAAGTACAGTACAATAGAGTTGATAGGCACAATCCTGCCCACAAGGAACTTGTGTGAGTCCATACTGGAAAGTGGCTGAGCATTTTTTTTTTTAATTGCTAAGCACTTACTAAGCATTTAGATACAAGCTAATCAGTTTGGACACGGTCCTTCTCCCACATGAGGCACACGATCTTAATCGCCATTTTACAGATGAGGTAACTGAGACACAGAGGAAGTGAAATGACATGCCCAAGGTCACACAGCAGGCAAGTGGCAGACCTGGGATTAGAACCCTGGTCCTTGTGATTCCCAGGCCCATGCTCTTTCCACAAAGGAGAAGCCACAGTGGAAGCAACATCCAGCCTTCCCAGGGGGATGGAGAGAGTGGGAGTCTGGCAGGGAGCAGCCAGGGCGATGGTGGCATTGGGCAAGAGCCAACTCTTCATGGGGGCAAGGAGGAAGAGTAACTAGGCCAGGCACACGTTGAGTCTGGCACAGGTCGGGCAGAGGTTTTTCTGACCAGAGGAGTTTGGAGACTTGGAAGAAGAAAGCATTGAGGTAAAAGAACACTGGATAGGGATCAATCAGTGGTCCTTTTTGAGCATTTACTGTATCTAGTACTGTATCAAGGGCTTGGAAGAGTGGAATATAACAGAACTGGTGGAAACGTTCCCTGCCCATGAGGAGCTTATAGTCTAGAGAGGGAGACATATTGATTCAAATAATTACAAATATGTACATTAGTGTTGTAGGGCTGAGGGTGGGATGAATATCAAGTGTTTAGAGATTTCATGGGCAGTGCAGGAAGGCAAGGGAAGAGGGTAATAATAATAATAATTATGGCATTTATTAAGCGCTATGTGCAAAGCACTGTTCTAAGCGCTGGGGAGGTTACAAGGTGATCAGGTTGTCCCAAGGGGGGCTCACAGTCTTAATCCTCATTTTACAGATGAGGGAACTGAGGCCCAGAGAAGTTAAGTGACTTGCCCAAAGTCACACAGCTGACAGTTGGCAGAGCCAGTATTGGAACCCATGACCTCTGACTCCAAAGCCCATGCTCTTTCCACTGCTTAGTCAGGGAAGGCTTCTTGGAAGACATATGATTTTCATAAGGCTTTGAATGTGTGGTATTTAAGAAATAGTCTGTCATATATGAAAGGGGAGGGAGTTCCAGGCCAGAGGGAGAACTCAAGGGGTCAGTGGTAAGATAAACAAGATCGAGGTACAGAGAGTAGATTGGTGTTAGAGGAGTGAAATGTGAGGGCAGTGTTAGTAGGAAATCAGTGATGTAAGGTAGAAGGGGGAGAGGTAATTGAGTGCTTCAAAGCTGATGGTAAGGAATTTCTGTTTGATGTGGAGGTGGATAGGCAACCACTGGAGGTTCTCGAGGAATAGGGAGACATGGACTGACCATTTTTTTTTTTAATGATCTGGGAGGCGGAGTGAAGTGTGTACTGGAGTGGGGAGAGACAGGAGGCAGGGAGGTGAGCAAGGAGGCTGATTCAGTAGTCAAAGTGGAAAATAAGTGGCTGAATCAGCATAGTAGCAGTTTGAATGGGGGGGGAAAGGGTGGATTTTAGCAATCTCGTCAAGGATGAATCTCCAGTATTTGGTGACAGATTGAGTATGTGGGATGAATGAGAAAGACGAGTTGAGTATAATGCCAAGGTTAAGGGCTTGTGAAACAGGGAAGATAGTGTTGTCTTCAGTGAGGGGGATGACAGGGTTTGGGTGGGAAGCAGAGGAGTTCTGTTTTGGACATGTCAAATTTGAAATGCCAATGAGACAGCCAAGTAGAGATGTCCTGAAGGAAATGCGAGTCTACAAAGAAGGAGAAAGGTCAGAGTCATGGGAGCGAGTAATAATAGTTATTGTGGTATTGGTTAAGTGCCTACTAGCACAAGTGCTGGGGTAGATAAAAGATAATCAGGACCCATATGGTACTCACAGTCTAAGAAGGAGGAAGTACACATATTGATAAGGGAACTGAGGCCCGGAGAAGTTCAGTGATTTGCACAAGACAACACAGCAGGTATGTTTCAGAGCCAAGATTAGAACCCAGGTCCTCTGACTCCCAGGCCAGGGCTCTTTTGGCTTCTGAAGGAGTTCCCCAAGGGAGGGGTGTAGATGAAGAGTAGAAGGGGACCCAGAACTGAGCTTTGAGAGACTCCTACAATTAGAAGGTGGGAGACTGAGGTAGAATTATCTTCCAGAGAGTTAGGAAAAGAATCAGGAGAGGACAGTGAAGCCATGGGTGGGTAATGCTTCCAGGAAGAGGGGTTGGATGGTCCACAGTGTTAAGGGTAGCTGGGTGGGAGGAGGATTAGGATGACAGGGACATCTGAGTTTTACCCAGGGGCATACGTGTAGCTGAAAAAGATGATGCTCTCACCACACCTTGCCCAGTTGCACCTGGGGCTTTTTCCTTTTTCACCTCTTTTGTCTGGGAAATCTCTCAAAGCTTCTGTTTAAAAAGAGCCACCTCTTTCTGGATTGCAGTACAACAGGCTGGTCCATCTGCTGAGGAGCAGGTCAACCGACATTGTTCTGCTGCCACGTTATCTGAAGCCTCACTTATTGTCTTTTCCATGGTTCCCTGGTTTTCAGTTACTGCATTTCTACACTCCTCCTAGCAGCTGCTTGGGTAACACCCGCCTCGCCCCCCGCCCCGCACACACACACGATATCGCTGTGTTGCAATGAGCACTGTCTTCATGTTGGTGATCTTGCTGTTCTGGAAACCTTTTGGCCAGTGATAATGCTTTGTCACTTGACATTGAGACTGTCACTTAGGTGAATCTATAAGATTACTCAGGATGCCAGGTGTGGCGTTTGTGAAAGGGTTAGTCTCACAACCATATTCAGTTGTTCTTGATAATAATAATCATGACAGTAGCATATTACTACATGTGAAGCCCTGTACTGAGCCCGGGGTAGATACAAAATAAATCAGGTCCCACATGGGGCTCACAGTTTAAGTAGGAGGAAGAACAGGCATTTTTCAGATGAGGGAACTGAGGTCCAGAGAAGTGTAGGTCACACAGCAGGTAAGTGGCAGAGCTGGGATTAGGACCCAGATCCTCTGATTCCCAGTCCCAGGCTTCTTCCACTAGGCCATGCTGCTTCACTATTATATTGTTGGCACTTGAGGAAAGATCATTGCTTGGCTAATGGGTTTGTGCCCAAAGGACTGGTCTCTGTTCTTCAATAGGAAATTGGATGGCATTATAATAATAATGATACTGGCATTTATTAAGCGCTTACTGTTCTGTAGACTTTCAGGTAATCCGAAGATTGAGGCCCATAATTTACTTTAATGTCTGTTTCCCCAGCTAGATACGGAATGTGGGCAGAGAACATTTCTACCATCTCTATTGTATTGTACTTTTCTAAGTGTTCTGTGCATGGTAAACACTTAATAAATATCATAGATTGATTTGTGGTCACGTGCTGGCTTCCCTGATTCCCTTTTCCATTTCTTTTGTATGTTATTGCATCTTTGCATGGTGTTCTGCCTAGATAAGAAAATTCCAGGAATGCTTTTAGATCCGTGTTTCCAATGAAAATATATGGTGGAAGTGTTCAATGCCACTCGTGCACACTGGTCTATAATTTTGGTTTTTCTTCAGACTTAATTGTCATTCCATAGTTCTTACCTGATCAGCCCAAGTAGGGCCTAATCACCTGCATGATTTTTTGCAAGGATCACTCCAAGGAGTAGTCATCCATGTACAGCAAACTGAACAATAAAAATAATAATAGTGGTATTTAAGTGCTTACTGTATGCCTGACACTGTACTAAGCGCTGGGTTAGATGCAAGATAATCAGGTTCGTTACAGTCCCTGTCCCATGTGGGGCTCTCAGTCTTAATCTCCATTTTACAGATGAGGGAACTGAGGCCCAGAGAAGGGAAGTGACTTGTCCAAGGTCACACAATAGACAAGTGGCAGAACCGGGATTAGAAGCCAGGTCCTTCCAACTCCCAGGCCTGGGCTCTATCCACTAGGCCACACTGCTTCTCAGTACAGTATGAATGCCTGTCTTGTAGCCTGTAGAGTTGGAAGCATTTCCTGAAAGATCAAAAATGTATTTTTATGTCAACATGATGCAAGGTTGTTGCAAGCATAGCTATATAAGATGCACTGACTAGGCCGGTGTGTTTGGCAATGTCAAATGGAGCAGAGAGGGCACTCTCCAACTCAACCAATCACCCATTTAAACTTGGAACAGCACCTTGACCTCGATGAGCTTCTTCTCAGGGCAGCCAAATTTACTTACATTCTATCAGACTGGTGGTTCTTGTGATATTAAACACTTTTATAAGGTTTATGGAAACAGTGTAGGGTCTTATTACTCCTTTCATTTCTTCTGTATCTGATATAATAATAATAATAATGGCATTTGTTAAGTGCTTACTATGTGCAAAGCACTGTTCTAAGCGCTGGGGAGGATACAAAGTGATCAGTTTGTCCCACGTGGGGCCCACAATCTTAATCCCCATTTTACAGGTGAGGGAACTGAGGCACAGAGAAGTGAAGTGACTTGCCCAAGGTCACACAGCTAACAAGTGGCGGAATCAGGATTTGAACCCATGATCTCTGACTCCCAAGCCCGTGCACTTTCCACTGAGCCATGCTGCTTCAATGATATGTTGTGAAGATCATGTCACCTTGGGCCAGATTGTGATCTAAAGTCATATTGCGATTCCAGGAGTTTGGTTTAACAATATCGTTCCAGGGTTGTTTCTGCAAGGTCTTACCAACACTGGAGAACCATAAGTGCTTGGGGAAGTACAATACAGTGGACATGTTAGACATGATCCCTGCCAAATCACTGCTGTAGATTGTAAGCTCCTGGTGGGCAGGGATCCTGTCTACCAACTCAGTTGTGTATTATACTCTCCCAAATGTTTTGCACAGTGCTCTGCACATAGAAAGCACTCGATAAATACCATTGATTAATTGACTGATTGCCCACAAGGACCTTATGCTGTAAGAGTTATCTCAGTCTGGCATTCCTCTTTTCTTCTTGAAGATGGTGATGATGGTGGCATCTTTTTAAAATCCCATGGCATTCTTCAGCATTACCTATATTGTAGAAAAGCTCGTGCAAATATTTAAGAAATATATATCCCTAAGTCCCTGAATATCGCATCAGGAATGCTAACAGGTCAAAACATTTTCCATTTTTCTTTGCTCTGATGGCAGTAATGACTTATAGTTTGAATGAATAAATGCCATGTCTTCACATGTTGGTGGAATTTAAGAATTGTAAATCTTCTCCCTGACTGTTAGAAGGGTGTTCAAGAGTTTACTCAAATATAACTGCCCACTTGGCAGGACACTTTCCTTGTCAGTGATGAGATTAGAACCATCTCCAGTAAGTGTACAGGAGGACTCTGCAGCTTCTTTAAAGCCCAATGGTCAGGTGTTCTTGTGTTATGTTAAAACAATGGGAATCAGGTCCTTACTTTTGTGGTCTGAACATTATCGTTATCGTCATCGGGATTGACTGATCAGTCAATCAGTCAATGACAATTATTGGGGGCTTAGTATTTGCCGAGCACTATACTCAGGAAGCAGCATGGGCCTGGGAATCAGAGGGTCATGGGGTTTAATCCTGGCTCCACCACTTGTCTGTGGTGTGACCTTGGGCAAATCATTTGTAAAATGGAGACTGAGTGTCAGCCCCAGGTGGGACAGGGATGTGTTTAACCCGATTTGCTAGTATCCACCCCAGCGCTTAGTACAGTGCCTGGCGCAAAGTAAATGCTTAACGAAAAACTGCAGATAGGGAAATAGCAGAGTATGAGGATGTTTACATATGTGCTTTAAGGATGCATAATCAAAATGCTTAAGGGGTTCACAATCAAGTACATAGTTGACACAGTGTGGGAAGGCCTCTTGGGGAAGATGTGATTATTATTTTTTTTTAGGAGAGTTTTGAAGCTGGGGAGCATGGCGGATTATCATATATGAAGAGGAAGTTCCCAGCTAAAGGGAGGATGTGGGCAAGGGGTTGGTGGTGGGATAGAAGAGTAGGTTAGCATTAAAGGAAAGTGAGTAGGTTAGCATTAAAGGAGTGCAGGGAATGTGTCTGTTTATTGTTATAGTGTATTCTTCCAAGTGCTTAGTTACAGTGCTCTGCACACAGTAAGTGCTCAATAAATGTGACTGAAAAAAAAAAGGAATGAAGTGTGTGGATTGGGTTACTGTAGGTAGGTCAGCAAGGTAAAGTGATTGAGTGCCTAAAAGTCACTGGTAAGTAGTTTCTGGTTGATACAGAGGTGGATGGGCAACCATTGGAGTTTTGGAGGAGTGGGAAGTTTTGGACTGAACATTGTTTTCAGAAAAATAATCCAGACAGAATCCAGAAGAGTTAAAGTATGGGCTGGAGATGGGAAAGACAGGAGCTATGGAGGTCAGTGAGAAGGCTGATGCAGTACTCAAGGTGGGAAATAAGTACTTGGATCAACATGGTAGCAGTATCGTTGGACAGGAGAGGGTGAATTTTAGATTTTTTTTAATGGCATTTTTTAAGGGCCTTCTACATGCCAGGCACTTGTACTAAGCATTGAGGTAGATGCAAGCTAATGAGGTTGAACACTGGCCATATCCCATAAGGGGCTCACAGTCTTAGTCCACATTTTACCAAGCGCTTAGAACAGTGCTTTGCACACAGTAAGCGCTCAATAAATACAGTTGAATGAATGAATTTTACATATGAGGTAACTGAGGCACAGAGAAGTTATGTGATTTTTCCAAGGTCACACAACAGACAAGCGGCAAAACTGGGATTAGAACCCAGGTCCTTCTGACTCCCAAGCCCATACTTTATCCACTAGGCCACGCTGGTAGAATTGACAGGATTTCATTTCAGATTGAATGGATGGGTTGAAAAAGAGAGGAGTTAAGGATAATACCAAGATTAGGGTTTTGTGAGGTAGGGAGGATGGTAGTGCTGTCTATAGTGATGGGAAAGTCATGGTGAGGACAGGATTTGGGTGGGAAAATGAGCTCTGTCTTGGATGTGTTAAGTTTGAGGTGTAGGTGGGAGGTCAGGGCTAGAAAGGTAGATTTAGGAATCTTCCACATATTTTCCATCTATACCTAAGGGAGATCCAGAACTGAGCCTTGAGGCACTCCCACAATTAGAGGGTGGGAGGCAGAGAAAGAGCTTGCAAAAGAGACTGAGAAGAAGTAGCCAGAGAGATAGGAGAACGAGAAGAGGACAGTGTCCGTGAAGCCAGATACTGGTACTTGTCATCAGAGGTCATGCAAAAAAATTACAAAACTCAACCCCTGCTCCAAAGGAGCCTAGTGTATAATGAGGATGACAAAGAGCTATAAATGGTCAAAAATACAATATAGGTTTTCTTCCCTCCCTGTAATTTACTTTAATGTTCATCTCCCCAGCTAGATTGTAAATTCCCTGAGGATAGATATTGTCTGCTTTCTCTATCTCTACAATCTCACATTTCCTCCTGCCTTAAATAATAATAATAATGGCATTTGTTAAGCACTTACTGTGTGCAAAGCACTGTCATAAGCGCGGGGGAGGATACAAGGTGATCAGGTTGTCCCATGTGGGGCTCACAGTCTTCATCCCCATTTTACAGATGAGGGAACTGAGGCACAGAGACATTAAGTGACTTACCCAAAGTCACACAGCTGACAAGTGGCAGAGGTGGGATTTGAACCCATGACCTCTGACTCCCAAGCCCATGCTCTTTCCATTGAGCCACGCTGCTTCTCTAAGGACATCTCTACTTACTCCCAAGTGCTTTGCACAGTGTTCTGCACACAGTAACTGCCCAGTAAGTTTTTTTTTTATTTCTGTATGTATTTAGAACAGCCCAGGCAAAGATCAGCCTACCACTTATTTCAGCACAGAGCTGTCATGATCTGTGGATCATCATTCCAGTCTTTCTCCACAGCATTATGGTAGTTCCAGTACAGGTCGGGATCACTGGACCAGAATATTTGCTCTGCTTCTCAACACTTCTCCGGGACATCACGGGGTACAACCCTTTTAGTAAATAACTACTGTACATAGCATTCACCTCATTTATTTAATTTTTATAATGGTATTTGTTAAGGACTTACAAAGTGCCAGGCACTGTACTGAGTGCTGGGATAGACACAAGTTAATCAGGTTGGACACAGTCTCTCTCCTGTGTGGGGCTCACAGATTCAATCCCCATTTTACAGATGAGATAGCTGAGGCTAGAGAAGTGAAGTGACTTGCCCAAGGTCATACAGCAAACAAGTGGCAGAGTCAGGATTAGAACTCAGGTCCTTCTGACTCCTAGGCCCGTGCTCTATATACTACGCCATGCTCCGCTGCAAAAGTTTTGACCAATCAGTCCGCTTTCTCTCAAGGGCTTAGTGCGATATAATGGTGTACACAGAAACTAAGTTGAGAGTAATGTCATGCATTTGTTGTAAAAACTCTATTTCCATGGAATCAAGGAGAAGATGAGCAGGCACTGAAAGGCTGTTTATGCATTGTGCCTTAAATAGGGAAAAAGAGAGCATGAATGAATACAAAAATCCTTCAATTATCAATTAATTTATTTTTATGGGGGGGCTATCTTTGTGCAGAATGCGGGAGAGTGAATTACAAGAGCTTTGGTAAACATGTTCACTGTCCACATTCATTCATTCAATCGTATTTATTGAGCACTTACTGTGTGCAGAGCACTGTACTAAGTGCTTGGAAAGTATAAGTTGGCAACAAGCTGACGGTCTAGAGGCGAGTTTACAGTCTAGAGCAACATCTGAGATTGTGGGCAGAGAATGTGTGTACCAACTCCATTATATTGTACTTTCCTAAGTGCTTAGTACAGTGCTCTGCACACAGTATGTGCTCAAGAGAAATATGATTGAAGGATTATAATGAAGGATGAAGGCTGAATGAGGAGGGATTTTGGTTAGGTACAAGAGTGAATTTCCTGGCCATAGGGGTTGTTAAGCTGTAGGGGTTACTGATGATCTTTCCTGGACCTCTTTAACAACAGCGTACTTATCGCTTTGGAGGCAGGGAGATGGGCAGAATAACTTCTTAAATTCCTTTGCAACGCTAGGACTCTAAGACTAACTTTTTCTTGAAAATAATTAGACTCTCCAAAGTTTAGTTTAGCCTGATAAATTGATATTCCCCCACACAGTCACCCCTAAATTCTCTGGCATATGATTTCAGCAAACAGGCACAGCATCATTGTTCATAAGGAAATGCTCATTCTTTCTCACTTTCACTCAATCCCATCTGCTACACACATACCTGCTGGTTGCCACCCTTTCTGCTGCTGCCGCCTTTCTCTTCTCCTCTCACTCCCTCTTGGCAAAAGGGGTAAGTTGCAGAATGTCCTTGTCTGTCCCTGCCCTGCCTTGGCTCCACCCTCATCGTCCTTTTCCCCAGCCACATGAGGGGAATGTAGGGAGAGGAAGGGGAGGAGGAAGGTGTGTAGGGGCAGGGACAGCCCTGGTCTCAGGACTGACATCCTGGGCTGGGTCAGGGAATGGGCCACATGGCCACTATGACAAACTCCTTACCAACCTTCTGTGAGCCCCTTGTTCCTCAGAAAAGTAGGGGCCGGGAGAGAGTGGAGTCTTCCTGGATGGTAGCCATTCCCGGCATGGTTGAGGGCACAGAGGTGGAAGTCTTTCCGAGTGCAGAGCCAACCTTCGCTCCCATCCACGTTTGGCCTGGAAGATGATCCCGGGGCTTCTCAGGAATAAATCCATTTGCCCTTGGGTCCTGGGTGAGGGCCTATTTTTAGAATTTCCTTGAGTGACGTTGGAATCATTGTGACGTGAGCACCCGTGGCTGCCCTCCCATGCCAGGGGATAGCAATCTGAGGTCAGGTGGTTCCACTGAAGCTGCAGTCACTCTGACTGGAGAGCGCAGAGGCGAGGCCAGCAGGGTTTAGCCCCCGGCAGGAAGCTGCTATCGTCCTTGTGCAAAGGACGGACTCTCCTTGCAGTCGGTGCGGCAGGCACTGCTGGTCACCCATTGTTCTCTTCATCTCCGTTTGTACTCATGGCAAAAAGTACAGTCTGGAGTGTCATCTCTGAACATGAAGGACAATTGTACAAACATATCTAGCTTACAGAATAATCTTGGAGCAACACAACTTCAACAGAATGTCCCTTCCGAGTTTCAAGGATTTAAGGTTTCCTTTATATAATGGCTGTGGGGCGGGAGCCAGGCTGGAAATCCAAGTGGTTAAAACCAGTTCAACAATTCTGCAGCCAGAGAGCCAGTTGCCAAACTCTTTCTCATGAAAGAAAGCAACTCACTGAGCACTTGAAAGCAAGCTTTGTGGACTCTGTCGGTGACTAGAACATCCTGAGTTAACATATCAAGACAGAGAAAAATAAAACTATTTTTTTTTAGAAATTTAAAGATGATAAAGGCTCCTCAAACTGGGAAAAAAATCCATCTGGAAGATAATTTTAAATTAACCTGAGAATCAAAGAAGCAATAATAATAGTAAAGAAACAAACGTTCTGGAAAAAGGAATTTTTATCTTTTGGAATATGGGTCTTTAGGGTATCTAAATATATTTTTCCATAAAATAAACTTTCCTTTTCAAGAAAGTTAAAGCAATCATTTGGGAATACTCTCCCCATAGCACTCGCAACATGCACCTAAGTGTCATACACACATTGTTGTTGTCATCCTCTTCAAGAACAGTCATAATCCACCCTTCTGTCCTGTAACACAGAGGTTGTGCTCATGCAAAACTCTGCATTAAGAAAACGTATGTTGAAGTACTCACATCTGATGTTGTACACGTGCACACATCAAGGGAGAGGGATGGATAGGACTTGGCCCTTAGAATAAGGATGGCCCCTGTTGGAGCCATAACCTGGAATGATCCTCAGTGAAGGAGTGGCATTGAGTCCCCACACTCACGGGGACCTCACTGAATGACCAAATTGTAGGACCAGGACTTGTCCCTCAAATGGAGCAATAATGTCTCTTTGGGCAACCACTGGGGTTGGGAAGATTGTCAGGTAACATTCATAAATCCTTAGAGAAGTTGTAGGTATCCATATAAATATATTGAAATACCATATAAATAATAATAATAATCGAAAAATATACCATTTTGGGTTGGTGAGAAAACTCCTTTTAATCCAAAGATATCTTGGCACAGCCATGAAACTTTAGACTTAACAACCAGTTCAGCAAGAAATTTGTCTAAATAAGTTAGTCAGCTGTAAAAATGGGAAACAGCATTAAGTAAAGTGAGATACCGTAAATACAGATTAGTATCATTTACCAAAACCACTGTGTTTTTTTTCTTTAGGTGAAAAGGCAAAACGTGATAGAAGTGGGAGTGACAAAAAGAAATAAAGAAACACAAAACAAGGAGGAGATCTTTCAAACCTACTTTGGTTTATTAATAGAAATGAACATTGAGAAAGCTTGAATGACCCAAAAAGAGCTCATTTCACAGAAAAGCATTCCTTTGTGAGAAAGTAGTGTCTGCGTTGGTCTCGAAAGGAGAAGAATTTCTGAACTGGTTGAACTAAATCCCTTAGATCACCGAAGCATCTATGAACTGCCACCCCAACTCCGTTTAGGAGAAGCAGCATGGTGTCGTGTATAGAGCTGGGCCTGGGTGTCAGAAGCCATGGATCCTAATCTCTACTCCACCGCTTGTCTGCCATGTGACCTTGGGCAAATAATCTGTAAAATGGGGATTGAGACTGTGAGCCCCATTGTGGGACAGAGGGACTGTGTCCAACCCGATTTGCTTGTAACCACCCCAGTGCTCAGTTCGGCGCCTGGCACATAGTAATTGCTTAACAAATACCACAATTATTATTATTAGTAATGCTGAGAATTCCAGACTAATAACTGTTACATTTGTGAAGTCCTACCTATGTATGAAACATTGTGCTAAACTCTAGGATAGATACATGATGATCAGGACAGATGCCTCTACTTGCATCTGCTCCTCATTTCCTATTTCATGTGAAAGAACTGGCTGGAGGGCATCAGTCAACTGTATTGAGCACCGGCTATGAGCAGATGTGCTAAGAGACACATTCCCTGTCCTCAAGGAGTTTACAGTCTAACAGGTAAGATTTATACAAGATGATTTAGAGGGAAGAAAAGAAAATATAAAGATGGTCGGGGGAATAAAAGAAGTGCTTAAATAGCAGAATGTAAATTGATCTGTAAAAAGAGCTTCAGGTGCCTGTGAGTGCATAAGTACTGTTTGTAGGATTTCACCCATAAGAGGATTTTAGTTCATGTTTCCTGTTCGTAAGGTCTGAGGGAATGAATTCATTGCAATGAACCTCTTAAAATTTTTTTCAGGAAAAAAACGCGATATATGGGTAAATGTTACTTGGGGTAGTACCTTCATTGTCTCTTAGAATCATGAAATGTACATTTGAAAATGGAATAAAATAAGAAATATGCACTGGTATGAATATTTGAACTTTCCTAAGGACTTGTCATTCATTCATTCATTCAATCGCATTTATTGAGCACTTACTGTGTGCAGAGCACTGTAGTAAGCGCTTGGGAAGTACAAGTCGGCAACATATAGAGATGGTCCCTACCCAACAATGAGCTCACAGTCTAGAATCCCTTTGTCCTGAACCAAAGGGATTCCCTAGCACACCAAAGAACAAATTATAACCTCACAATTATAACCCATGCTATACAGAAGCGTTCACTAAAGTACTTATTGGGAGTTGCCCCCATTTGTGATGATATGGCTATGAAGAGAATGTGGCTACCTGTTCTTCCGGGCTCTCAAGCAACTCTCCAGCTATGGGGCTGTTTTTTGCTGCTCTGACTATACAGGGGTAACTCAGAAGAAAGGCTGCCACCAACTGAGCCCCAGGGGAGCTGTAGAATATGCATGTACTTGGGCTCATGGGTAGTTTTTTGTTTGATTTTTGTTTTAATGGTATTTAAGCCCTGACTATATCCACTGGCCTGGAATGCTTTCCATCCTCAAATCTGACAGACAATCACTCTCTCCCCACTTCAAAGCCTTATTAAAAGCACATCTCCTCCAAGAAGCCTTCCCTAAGCCCCCCTTTCCTCTTCTCCCATCTGTGTCACCTTGACTTGCTCCCTTTTTTCTTCCCCTCTCCCAGCCCTACAGCACTTATGTACATGTCTGTAATTTGTTCATCTGCCTCCCTTATTCTAGACTGAAAGCTCTTTGTGGGCAGGGAATGTGTCTGTTTATTGTGGTCTTGTTCTGTCCCAAGCGCTTAGTACAGGGCTCTGCAGATAGAAGGTGCTAAACAAATACAATTAAATAAATATGATTGAATGAGTGAATGAATAGTTGGCCAGAACAATCTAGAGCAATCATTTCCCCTTCTGACAGCAGCTGACTGTGGCGCTATCATTCTTATCTAAAAAATGTGAATACTGAAATTAGCTGCCATAAAATCCTGATGCCTTGGAAAAATATTTATGGAAGAGTTTAAGTTCACTCTGGCCTTCTGATTTTGATTTCTGGATGTTTTTAATCTGATTTCACTTGAAGAGATGGCTGAGGTTTCCATTTGGCTCCATTTCAAAATGCCGCTTTATTTGAAGTTTTCTTTTGGAGCTTATCATTGTTTTATATCATGATTGTTATCAGCAACAGCATTTGTTGAGCATTTACTGTGTGTAGGGCACTAAATGAGGTGCTTGGGAACATTTAAGGTTAGTCCCTCCCCTTGAGATGCTTAGGACAATGCACAACAGGAAAAAAAAGGATAAGAAAATAGATGGAAATGATAAAAAGCTCTCAAGAGCCTGAGTTGCTTCCAATCACTTCGGAGTTTCTAACCCAGCTTCTAACACCAGGGTTCTAGTTGCCCTGAGGAATTTATAGGCAGCATACGAACTGTCTTGGGGCTGTGTGCTATTATGTGAGACAGCAGAAAGCAGAGGACAGACAGCCAACAAGAGATATTTAGAATCAGTGGTTTAAGTGTTTTACTTTAATGGTAGGTACAGGGAAATGGGTAGCCAATAGAAGATTCTGATGAGGGGAGGATTTTATTTCAAATGAGACTTTTAAAGAAAATAGGAATAGCTGTAACTGAAGAAAATCATTTCTATCTTCCCCATCAAATTGTAAGTATTTAGAGGGTGGGAACCAGACCTTTTAACTTTACCGTGTGTCCTAAGTAAAACATGATTCAGAAGGTAGTAGGTGCTCCTCAAATGCTAGCTACTTTTTTTAAAGAGATAAGACGATTATGAGGGCAGAGCAGTAAGGAGTCCGCTACAGTAATTCTGCCAGGAAAGGTTAGAAAGGAAGGAGTGGATAATGGCAATATTAAAAAGAAAAGAGCCTGTAAGATTTAGAAATAGAGTGAGCTTGAGAGGTGAGTGACAAGGAGGAGTCAAAGATGACACTAAGATTACAAGTTTCAAGGACAAAGAAGTTAATGATGTTCTTAACTATGATGGTAAAGTTAGAGGAGGAGAAAAAAGTTTAGGAGAAAAGAGAATAAGGTCAGTTTTTGAAATTATGAGTTCAAGGCATCAGTGGGTCATCCAGGCAGAGATGCCTTAGGGGCCGGAGGAAGTTTAGATTGTAAAGCCGGTAAAAGGACGAGGCTGGTGAGATAGATTTAGGAGTAATTCTCATTGGTGGTGCCTAACACCATGGTAGGAGACCATTATGACAACTTTTCATTTTGGGAACAGGGGCCAACTTGATGTGGAGGCCAGATATAGTGGAAGTAGAACATTGAGGTGGAACATTAGGGTTGGGAGCATTGGGAAGGTGGGATTTCTAAGGGATGGGGACAGAAGAACAGGGGAAACAGAAGAGGGCAGAGTGGCTGGTTCTGGCTGCCTGCACTACCCCAAAAGTTGTGACCCTCTCAGTGCCAATCCCACAGGAGCAATGGTTTCCCTCACCCTCATTGAGTTGGCACTTATGTTAATTTCCCAAGAAAATGAGTGTTGTGCAAAAAAGTAGGGGCCTAGAATTGAACCTTTCAGTACATCCACATTAGAAGGGCCAGAGAGGGAGATTAGCCAGCAGAGGAGCTTGAAAAGGAGTGGTCAGAGTTCCAAGGGGGCGCCATGTTGGTAAAACAAGGTTGCAAAAGATGGGAGAGGTCAAAAGGGTGACAGGCAGTCAAGTGATACAGCATGGAGTCAGAAGTAAGAAGGACCTGGGTTCTAATCTTGGATCTGCCACTTCTCTGCTGTGTGACCTTGGGCAAGTCATTTGTAAAATAGGGATTAAGACTGTCCCCATGTGGGACAGGGAGTGTGTCCAAAATGATTAGCTTATATCCACTCCAGTGCTTAGTTCAGTACCTGGCACATAGTAGTTGCTTAATAAATTGTCTGGTCTTATGCTGTTGAGGCATCTCCGGGCCATAGAGACATCATGGACACATTTCTCCCAGGACGTCCCTCCTCCATTTGCAATCGTCTAGTAGTGTATCTATAGCCTAATAAATGTCATTAAAAAATAGTAGTCAATGAGAATTAGGACTGTGTAGAACTCATTTGAATTTGCCAGAAGAAGGTTTGTGTGGAGTTAGGGGAGTACTGTCTCAACATAGTGCAGAGGGAAGAATCCGGATTGGAAAGCGGATTGGCATAGAGGAAGGGGAAGCAGAGGGTGTAGACAGCCCATTCATGGAGGTTAGGAAGGAATAGAAAAATGGTGAGCGAATGGTGATTCCTGGAGGTTGTGTGGGATTATGAGATGGCTTTTCTGGAATGTGGAGACTTGGGCATGTTTGAAGTCAGGTGAAACAAAACCAGAGGAGAGTAAGAGGTTGAAGATAGCAGTGTGGGAGAGGAAGAGGGTGGAAATGAGTAGTTTTAAAAGTTGGTAAGACGATAGATTTTCAAAACAGTTGAGAGATTTCCTTTGGGGAAACAGCTAAGAAGAAACGAGATGTGGAGGTAGGCGGACAGTCGGGAGATGAAGGTGGTCCTTGGGGAAGTTCCTGTCTAAGGGTATCAGACTTATAAACAAAATAGTTTGCAAGATCATTGGGGGTAATGGATCGAACAGTTGGGGTACCCTCAGCCCTAAAGAGTGGGAGAAATGTTGGTTGATTTTCCAATTTTAAAAAAATTCCCCAAAACCCCAATGTTTTAATATTATAAGAAAATGAATAGACCATTAGACAAATGAGCAGTTATTATCCATGACTAATGACTAGGTATTCTATTATGCCATTAGAGGATTAGCACTTGTCAAGGTAATACTAGAGGCTCATAAAATGAGAAATGCAGTTTGATTTCAGAGTACTCCAAAACTACTGTGGGTCATTAGCCATTGGATCTGGACATCTGTGCTCTGTTCTGCACCACTGAACAGACAGGAACAATGGCTGTAAAGCCATCAGCCATTAAGGCCCACTCTACAGAGCCCCTGACATAGCTGAGGATGGTAGCTTCAGGATGACAAGAAGAGCAGAACTGAGCTTCATCTCTTCAAAAGCCCAGTCACGTTTGACAGAACCCATCAGTGCCTTCACAGGCCACTTGACATGAAATAGAAGCAGACAGTATTTTTACCAAAGACATTTGCCCGGAAATGGAACATTTCAGTGATCCTAATTCAAAGTAATTTTCCCCAAAGACCATTAGTGCCCTCAAATCAGTCATAATACTAGGAAACAAAGAGAAGTTAAGATGCTTTTCCTCCTACCTATCAAAAGTACTTTGGAGCTAGTGTAGGGAGACTGGCTGGCTTGACTGAAGTGAAACATATCTGTTTATGTATCTAAATACTTATCCATCACCTAATACCATAAGATGTGGGGGGTGATGGCCTATTTTATCAAAAAGCAGTACAAAGAAGGACTAAGACTTAAACAATGAATACTCAGCATAGGGCTCTAATAAATATGGAGAAGGGAATCAATCAATCAATCAATCGTATTTATTGAGCGCTTACTATGTGCAGAGCACTGTACTAAGCGCTTGGGAAGTACAAATTGGCAACACATAGAGACAGTCCCTACCCAACAGTGGGCTCACAGTCTAAAAGGGGGAGACAGAGAACAGAACCAAACATACCAACAAAATAAAATAAATAGGATAGAAATGTACAAGTAAAATAAATAAATAAATAAATAGAGTAATAAATATGTACAACCATATATACATATATACAGGTGCTGTGGGGAAGGGAAGGAGGTAAGATGGGGGGGATGGAGAGGGGGACGAGGGGGAGAGGGGGGAATGCATACCATATGTACACATACAGTACAGCTCTACCTCAATTTCCAATGTTCAGTGATTCCATGAAAATGGAGAGTTAAATCATCTAGTTAGCTACTTAGAATATAAAGGGCATCAACATGCTCCCTAGAAACGAATCATTGACTGAAATAATGTAAATATACTTTAAAACAGGGACAGAAATGAATAATATAGTTAAATGATTGAATGACACTGTATGTACTGCTACTAAATGAGTTTAAGCTAAATGCTTTTTTATGTTTATCTAAACACCTAATTTTCAAAGTGATATATTTCATATCCTATTAATCAAAAAAGGGCAACATGTGCCAACATATATGTGGGTTCTCATTATCTGTGCTAACATGCAGAGAGAAATTGATTATTGCATTTGCAGGTTGGGTGGAAACACTTTTTTATGGTATTTCTTAAGCACTTACGATGTTAAGCATGTATGTTAGCATTTTAAATAAGCATGTATAAGCACTTTAAGCACATTAGCATGCAGTACTTTAAGCACTTACATTTGAACAGTGCTTTGCGCATAGTAAGCGCTCAACAAATGCCATCATCATTATTATTATTACATTCCATCATCATCATCATCAATCGTATTTATTGAACGCTTACTGTGTGCAGAGCACTGTACTAAGCGCTTGGGAAGTACAAATTGGCAACATATAGAGACAGTCCCTACCCAACAGTGGGCTCACAGTCTAAAAGAAAAGTTCCAGACACTGTTCTAAACACTGGGGTAGATACAAGCTTATCAGGTTGAACACAGGCCCTGTCCCACATGGAGCTAACAGTTTTATTTCCCCATTTTACAGCTGAGGTAACTGAGGCACAGAGAAGTGAAGTGATTTGCCCAAGGTCACATAGCAGAGCGATGGCGGAGCTGGAATTAGAACCCAGGTCCTTCTGACTTCCAGGCTTGTGCTGTATCCACTGGGTCATGCTGCTTCGGAGATCCCTGCTGGTCATGTTCTCAGTGGGACCCAGAGTGCACTTAGCGAGTTGACCGACAAGAGATGCATCTCATGGTAAAGTGCCCGTCTGGTCATCCTCCCCACTAGTCATGTACTGGCAGAATCAGGATTATAATTTAGGTCTCCTGATTCCTAGAGCAGCAGTCACGATCTTATCTAACATTCATTATCTAATGCTAAATCGTAGTGGACTTTTATCACCTTATTCATGTCAGCCAAGGGACTGGAAGGGAAGGGTTTAAACCAAAGTAAATTCTGTTATGACAAAGTGAGGAGGCACTGAAAGAAATCAGGACCATCTTGTTAGCCCACCTCTCCTCTTTCCAAACGTTGGAGAAGACTGCAGCTGGGGGAGAGAGTTGGGGGTCATAAAGAGTAGCAGCAATCAGCTTCGGGCCTCTGCATCGCACAGTGTTCAGTCAGCCTCTTAGGACTGCATGGAGTCAGGGAAAAGCCAACTGCCCAAACACTGATTTCAATAACTGCCCAATTAAGCAGCATGTGCTAATGGAAAGAACACAGACCAGGGAGTTAGAGGAACTAGGTTTTCATTCATTCATTCAAACATATTTATTGAGCAGTTACTGTATACAGAGCACTGTACTGAGAGCTTGGAAAGTACAATATATCAATAGAGTCAATCCCAGCCTACAACGAGCTTACAGTTCAGTACTGGCTCTGCTACTTGACTGCTGTGTCACTTAATTTCTCTGTGCCTCGGTTTGCTAATCCATAAAATAAGGATTAAATATTGGTTCTCCTTCCTACTTAGATTGTGAGTCCAGTGAATGATAAGGAATATGTCCAGCCTGATTATATTGTATCTACCCCAGGATTTAGTGTAGTGCCTGGCACATAGTAAACACTTTACAAATAAAACAATTATTACTGTTATTAACTAATCTGCAATTATTTCAATAAGAGAAAAAAATCAACATAATTGCATGCACGCTTTCCAACAACTCATCCAAATTTTGTTTGATATTGGAATTTTCCAATATCTGACCTAGCCTTATTTAAATAATCAGTTTTTTCTTGTAATGTTGCCCGTAACACTCTGAGATAAAAACTACGAGAGTCTATTAATGCCCTGCCGACTAAGGACAGCGTTATAGAATCTCCTCCTTGTGCCCAGTGTAAACATTGAAGCAGCGTGGCTCAGTGGAAAAAGTCCTGGCTTTGGAGTCAGAGGTTGTGGATTCAAATCCCAGCTCTACCAAATTGTCAGCTGTGTGGCTGCACAAGTGACTTCACTTCTCTGTACCTCAGTTACCTCATCTGGAAAATGGGGATTAAGACTGAGCCCCCCGTGGGACAACCTGATCACCTTGGAACCCCCTAAGTGCTTAGAACAGTGCTTTGCACGTAGTAAGTGCTTAACAAATACCAAAATTATTATTAAAGTATTCTGTGGCCCTTCTTATCCCCCTGAAAGAAAAAAAAAGGTCACTCAGAGATCTGTGAGCTCCTTCCCAGTCTAAGCCTTCATCTATTTCTAAAATTACTCTCAAAGTATCATAGGGACCAAGTGTTTGAGGCTGCAGATTCTTATCTTCTCACTTTGGGGAGAAATCATTAATATTTTCAAAAGAAAACTACAACTACAAAAGCAAACAGCAATAAGGGTCAGCCAGGGAAAATAATTTGGGTTTAAATCAATAGATCGATGGTATTTATTGAGCATTTACTGTGTGCGGAGCACTGTACTAAACACTTGGGAAAGAACAGTACAACAGAATTAGAATGCCACCAATTGATTAGCATGTTCCCTGCCCACAGTGAGCTTAACTCTTTCCAGAGAAATCCTCTTCCTAGAGGAAAGGGGCTAGAGTAAACTTTTGCATCGTTGATCACTGGCTCAGCCTGTCAGAAGCCATAAATTTCAACTCGATCACCAGGCTTTTCACTGTGGACAGAATTGGACTATGTGACCCTAGCGTCTATCATTGGCAAGACCATCACTGTCTATGACACAGTAACTCTCATTTTTGGCACTGCAGCTCCTACTGCCCGTGGAGTGTCTCCCCCACCTCTTATGATGGGCAGAAGCAGAGGGCTGAAAGATTTAGCAATCATAGGCTACTTGGCAGGACCTTGGGATGGTGGCCCTTCTTGATATTCATTGTTATTGTCAGGGGTGGATCAATTAATCGGTTGTATTTATTCCATAGTGGGCAGGGAATATGTCTGTTATATTCTTGTGCTGTACTCTCCCAATCACTCAGTATAGGGCTCTGCACACAGTAAGAGCTCAATAAATATGCTTCATTGGTTGAATGCTTACTGCGTGCAGAGCAATGTACTAAGCGCTTGGGAGAGTAGGGTATAACAGAGTTGGTAGACACATTTCCTGCCCACAATGATAATCTACCATACTAACTTTTCATCTTCATCCCTGAAGACCCATGACGTCAATAGTAGTAATGATAATGGTATTTGTTCAGTGCTTACAGTGTGCCAGTCGCTATGGTAGATAAACTCTGACCAGATCCTATACAGTCCTTGTCCCACATGGGGCTCACAGTCTAAGCAGGAGGAAGACCAGTACAGATGAGGAAACAGTAAGTAACTTGCCCGTGGTCACACAGCAGGCAAGTCACTTAGTGAAGCCGTGTGACCTAGTGGAAAGAGCATGAGCCTGGGGGATCAGAGGACTTGGGTTCTAAGCCCAGCTCAGCCACATGTCTGCTGCATGACCTTGGCCAGCTCACTTAACTTCTCTGTGACTCAGTTTCCTCATCTGTGAAATGGGGATTCAATCCTACTCCCTCCTACTTAAACTGCGAGCCCCATGTGGGACAAGAAGCTGTGTCCAGCCTGATTCAATTTTAAATACTTCAGTTCTTAGAACAGTGCTTGGCACATAGTAAGCACTTAGCAAGTATTGTTATTATTAATATTCATGTTATTATTATTATGCAGAGCAGGGATTAGAATCCAGGTCTCCTGACTTCAAATGCCTTGCCTTTCCCGCTGGATTGCACTTGAAACTACACTGTTTCTCTTAATTTTCCCTTTAGGAATCCACCGTGGACTTCTTGCCCAGGAATTTGTCCCAACTCTTCTTAACTCTGTTTCTTCCTGTGCAGTTTCCTGGGTTAACCAATCTCTACAAACCTTAACCCACCACTGTGTGAAGTGTTTCTTTTCATTTGTTTTGAATCTTTCACCTTCAAGCCCCACTGTGAACAAGAATAATTAACCCTGCAAAAATATTACCCTTGAGTTTCTGTCAAGGACAGTGAGCGCTGCAGTCATCTGCTAAACTGGTACTAGGTGTTTGGGACACCAGTGCCGCCTGCCTCGGGGCTGCAATAATTTCAGCACCTGACTTTCCTGCAAATTTCCCCGTCTCGGCCTTTTGAACTAACATGCACCATGCCTGGGGTGGGCATCAGAGGTAAGAGAGGAAGGCAGCTACCTCAGAGCGCCCATCAAGAGGGAACAATGATAACAAATATAAAAGCAGCAGGCACCCACCAGAGTCGGAAGCAGAGCCTTTGTGAACAGGGACTTGGGAGGAGAACACTCTGGAGGTCAAGGAGATCCCCTGGAGAAACGCTCGAGGTCCCAGGATTAGACCGGCCGTCCATATGATGTCATTATGTTACGTGCGTGCCCTGGAATGATGTGTGAAGCACGATGGATTACTATTTTTTTCCTACCTCAGATAGCATAGATGGCTAAAGGTAGTATTTTTACAGAAAAAAACTAGTTATTTTTGGTGCCATAAGTTTCTTAGGGCACTGTGAAGTATTCAAATCCGTTTCAAGAAATCCGTTTCTAGTGCAGGAAGAATACTTACATTTTCAATGCTGCTTGTATTTATTTTTTTGGACACGACAGATGTTTAAATTCTTTGTGCTTCAACCACAGCATTTCTGAGCAGCATGAAACAAAGAACCGTAAGAGGCAATAAGTGCCCAGGCAATTGCTACCGACAGGATATAGGCTATTGAATTACTTGTCAAGAGCAGGCAAATCCACGTGGAGTTGGCAACCTCAGCGGGGACTGCCAAAAAGCATTGACATGAACCTTAGCTATTCAACAGCTGAAGTCTTTTTTTCTTAAGCGCCTTTAATCTGAAGGAACAGCATATTTTCTGTATCTTCATTAACTTGTGGTGTATGAAGTCTCCAATTTGAAGGATGCTGGAACAATAGTTAGATGGTAGCAGGGGAGGGTCCATGCTTGCTACACTATAGGAGTAAAACAACAGCATCTTGTGTTTGTCATATCCTGGGTTGTTTACTTTGTAATTCCTGCCAACCAAGGATTTCATCGAAGCCTTTTGCAAAAATACACTAATCCTGGCAAGTCCCCTGAGAGGTAGGTGCATTGTAAAAACCACTGTCTTTTCTCTCTCTCTATGAAAAAATGGGAACAGGCCAGGTTAAATGATTTGTTCAAGGTCATATCTTAAGTTTTTAATACAGAACTCAGTCTACTAGACTGCACTGGCTTTTTTTAATAAGGAAAATACACATCGATATAAAATAATTAGGAAGTTTAGCCTCCAGTTGCCCCCTTTTGTTTGATGTGAATGTAAATGGTAAATGTCATGAGTCAAAATATGATCATTATGATTTCTGCCACAAAAATGTATTCATTGTGGTTTCTTTTTCCTTTCATTCTTTTGTACCTTATTTTCCAGTTAAGAAAAAATGTGCAGTTCAGTTCTCTAACCAGACTCACTAAAGGAATTGTTACCAATGCAAAAAAAAAAAAGTGGGAAAAGAGGAATCGAGGGCACATTCTTGATTTAATCCACAGACTTTATCCTTCTGGACCAGCCATTAGAGATTTCCCTGTCCAGTTGATGAATTTTTCACCTAGACATTTAAGAATGAAGAACAAAATGAGAGACAAAAACTCCCCTCAGGGTCTTTCAGTCAGTGAATTTAGGAAGGTAGAAGTTTGTACTTGGGAAGAGAATGGCGATATCAACAAACTTTCCAAAAGAGATCCACCAGAGAGCTTTGAAGATGTTTTTTTAAAAAAATTTTTGACAAACAGTTGATAGATGACTCGTTAACTTTAAAAAAAAAAAACCATTTGCTAACATCATTGGGCTAATATTTTAGAGTCAGGCTTGGTGTCTGTGTGTGTATCACAATATAAAATATATAAATACAACTGAAGTATATTTCTTGTAAATGATGCTGTATTATTAATGACTGTATTGTGGGGTAAGTTTGCCCGACTGTGCCCTACCTGATTTGCTTGTATCCACTCCAGCGCTTAGTACAGTGTCTGGCACACTGTTAGCGCTTAACAAATACCATAAGCTTACGTATATTAGGATCCATTCCAGAAACAAACCTGACAAGATTGCCATAGACTACAGATAAGTCTGCTTTATGCATCTTCTCTTCCTTCCCACTGCCTCCTTACACTCTGTTAAGTAGAGTGGTAGCTCCTGCCATAGCTGTGACCACAGTCACCGCTACCACTTCCCTTCTCTATCTCCTTCCTAATCAATCATTCGTATTTATTGAGCACTTACTGTATGCAGAGCACTGTACTATGTGCTTACAGGCTAGACGGGGAGACAGATGATGAGTTTGCAACCACTCATCTTCACCTTGGCCAAGCCACAGGAATAGGAGCAGGGATGAACTGGGGATAAATGGGAAGGTGGCAATGTCAGCAGCTGTCTCTATAATTAGTTTTTTTTAAAGAAAAAAATCTTAAATGTAGAGGTAAATATGTCAGGGAGGTGGGAGTAAGGGTGATTAGTTTGGTGGCAGGTAGTGAGGGTCTTATGACTAAAGCCTTCTTTTTGTTTGATTCTACTCCATTCTGCATCACCCAGACTTGCTTCCTTTATTCATTGTCCCTCCCAGCCCCACAGCACTTATGCACATATCTGTACTTTTATTTATTTATATTAATGTCTGTCTTCCCCTCTAGACTGTAAGCTCATTGTGGTCAGGGAATGTATCTATTACATTATTAAATTGTACTCTCCCAAGGGCAAAGCAGAATGACTTAGTGGAAAGAGCATGGGCTTGGGAGTCAGAGGACATGACTGTCCCGGTTCTGCCACTTGTCTGCTGTGTGACCTTGGGCAAGGCACTTAACTTCTCTTTGCCTCAGTTACCTCATATGTAAAATGGGGATAAAGGCTGTGAGCCTCACGTGGGGCAACCTGATTACCTTTTATCTACTTAGAGCAGTGCTTGGCACCTAGTAAGCACTTAACAAATACCATTATTATTATTACTCTGCACACAGTGCTCAATAAATATGATTGACTATTCTATTATAGAATAGACTATTCTATTCTACTGACTAGTTCTGTTATACTGAGCGCTTCTATACAGCTGTTCTTCAAAGATTAATGTGAGCATCACTTGTTTATGAGAGTCATTAAAGGGCAATCCTGTCCTCATGGTACCCACAAAAATATGGTAGCCACTTTTGGGGTTTCTGAACTCCACCAGTGCTGACAACAAAGCACTCCTGCCTATCCCTCAGCAAAAGACCAGATGGGTTAAGGTTAAACAAGACCTTAGTTTTAAGGTGGGATGAGAGAATACTTATATCCTACTACCAGTAGACTAGGCACTTTAGCTGTTTTTGCAGCAGTGATGATGGGTTGTGTCAAACCACCAACGTTCTCTCTCTTCTGTAGTGCCTGGCGTTGTGAGTTGATTGGCAGTAACAAGTGTGATCTGTAGGTAAAGAATTGAGTATTTCCTGAGACTCCATCAATAGCAGTCCTCTCACTCTCTTCATTGTGACGTGGGGCTTTCAAATGGGCTGTAATAAGGTTGGAGAGGACATTTTGCTTCCTGTTGAACTCTGTTGACTGCTCCTTTTCCCTCGCTGAGTATGGAAAGGCAAACTTAGAAGACGAGCCGCCATCTTCTGCTGCAGCACAGATTCTTTAGATGGAAATAATTTATCATTTGTGGAAAAATCCAGATTTATCACCTCTATTACTTACAATACCTGAAAGTTTCACAGAACATCTAACTGCCCATTGGGTGTATGCATTGTCTTAAATTAACGACCCAGGTGATACTGCAGACCATCTATTTGACTAGAAGTAGGTAGCACTTCAAGAAGCATTGTCTAGACTGAATCCTGCAGGCTTTATTTTTTAAATATCTGGAAATAGGATTTTTGGTGAGTAAAAAACAAGTCTTAAAACATACCAGAAATTGTGCCATCTTCTTGAATAGTAAGAGTTAAGTATGTTCAAGGCTCTTCCAGAACTTTTCTCTAGTCCAGTAATGTATTTTGGGAAACACAAATTCTCCTTTTCTCTTATGTGAATCCACTTGAGACCCTTCCATTTTTTTTGCATTTAGGAAAATTTTCCCGAGAATTCATAGCTGGTAGTTCCCAGCTCGGGTGTTTTGGTCTACCCATATTTTTCTTGAATGCAGAAATGGAATTTTGAGAATTTTTGGTTCTGTTCTAAAAAAAATAAAATAAAATGTGAATGTAGTAACCTCTTTAATCCAGAAGAGGGCACAGACTTCGTACCAAACAAGGTCATGAACGGGTTTGTTCCCACCACACATTTAAATTTGAGCACTAGTAACTTCGCAATGAAACATCCTTTCACTATGTGATCTAAATTAATTTTTATTACCTGAAAGTTCATTGAGATTTCCAGGGTGGTTTCAGCCTGAAGATGGACCATAAGTAGTTTTTTTTTTTTTCCAGTTTGGAGTATCATTACACAGTCTATTTTGGAGAGACCTTAGAATTGCATGTAGCACAAACAACCAAGTTGATTTATAACCACCGTCTTCAGGGTCTATTTTCATACCACTATGGTGATGAGCCTGTCTGTTGGTGTGAGAGCCTCGCATGCAGGCGGTTAACAGTTACATTTTTGGCTATGGGCTGGAATTGTGCATTTTTAAAATGAATACTCAGTGTGTTGCTCTTCAGGAACAAATAGGTGTGCCTGTAGGTAGGAGGCTGACTAATTTAACAGCTAGAGAGAGACCCTGGGGTTAACGCTTTCCTGAGGGGACTGCAGGTACAACAGACACAGCACTTTCGGTGGTTGAATCAATCGGTGGTGTTTTTGTGCATGGACGGTGTACAGAGCACTGTACTAAGCACTCGGGGGAGTACAAACTCTATAGAGTTGGAAGACACGATCCCTACCCTCAAGGAGTGGATGGTATAAAAGGGAACCGATCCCTCATTGCAGTGGAACACGGGTCAGGAAGTGAGGAAGGGTGGTCCCGATTTGGGCAGGAAATGTGCCTGTTCATTGTTATATTGTACTCTTCCAAGTGCTTAACACAGTGCTCTGCACACAGTAAGCACTCAATAAATATGACTGACTGAATGAATGAATGGTCACAGAGGGATGGGTTAGAGACCTCTCTCCCGCTATTAACAATGCTTCCCCCTCCATGAAGACATTCCTTGTCTTGTTTTGTCTTATGCCATCAAATCACTTCCAACCCATAGTGACACCACGTAGAGAAGCAGCGTGGCTCAGTGGAAAGAGCACGGGCTTGGGAGTCAGAGGTCATGGGTTCAAATCCCAGCTCCGTCAATTGTCAGCTGTGTGACTTTAGGCAAGTAACTTAACTTCTCTGTGCCTCAGTTACCTCATCTGTAAAACGGGGATTAAGACTGTGAGCCCCACGTGGGACAACCAGATCACCTTGTATCCTCCCCAGCGCTTTAAACAGTACTTTGCACATAGTAAATGCTTAACAAATGCCATTATTATTATTATTATTATTATCTCTCCCAGAATGCCCTGCTCTCCATCTGCAATCGTTCTGGTAGTGTATCCATAGGGTTTTCATGGTAAAAATATGGAAGTGGTTTGTTTTGTTGTCTGTCTCCCCCTTCTAGACTGTGAGCCCATTGTCGGGTAGGGACCGTCTCTATATGTTGCCAACTTGTACTTCCCAAACGCTTGGTACAGTGCTCTGCACACAGTAAGCGCTCAATAAATACGATTGAATAAATAAATCAATGAATCATTACCACCCTCTGAGCAGTAAACTCGAGTTTCCACCCTCAACTCTCTCCCATGCTGCTGCTAAATACGATTGAATGAATGAATGCTACCCAGCATGGTTGAGTTTTGACTTGCAGCAGATTGCCTTCCACTCGCTAGCCACTGCCCAAACTAGGAATGGAATGGGTAGGCCTCTGCTTGAGTCTTCCTCCTGTAGCCGAGACTGATAGAGAAGACATTGTTTACCATCTAATAATGATGATAATAATAACAATAATTATGGTGTTTTTTTAAGTGCTTACTATGTCCCAAGTATTGCTTTAAGTGCTGGAGTAGACACAAGGTAATCAGGTTGTCCCACTTAGAGCTCACAGTCTTAATCCCCATTTTACAGATAACTGAGGCCCAGAGAAGTTAAGGGGCTTGCCGAAGGTCACGCAGCGGACAAGTGGCGGAGCCGAGATTAGAATCCACATCCTCTGACTCCCAAACCCGGGCTCTTTCCACTAAACAATGCTGCTCACAACAGTGTTTTGGAATGGTCACAAGAGAAGAGCATTTGGGAACCTCAGGATATGTCTCTGGTAGAAAGGCCTTCAACACACGTTTCGCATCAGTACTTCCCCACCGCCCAACCAACCATGCCACCGGGGTTGGGGGGAGAAGAAAATGAGGGAGCAAAGAGGGGTATAATTAGGGGCAAAAATGTCCAGGCACAGTCCTGACTGTGAGTTCCAAATTTAGCTCTTCATCTAACATGCTGGATCATTCACCTCCCCCAGCTCAGTTTCCTCATCTGTGAAATGAGAGTTACGGCATAGTGCATGGACCAAATTACCTCAACCCGGAATGGTGGTTGCCATCTAAATGGAGAACGTGAATGAATAGCTGAGAAGCAGCATGACCTAGTGGGAAGAGCACGGCCCTGGGAGTCAGGGGAACCTGGGTTCTAATCCCGGCTCGGCCATTTGTCTACTGTGTGACCGTGGACAAGTCACTTAACTTCTCTGTGTCTCAGTGCCCTCATCTGTAAAATGAGGAAATGAACTGTGTCCTACCTGATTGCTTGGTAATAATAATAATAATGATGGCATTTATTAAGCGCTTACAATGTGCAAAGCACTGTTCTAAGCACTGGGGAGGTTACACAGTGATCAGGTTGTCCCACGGGGGGCTCACAGTCTTAATCCCCATTTTACAGTTGAGGTAACTGAGGCCCAGAGAAGTTAAGTGACTTGCCCAAAGTCCCACAGCTGACAGTTGGCGGAGCCGGGATTTGAACTCATGGCCTCTGACTCCAAAGGCCGTGCTCTTTCCACTGAGCCACGCTGCTTCTCAGTACTTGGTACCTTCCCCAGTGCTTAGAACAGTGCCTGGCACATAGTAAGTGCATAATAAATTCCATAAAATAACAAATCCTGGGGAAGTCTTTTAACTTATCTGTACCTCAATTACCTTATCTGTAGACTAGAGGTTAAACACCACCTGTTTTCCCTCCCTCACTCTTAGACTGTGAGCTCCATTTGAGGCAGGGACTGTGTCTGACCTGATTATTTTGTACTACCCCAGTGCTTAGTACAGTCCTTGGCACGGAGCAAATACTTAACCAATACCACAATTCATTATTAATGATTCATTCTCTGCTGGAGTTACAATCTTCCTGAGCCAGAAATGTTCTTCCTGAGTATTCTAGTAAGACGGATTTATAGTTCAGAGTAACTGTTAATGCTGTGAAGATGTCTGTATTGTGAAGTCTTGTGAGCCTTTGATTCCTCAGCCCCTTGGGGATTTATCCGTTCATATAACACTGTCCTATTCAGCTTTAAGGTGTAATCTTGACCTTTTAACAGATGTTTACCTTCAAGTGCTGTTGAGGGTCCAGAAAAATCCACTTGGATACGTATCGACGATTTTGACACCTGTCTACATGTTTTGTTTTGTTGTCTCTCTCCCCCTTCTAGACTGTGAGCCAGGTGTTGGGTAGGGACCGTCTCTATATTTTGCCAACTTGTACTTCCCAAGTGCTTAGTACAGTGCTCTGCACACAGTAAGTGCTCAATAAATGCGATTGAATGAATGAATGAATATCAAATTAAGAAAGATCAATTTTATGAGGTTAGTAAAATGTAAGCTGGCAGGCTACAGTCAAGCAAGATATGTGAAAAAGCTTTATCTGTTCCTTTGGGGAAATTCAGAAGGTTCAAAAATTATATTCTGGTTAGCCTGAGATTTGAGCAGTAAACTCTGGATTGCCAAATGTATTATAGAGGTTGTTTAAATTATTTTTAAAATGAGGTCAAGCCATCCACCTAATTTAAATAATAATAATAATAATAATAATAATAGTAATTGTGGTGTTTAAGTGCTCACTACATGCCAGGCACTGTACTGAGCTCTGGGGTGCATACAAGTAAATCAGGTTTGGCACAGTCCTTGACCCAAGTGGGGCTCACAGACTCAATCCTCGTTCTACAGATGAGGTAACTGAGGCACGGAGAAGTGAAGTGACTTGCCCAAGGTCATACAGCAGAGTGGAGGAGTGGAGGAGTGGAGGAGACGGGATTAGACTGTGATTAGACCTTTTAGGGATTAGACCTTTTAGACTGTGAGCCCACTGTTGGGTAAGGACTGTCTCTATATGTTGCCAATTTGTACTTCCCAAGCGCTTAGTACAGTGCTCTGCACATAGTAAGCGCTCAATAAATACGATTGGTGATTGATGATGATTAGAACCCATGATCTTCTGACTCTCAGGCCTATGCTTTTTATCCACTATGCTACGTGGCTACTTCAAAGACCTGAGATAGTGAATTGAGATTTATAGATGTCTTGGGATCTCAGTTGCTTCTTTTCAATGGGGCTGACACTATTACTATTACTTGTGTGCATTTAGATATTTTCATTCAGTCTTTTTTCAGAATCACAATTTTGAAATTTGGCCCTGCTTAAGAGGAACATCTTTTGTTGTGATGCATATGTGGCTTGAAACATTCAGTAGAGGTCACGTGGCTTGTGGGCTCACTAAGGAACTATCAGTTTGGTGCTGCTGAATTCTAATTTTGACTCTATCATTGACCTACTGTGGTACTTTGCTTAAATTTCATGATCCACCCATGAAATAAATTTGTGACCAAGTGTTTAAAGAGTCTAAAGGAAACTGAGCAGTGGACTTCAAAGAAATGTAATATGCAGTGACTCTCCTTTTCATTCCTTTCTTCAATCAATGAATCAATGGTATTTATTGAGTGCTTACTATGGGCCACGCACTGTTCTGAGCACTTGAGAACGTAGAGTTCATTCATTCATTCAATTGTATTTATTGAGCGCTCACTGTGTGCAGAACACTGTACTAAGCGCTTGGGAAGTACAAATTGGCAACATATAGAGACAGTCCCTACCCAACAGCAGGTTCACAGTCTAGAAGGGGAAGACAGACAAAAAAAGCAAAACAAAACATATTAACAAAATAAAATAAATAGAATAAATATGTACAAGTAAAATAAATAAATAAATGGAGTAATAAATATGTACAAACATATATACATATATACAGGTGTATGGGGCTCACAGTTTAGGCAAGGAGGGAGTAGGATTTAATCCCCACTTTACAGATGAGGAAACTGAGGCACAGAGAAGGTGTTACTTGTCTGTTGTGTGATATGGGGCAAGTGGCAGAGCTCTGATTTCCTGCCCTCTTTCCACTAGTCTATATTCCTTCTCCAGCATGGGGATTTAAACACTGGACCCTGGTCCTCGTAGCTCACAACCTGTAAATATAAATGACCGCTTGCTATGTGTCAAGCACAGTGTAGATAAAAAATAGAATTGAGAAGCAGCGTGGCTCAGTGGAAAGAGTACGGGCTTGGGAGTCAGAGGTCGTGGGTTCAAGTCCCAGCTCCGCCAATTGTCAGCTGTGTGACCTCGGGCAAGTCACTTCACTTCTCTGAGCCTCAGTTCCCTCATCTGGAAAATGGGGATGAAGACTGAAACGATCCCTGACAAGAAGGAGCTTACAGTTGACAGTGATTTTTCGGTATTCTTGGAAATCTACACCTGAGGAAGACTTCTGAGTCCATAAGATATTGACAGAGTTTGTGTTCTAATAATAATAATAGTAATAATGGTGGTATTTGTTAAATGCTTACTACGTGCCAAGCTTAGCGCTGAGATAGATGCAAGATAAACAGGTCAGATGCAGTTCCTGACCCTCATTAGACTCACAGTCTAAGTAAGAGAGAGAACAGATATTGAATCCCCATTTTACAAATGAGGAAACTGAGGCACTGATAAGTTAAGTGACTTATTCAGGGTCACGTGGCAGAGCTGGAATTAAAGCCCAGGTCCTCTAAATCCCAGACCTGCACTTTCCAGTAGACCTTGCTGCTTCCCAACCTAATAACATGGTGAGTGGGCAGAGGTGACGAGTGTGACCAGGAGGGGTTGAAGTGACATTGGTAAGAGACCAAGAACAATTTCTGCCACATGAATGGACTATTTGTGATCTTGAGTAACCCTCCACTGAGTTGAATCAACAATACCATAAATGTGGTATTTGTTAAGCAGTTACTTTGTGCCAGGCACCATACCAAGCACTAGGGTAGATACAAGCTAATCAGGTTGGACACAGTTCCTGTCCCACATGAGGCTCGCACTCTCAATCTCTATTTTACAGATGAGGTAACTGAGGTACAGAGAAGGGAAGTGACTTGCCCAAGGTCACACAGCAGACAAGTGGTGGAGCCTGGATTAGAACTCAGGTTCTTCTGACTCCCAGCCCATTAGGCCATCGTTCTATTAAGCCATCGTGCTTTTCCTAATATGTGCTTCAGTTTCCTCCTCTGTAAAATAGAGGAGTCAAGGTTCATCATCCACTGCTTCACCACCAAATACATAGATTTAATTATATCTGGCCCCAATACCACTGTCAAGCCGACTGACAGAACAAGAAGACATGAATTGAGGTGGACTTTTAAAGGAAAACAATTTCCAATTTTATGTAAGCATGATGTTTATAAGGCAGGTGCAATTATGCAGAATACTGCATTAAACAAATTTGAACGCTGGCCATGACTTCTCAGGTTAATGCCTCGGTTGTAAATGTGTGGGGTTGAGTCGCTCCCTCCAGGCTGTTTGCGTCAAAACTTTCCACTTGCAGCTTAGCCAAGAGAGCACTCACCAAGGGCCACAGAGCCTGCCATAACGGCAGCAGCTAGGATCTGAGGCATAACATCATGACACACATAAACCCAGTAGGAATGAGCTGAAAGGAAAAGAGGGCTGGATTCAGATGGGTTCAGCAACAAAAATCCCAGTGTTGAGCCGGCAGGAATTCTGTGTGAGGCCTAGGGCTGTGACTCCCAGTGCTTTGCACACAGTAAGCGCTCAATAAATACAATCGAAGGCCATTATTGTGTGGCTGGTTCCAGCCGCCAGTATGGCAATGCCCCTGCTCTTCTGCAGCGTGGCTCAGTGGAAAGAGCACAGGCTTTGGAGTCAGAGGTCATGGGTTCGAATCCCGACTCCGCCACATGTCTGCTGTGTGTGACCTTGGGCAAATCACTTAACTTCTCTGAGCCTCAGTTACCTCATGTGTAAAATGGGGATTAAGACTGATCCCCATGTGGGACAACTTGATCACCTTGTATTCCCCCTCAGTGCTTAGAACAGTGCTCTGCACGTAGTAAGCACTTAACAAATGCCATTATTATTATTATTATTATTATTATTATTATTATTCTGCCCCAACCTGGCATGATCCCTGTCAGGTGGGAGACAGCCTTCCCTTTAGCCTGAGGGGCTGTGGCACAGGTTTGGGAGTCAAAAGGACCTGGGTTCTAATCCCAGCTCCTCCAGTTGTCTGCTGTATGACCTGGGGTGAGTCACTTCACTTCTCTGTGCCCGTTACCTCATCTGCAAAATGGGGATTGAGACTGTGAGCCTCACGTGGGATGAGGACTGTGTCCAACCTGATTTGCTTTAATCCACCCCAGCGTTTGTACAGTGCCTGGCACATATTAAGTGCTTAACAAATACCGCAATTATTATTATTATTATTATTATTACTGATTTGGAAGCCACAGCCCCAGGATGGAGCGGTTTGCGGGGATGGCAGAAGGCCTCTCAGGCCTGGGGCAATATTGCTTCCTGACAGGAAGCTGCTGCCATGCACCTCTGGCTCTGGACACGCTTCTAGCCCAGGTTTGCCGTTCCTGCCAGGAAGCAGCTCTGTCCTGAGGCCAGGGGAGGATCCACGCCCTGGCTCCTGGCAGGAACCCGGGCTCAGGCCGGGGCGGGAGTGGCACGGAGCCATTGCTCTGGTGCCAGCAAAGACTCTTCGCTCCTGGAGTTACCCCACTGAGCAACCCTCCTCCCCTTCCGTCCTCTGGCCCCGATTGCCAGGAATTTCAAATCCAACTTCCTGAGAATTCCTTCTGCAATGTTCACCGATCTGATTCTGAGCCAAGGTTTTCCTAGGCTGTGAGCGGCACCGAGCTTGGACCATTCTACATAAGCATAAATAGTTCTCAGAGAAATAAGTTCTTTCTCTTCGCAGCCTGCGCTCCACCTTTATCCGGGAATCCTCAAGTCTGAGGCATAAACACCCTGTCAGGTCATCCCAGATGGCACCGAAGGGACAATGTAGCAATCACTCATTTAAGGAGGGAGTGGACCGAAGAAACTTTGCTACCTCCAAGTCTCAAGAGTTCTTGTTGTGTAATTCTTTAGACCAGCTTTAAACATAAAGCATTCTACATGAACATCTTGAAAAGAATAATTGTCTTCTTCTTCAAGTAAGTGAGGAAATGTTGACTGAAGATACTCTCTAAAGGTTAATTGGCAAACTGGACAGATCCATTACCAGGAAGGTGGGGAGTTACTCAAGGAATGTCTTTTGGAAGAGGTGACTTTTTTAGAATTTTGAAGGAGAAGAAGGATGTGGTGGGAAGAACTGCAGGGGGAGAAAAGGCAGGAGAAGTGGTTGAGAGTCGGGGAATTGTGAGCCAGGTGAAGTTAGAAGGTTTGCTTGGGAGGAATGAAAATATAAGCTGTGGCAAAGCGAAAGAAGAGATCAGAAAAATGAGAAGGGAAGACTCCTAACAGAGATCCCTGAAGCCAATGGAAAAGAGATCATAACTTGAAAGTTTACAGAACCATAAGCTTCCTTTATCCAAAAATGGTTTACTTTCCACAGCTGGCAAGAGTCCCACTTGCAGCCAGCCTAAGCTTTAGGTTACTGTCTGAAGTTGTATATATTTATTTGTTTGCCCTTTCAATTGCTTATAACTACCTGCTTGAATATATGTGCTGCTCTGATCACATTTAATTTTCTTTTTGGGAATAACTTCTTATTCTCTTTGAGTTTTAATAAAAGTAAACCAAGGTAGGATTTTAATTAAGGGTTCTTTCATTCAATCATATTTACTGAGTGCTTACTGTGCGCAGGACACTGCATAAGCACTTGGGAAAGTACAGTATAGCAATAGAGACAATCCCTGATCGCAATGAGATCTTCAAAATAAAAAAGTCAAAGTGGGTAGTAAGAATAGAATTAATTGGCCACAAAGCACTGCACTAAACCCTGGTTAAGAAATATACAGGTGAAATATAGGCACTGTTTCCGGCTCTCAAGGGCTCACAAGGGCTCTTGCCAAATCCAATGGCTTCTATTTCATAATTTTTTAAATGGTGGTATTTGTTAAGCACTTTACTGTGTGTAGCACACTGTACTAAGCATTGGAATGGATAGAAGATGGTTCCTGACTTTGTTTCCTTGATCACTATCATGGTTCCCAGACCCTACCACTGTAAATCTCTGCAGAGATTTTTCTAGGGGGTTACTCTCTTGAGCATCTCTTTCTCTCTCTCTCTCTCTCTCTCTCTCTCTCTCTCTCCACTCTACATTTTTGATAACTTAAGAAGCTGTTTGCATTACTGGCCTTATTTGAGCACTACTGTTGTTTGAGGAGTCTTCAGAAGCAGGTCCTTTTGTCTTGCTACTTGTTTCTATCCAGATATTCGCTCTGGGCATGTTACTCCCCTCCTCAAAAATCTCCAGTGGCTGCCTGTCTACCTACGAATCAAGCAAAAACTCCTCACTCTCGGCTTCAAGGCTGTCCATCAACTCGCCCCCTCCTACCTCACCTCCCTTCTCTCCTTCTACAGCCCTGCCTGCACCCTCTGCTCCTCTGCCGCTAACCTCCTCACTGTGCCTCGTTCTCGCCTGTCCCGCCATCGACCCCCAGCCCACGTCCTTCCCCTGACCTGGAATGCCCTCCCTCCACACATCTGCCAAGCTAGCTCTCTTCCTCCCTTCAAAGCCCTGCTGAGAGCTCACCTCCTCCAGGAGGCCTTCCCAGACTGAGCCCCCTCCTTCCTCTCCCCCTCCTCCCACCCTACCTCCTTCCCCTCCCCACAGCACCTGTATATATGTTTGTACAGATTTATTACTCTATTTATTTTACTTGTACATATTTGCTATTCTATTTATTTTGTCAGTGATGTGCATATCGCTATAATTCTATTTGTTCTGTAGGTTTTGACACCTGTCTACATGTTTTGTTTTGTTGTCTGTCTCCCCCTTCTAGACTGTGAGCCTGTTGTTGGGTAGGGACCATCTCTATATGTTGCCAACTTGTTCTTCCCAAGCACTTAGTACAGTGCTCTGCAGACAGTAAGAACTCAATAAATACTATTGAATGAATGAATGCAAACTAATCGGGTTGAACACAGTCCCTGTCCCACATGGGGCTCACATTCCTAATCCCCATTTCACAGATGAGGTAACTGAGGCCCAGAGAAGTGAAGTACTTGCCCAAGGTCACGCAGCAGACTAGTGGCAGAGCTGGAATTAGAACCCGGGGCCTTCTGACTCCAAGGCGCGTGCTCTGTCCACTCCGCCTTCTCATCCTAATCCTACTCCATGCCTTCGACGCTGTGGATCACCCCCTTCTGAAAACATTACCCAACGTTGGCTTCACTGACATTGTTCTCTCCTGGCTCTCCTCCTATCTCTCTGTCCACTCATTCTCAGGGATCTCCTCTGCTTCCCACACCCTAACTGTGGGAGTCCCTCAGCGATCATTTCTGGATCCCCTTCTATTCTGCATCTATACGCTCCCTTGGAGAACTCATTTGCTCGCATGGCTTCAACTACCATCTCTATGCAGATGATTCCCAAATCTACATGTCCAGCCCTGATCTCTGTATCTGCAGCCTCACATTTTCTCCTGCCTTCAGGACACCTCTGTTTGAATGTCTTGCTGACCCCTCAAATGTAACATGTCCAAAACAGAACTCCTCATCTTCCTACCCAAACTCTGCCCTCCCTATGACTTTCCCATCACCGTAGACACCACCACCATCCTCCCTTTCTCACAACCCCATAACCTTGGTGTTATTCTCAACTTACCCCTCGCATTCAACCCACATATTCAATCATCAACATCACAAAAATCTGCCCTTTCCTCTCCATCCAAACTGCTATCACATTAATCCAAGCATTTATCCTGTCCTGCCTTGATTAGCCTCCTTGTTGATCTCCCTGTCTCCTGTCTCTCCCCACTTCAGTCCATATTTCACTCTGCTACCCAGACCATTATCTACAAAACCATTCAGCCCTTGTTTCCCCACTCCTCCAGTGGTTGTCCATCTACTTCCACATCAAACAGAAACTACTTACCATAGGCTTCAAAGCACTCAATCACCTTGCTCCCTCCTACCTTAGTCAGTAAGTCAATTGTTGAGTATTTACTGTGTGCAGAGCACTGTACTAAGCAACTGGGAGTGTACAGTATAACTACATAACAGACATATTCCCTCCCCACGATGAGTTTATTGTCTATAGGGGGAGACAGACATCAATATTAATAAATAAAATTACAGGTATTACCTAAGTGCTGTTGGCCTGGGAGAGAGGATGAATAAAGGGAGCAAGTTAGGGCGATGCAGAAGGGAATGGGAGAAGAGGAAAGAAGGGCTTAATCAGGGAAGGCCTCTTGGAGGAGATGTGCCTTCAGTAAAGCTTTGAAGGTGGTGAGGGTAATTGTCTGTTGGATAGGAAGAGGGAGGACATTCCAGGCCAGAGGCCTGACATGGACAAGAGGTCGGGGGTGAGCTAGACAAGATCGTGGTATGATGAGAAAGTTGGTGACCTTACCTCCCTTATTTCCTACTGCATTCCAGCCCGCACGCTTTGCTCCTCTAACACCAACCTACTCACTGTACCTCAATCTCATCTATCTGGCCATTGACCCCTCGCCCATGTCCTGCCTCTGGCCTGGAACTCCCACCCACTTCATACCCAACAGACGATCACTCTGCCTATCTTCAAAGCCTTATTTTAAAGCATATCCTTCAAAAGGCCTTCCCCAATTTAAGCCCTCATTTCCTCTTCCCCCACTCCTCTTCTGTGTCATTTGGGTTTTCACCATGTATTTACCCCTCCCTCAACTCCACAGCACTTAGGTACAGATCCATAATTTATTTATATTAATGCCTCTCTCTCCCTCTAGATTGGTAAACTCGTTGTGGGTAGGGAACATATCTACCAACTGATATTGTACTCTTCCAAGTGCTTAGTACAGTGCTCTGCACACAGTAAGTGCTCAGTAAATATGATTGATTGACTGACCAGTTAAGCTTTCAACTAGCTTTGATCAGCATTAAGTAATCACTTTAAGACAAAAAAAAAACCCTCAAAAGTTTCTAATGAGTATGTATTTGGTTAGAAAACAAACATAAGAATTAGTTGTTTTCTGAAGATGAGCATTTGCAGATGATTCACCACTGTGGGAAGTAACTTACCTCTGCTTTTCATATTGTTACAAAGGCTTTGGGTGCCAGGAATTCAATAGTTGTGGTAGCTGTATTAGTCACAGGCAAAGCATGACTTCCATTTGGCTCTCTGGGTCTTATTCAAATTTTTCTCAAAACTCTAAGCTTAATTCATTTCTTTAATACATCCCCCTCTGAAACCCATGCTCTACTGATAACTGCAAAAAATAGGTAAATCAATCATCTACATTTTCCAGCTGAAGGATAAAATGCTGTTGTTCTCTCTGTTCTTTCATTTATGTTATTGTTGAATAGTTTATGTAATGTGTGATTGTGCATTAAACTGAAGAAGAAAGTTCCTTGTAAGGATATTATAAAACAAATGGTGAAACTACTTGAAATGTATATAAAAAAAAACCTTTTTAAGTATGGGTGAGATAAACGGAACTCCTTAACTATTCAGAACTTTATGTGCATTTTACTGGCATTAAAGTGTATTTGAAATTCATCTACACTATGTAATAGAGGTGTTGATTCTTATATCATAGCTCTCCCTAAAATCGTCCATTTTCAAAGTGTGAATTATTAATTGCAAGCCATCAAATTCAGGTGGATAGCAGCCAATCATATTTATTGATTCAAAAATTTAATGTTTTTAAAATCATATTTGTTATGACCTCACTATGTGCCAGACACTGTACTAAGCACTGGGATAGATACAGAATACAGGCTTGGACACAGTCAGTGTCCCACAGGGGTTCACAGTCTTAGTCTCCATTTTACAGATGAGGTAACCGAGCCACAGTGAAACTAAGTGACTTGCCCAAGGTCAATCAATAGTATTCTTCATTCATTCGTTCAGTCGTATTTATTGAGCACTTACTGTGTGCCGAGCACTGTACTAAGCACTTGGGGGAGTATAATACAACAGAATTAGCAGATATGCCCCCTGACCACAATGAGCTCCCACAGCAGAGAAGCGGTGGAGCCTGGATTAGAACTGAGGCCCTCTGACTCTCAGGCCTGTACTCTTCACACTAGGCCAGGCTGCTTCTCTTTAATTTTTAAAAAATTTATTACTCCAAGGCCAGGCCTAAATGAGTAAAGTGATTTGAAGTAATCATACTATATCAAAGAGCACCATTAACATTAAATAAGGGAATGAGAGAAATGAAAGAAAAGGTATTTAGAAGGTTCTCTTATTTTCAGACTCCAATTTCTTTTTTTTTTTTGAGGTATTTCTGTTTTGTTTTTACACATTTTGAATAAACATTTCTCAGTCCAGTTTCTTTTCCAGAAGATTATCAACATCCCGTCATCACTTCAAGCTAAGGATTTGCTGATGTGCCCTGGGACCAGATTTTAAAAGTAGGAAATCCTTGAGCTGCTGAAAGGCACACCTGTGTGGTTTGCAGGTGAAATGTATTCAAGAAAAGTCTTTCCACAGATCTCTTAGTTAGCTGAACAGGATTGCACTCTGAAAGCCTCTCATTGAACAACCTAAAGGGGAAAAGTTCCTCTATTTTTCTTAACAAAACCATCTAAAGCAGTAAAAAAAAAACTTGTAATGCTAATCTTAGTGCCTTAAGTCTCCAAGGGCCACAGTTCCTTCACCTTAAATTACACTGAAGAACATTGCATTTCCTCAGTCAAATTATATGAATTTTCAAATCAAGAGCTGCTTTCTACACCCAAAAGTCTTGTTTTCCTAATGATGCCCAAGGGTCTTAGACTTTTTTTAAAGTAGATTTACTGTTTCCGGGTCATACTTAAGAAAGCGAGTTAAAATATACACCATGTATGTGTTTGCTCATATTTTATGTGTTTTAAAATTAAAACTAGTTTGTTTACTATAAAACCTTTAAATTCAATTGTCACTGACCTGAACGGTAAATAAACTAAGGAAGGATTCCTTAGTTAATGGGGATGGGGTGTACTCCATTATGTGATTCAATTGCAAAGGCTCCCTTTGATAGTCTGATCTTAAAACAAGACAGTATTCACCCCATATAACTTGTTTTTAAAGAAAACCTATTGAGTACACCCCTTCTTTCTGTTCATTTTCAGTAAATGAAAACTATTTTAGCCAATCCATCTGCATACAGTTCTTACATTTTCCTCGATCCTGGCATTTACTTGTAATTTGTTAGAATCCTCTGAGGTTCTGTTTTAGCCTGGTGTGCACTAGTAGCAAAGTGTACAGTTCTTAAATTCATGATGTCCCTCAGGTTCCCCACTTATAGTTCTGAATCTTTTTATGGGTCCACAAGATTACTTTGGCATTACCCAATAATGGATTTAATTTCTTCAGTCAGGGACTCCTATGGCTCTGAACAATTGTGGTTTTCAATAGGCAATCTGCAAGCTTATGTCACTGAAGGGATAAAAAAGGTTTGGAGTGGCCCAACCCCACAGGAAAAATAAAAACCGAAAAACAAAGGCAAAATGTAAAGGAAAAAGCAATGCACCGGCACCCAGGTGTGATGACCCAGATCTGTTTATGTTGGCCAGAGAACAAATAATGCTGTCATTCTCCACCTGATTTGTGGAGGAATAAGGGCTGTTTGTAATTTTTTAAAATCCAGGATTAACTGAAATTGTGTATTTCAGCCTCTGCAGATATAGCTGCTTCTGAATGATTTTCTATGACCGGCATATTAGCAAATACAATTAGACAGAGTTGGGCAGGGGTCATCTGTTATTTCATTTGGAAGACAAAAACATCTCATTTCATTTTAGACATATTTTATCAAATAAATGTAAGAGAAGCTAATAAGGAAGTTAACTAGTAGTACAAACCTGGAGGATGTCCCAGGAAGCAAAGGGAGGAAATTCTATGTTGTGTCATAGGACAGCTGGTCCCATTTCTCAGCTTCTGTTTTCAGACCCAAGCAGACTCATCCCAGGTCACTCAGGGAGTCTTTTAAGAGGTAGGGTAAGTGAGAGAAAAGGTCAAAAGCAAAATATGTGGGAATAAAATGAGTCCTGGGAAGGCAAGAGAGAATTTTGTTTTTAAATTATAGACAATTGCCTAAAACAATAGGTCTAGGAACCAATAATAGTTAACTTGGAGAGGCCTGGACTTTGTTAGAGAGTATCCCCTCAAGTGCTTAGTACAGTGCTCTGCACACAGTAAGCACTCAATAAATACCATTGATTGATTGATTGTTTGATTTGACTTTTGCTGGATATTCATTCACTCACTATGGATCAGAAAGAATAGTGGGGCTGGGTTGAATGGCAAGAAACAAGATTGACCAAGCGCCCAGGGCAGTGTTACTCTCTCTGTATGCTCAATGTGTACTTTTTAGCTAACTCAGTAAGAGCTCCCGAACAAGGTAGGATGCATATTTCAATGTGAATTCTGAAACAGACACTTTGAATACGTTGGTACATAACAAGGCTTTGTGCTCGGTTTTGGGGAGGAGATAGGTGAAACTAAGGAAGGGAGAATAGGGTGGGGAGATGAGGTCTCAGGTGTCTCATAGTTGTACAAAGATGTACAATTTAATGTATGCTATTTTTTCCTTTAAAAGAGATTCTAAGAATGTCCAATATTCAGGACAATCCATTTATATTTTTATAGGAGGTACAAATATGTGACTGGAGATATATAAGGCGATCGTATTCTGGTCAAGAATAGCCTAAATCATTTTTTGTTGCTTCTCCTTCCACTCTAACTGTCCCCTTCTCCAGTGAATTTCTCTAGCTCCTCTTCTGCCTCTCATCCCCCAAAGCTGACTCTACACTTTCTCTCCAGGAGCCTACCCACTCACATAACTTCAGGTACCACTACTATGTGGAATGCCTCCCAAGTCTGCCTTTTTAATCCTGACCTCCTTCCTGCTATTTGAGCTCACATTTCCTTTTTCCTCTGCTTGGGTGTCCCACCCACCCTTCAAGCTCAACATGACAAAGTCAAAGTTCACATCTTTCCTCTTAAACTCTGTCCTCCTTATCAGTTTGCCAGGTCTGTGGCTAACATAACCATCTTCCCTCTGCCAAAACTTGGTGTCATCCTCAACTCCTTTTTCAGAACTCACACTAAACAAATTGCTGAAACCTGCTTTCAAAACATTTTCAGATCCATCCCTTTCCCCACCAACACACCCAGGTTCAACCTCTTATCCTACGATGGTTAGACAATGGTATCAGTCTTCTCCCTAGTCTCCTAGCCTCCACCTTCTCCCTGCTTCCTCAAATACTCATACTCCTGCCTGGATCATCTCAAAATATCTCTGAGTGCACACACATCTTTCCACTTCCCTAAAATCTCCAGTGATTGTCCATTTCCCTCTGCATCAAACAAAACTCCTATCCACTGATTTAAAGGCCCACCTTCAGTTTTCTCCAGTTTACATATGGACTCTTTTCCCCTGCTATTCACCAGCTTGTACTCTCCCAAGTACTTAGTATAGTGTTCTGCACAAAGTAATCATGCAATAAATCCATTGATTGATTAATTGATTATACCCCACAGTACCCACAAGCTCACTATCTAAATGTACCCAGCTTTTTACTCTTATGCCTCCAGCCCCTTACTCTCACTCTTCTCCCGAACCTGGAACGCACTCCTCTTTCAAATCTATCAACCACACACTTCCCTATCTTCAGTGCTTTCTTAAACACCACTTTCTCCAGGAAGGCTTCCCTGTCTATAATCCAACACTTCAAGTCACATCAACCCAAGAGTCATCCTTTCTACATGCATATATAAATATATATATATACTCATACAAGTATGCTTGTATAAATATTTATGTACACAATTATGCATTCCAGTATTCTCTCATTTCATATTTAATCTGGCATACTTGCTCTGCTGCCTGTTATTTTTCTTCTTCCTGCTCCCACTATTTGTATTTTTTATGGTATGATTTCCCATTAAGATTGTAGACTCTTTGAAGGCAGGGAATCAATCAATCAAAACATGTGTTTTTTTCTGTTGTACCTTCCCCAAGCATTTAGTTCAGTTCTCTGCATTCAATTCAATAAATACTGTTAATTGATGATTTTGGGGAGGGTATCAGATTTCCTGAGTTTAAATTAGTTGCGCTGAGTTCGAATGCTAATGCAGAAGATCTTAAAATTAACTCATTATAAATCATATTTATTGAACAGTTACTGTGTCCGGAGCACATACTAAGTGCTTGTATGTACTTACGTATTGTGGGATTGAAGCTGGGGTGAACAGCAGGGCTTAAAAGGTACAGATCCAAGTGCATAGACGATCTTAAAGGGAGTGAAAGTTGGGAAATGAGGCCTTAATCCAGAAAGGTGATATCTTGTAATGCAATGTTTAAGTCTACATTTATGACTGATTAGAACCACCCTGGGCCTATCTCCCGAATGACTGCTATTTAACCATGAGAGATGTATCAAGAGAACAGATTACCACCTATCGTTTACCACTAAATCAATTACTACATCCAGAGCTGTAGCAAACTCTCTCCAAAGACACAGCTAAAAACAGCCCTTCGAGACTTAGAACCAGGAATAGGGAACCTCCAGAAACTCACATAAGAACTTCTCGAGCGTTTCAGCTTTGGGCCACCCCAGCATAGGAAGTAGATAAAATAGATATAGAGCAGATAAAGCCAATTATTTGTTGTGATGATAGCAAAGACTTTTTTGCTGTATAGAATCAGTAGGATTGATATGAGAAATGGAAAAAAACTGGACTCTACAGGGGATTTTAAAGAAGATTTTGGGAAATTACTTTTGACTGATCTGTTTTTATTTGTAAAATATTGTCATTTTAGCATACAAACCATGCCAAATTGACTGGCTTAAGCAGCAGAGTGGGTCAGTAGAATTTCTGACTGACCAGTTTTAATTGGGCGACCCCACCCTGCTGTACCAAGAGTGCCCTTGGGGTGTTAAAAGTTTCGATATTATTCCCTTAGGTCACACCATCTAAATAAAGATGTTCAATTTTGTGAATGCAGATCCACATATTCACATATTTACTCACCACAACTACAACAAGGTAGAACTTCCCTTAGTATTCAAATCTGTTTGGCAAATTGGGTCTGCTTGTCTTCCCCATTAGATTGCAAATTCCCCCAAGACAAGAGCCATCACTTTTACTCCTGTTTTATGTTCCACAAGTCCCTACGAATAGTGATCTGCACCCAGAAGTTACTTACTAAATGCAGACGCGGCTGTAAAGAAAATAACCAAGAGCAGTCTTCGTTGAATACACATAACGTCCTTTGGTTGGCTGCTACAGCCACTGGCTACAATTCCTGGTGAGGTTTTAAAGCACGCCTCTTCCACGCATGATTGTTCAAGGGAGAAGAGGACATTTCTCTTAGGATCTCAGGTGTCATGCCCTGATTCTTCTCATCGAGGTTCCCTATAACAAACCTAGTTACGAATTTGTGAAAAGCGAGCAAGGGCTCTACAGTTGTCAGTTAGCAGGAAGCAGTTTGGAAGGACACACATGACAAGCATCCCTATTACATTCGTTTGTGGAGGAAATACAGGACCATGAGTTTCCTGACTTTGTTTTCTGAGCTGGGCAGATCAGAAAGGCACTCAGCGTCATGGTTAATGAAAGGTATTTTGGGAGTCAAACTCTTTCACTGTAGGGAGGACGTGATTGAAGGGCAATCAGTTTCAGCAGGAATTCAGGATCCGGGAGCCTTTCCCCCTCACCGCGCTTCAGAGCGAGGACACCTCTCTGGCCAAGGACTGCAGCTGCTGGCCCAGGAGAAGCCAGGGCTAGCCTGGGGGGGCTGGAGGGCTGGCCAGAGAGCTGGCTGCATGGGCTGGGCATTGGCATTAGGATGCCCCCCTGCCAAAGACTGCAGGTGCCGGCCCGGGGCTGCCAGGGCTTGGCCTGCTGGTGGGCTGGCCCAGGGGCTAGCTAGATGGCTGGCAGGCTGGCTGGATGGCTGGTGGGCTGGCTCAGGGGCTGGGAGTTCTGGCCCTTCTGGTCTCTCCCCCTTCTAGACTGTGAGCCTGTTGTTGGGGAGGGAGTGTCTCTATATGTTGCCGATTTATACTTACCAAGTGCTTAGTAAGTACTCAATAATTGAATGAATGAATGGCCTCCCAGGTGGGCTGGAAAGAGGTTTGGTCCAGAGAGAGGTGAACGGATGAATCGTGTCCCTGGGGATTTGGCCATGCCTTTGAACAAATTCTTGGGAATGGTGTCCAAAAAAGGAAGGAGGGAAAGAGTGTCAGAGGCCTGTCCAGAGTGGCACTACCTGACCCTCACCTCCCGGGGCTCAGCGCCTCTCTCCACAAGAGCCTGCAGAGGTTAGGCAGGGGTGACAGGACTGCTACCCCCAGGGAGGCAAAGGGAATTTGTGGTGGGGGAGAGGGGAGAGCTGGTTTGGTCTCTCCCAGCTGCAGCAGCTAAAGCAGGAGGAAACTCCCCCCCTGCACCTCGCCAACTCACTTTAAGCCAGCACTCTCCCAGGTGGAAACTGTAACCCACAGGACTTTGATTCCCAAGGGTGGGGGGTGAGGAGGAGAGGAGAGTGAAAATGAGGAGGAAGAGGAACAGGGGACATATGAGGGATGAATGGCTGGGGCTCCCCTTATCAATCAATTGTATTTGAGTGTTTAATGTGTACACAGCACTCTGCAAAGGACTTGGGAGAGTACAATATAACAGACACATTCCCTGCCCACAACGAGCTTACAGTCTAGAGGGAGAGACCAACATTAAATAAATTACAGATATGTACAAAAGTGCTGTGGGGATGAATAAAAGGAGCAAATCAGGGTGATGCAGAAGAGAGTGGAGAAAAGGAAAAGATGGTTTAATCAGGAAAGGCCTCTGGTAGGAGATGTACCTTCAATAAGGCTTTGAAGGGGGGTGGTAATTGTCTGTCAAATATGAAGAGGGAGAGTGTTCCAGGCAGAGGCAGGATGTAGGTGAAAGGCCAGTAGCAAGGTAGACAAGATTGAGGTGCTGTGAGAAGATTGGCATTAGAGGAACAAGATGTGTGGGCTGGGTGGTAGTAGGAGAGTAGCAAAGTGAGGTGGGAGGGGGAATGGTGATTGGTTTCAAGCCTATGTTTGAAGCAGAGGTGTTTGGACAACCACTGGGGATTCTTGAGGAGGGAGGGAAACATGGACTGAACGTTTTTGTAGAAAAACTGACTCCCCCCAGCCCCAACATGCCAGGGTCTGAGGGCAGGCTGCTAGCTATAGTAGGGGTGGTGCTGGAGGAAGGGTGACAGGGGCGGGGGCAGGAAGGAGAAGCAGGTATAGGGGCAGGGGGGAGGAGAAGTGTCAGGTAACAGATAGGTACAGGGGCAGGAGGAGGAATAGGGAGCAAGGGCCGGGGGTTGGGGGGAGGGAGTGAGGACAGGGAGAGGGAACAGGAGTAGGGGTAGAGAACAGGGGAGAGGCGGAGTGACAGGGACAAGAATAAGGATACGGAGCAGGGGCAGGGAGTAGGGAGAGGGGGCAAGGGAGAGAAGGAATGACAGGGCAAGAGTAGGGAGCGAGTAGGGGAGAGGAGTGACAGGGACAAGAATAGGGTTAGAGAGCAGGGACTAGGGAGAGGGGGCAGGGGAGAAAAGTGACAGGGACAAGAGTGGGGAGAGGTGGAGTGACAGGGATAAGAGTAGGGCTAGGGAGCAGGGGTGGGGGAAGAGCAGTAATTGGGCAGAAGTAGGGGTAGGAGCAGGGGCGGAGCAGGGGTTGGGGGAGGAGCTTTGACAGGTAACAGGTGTAGGGGCAGGAGGAGGAATAGGGAGGGGGCAGAGGCAGTGGAGAGGAGCGGTGACGGAGCAGAAGTAGTGAAAAGGAGCAGAGACTGCGGGGTTGGGGGGGAGAGTAGGGACAGAGAGCGGGGGCAGGGGGAGAGGAGCATTGCCAGGGAGCAGGTGCCAGGACAGGGACTAGGGATCAGGACCAGAGGGCAGGGCCGGGGTTGAGGGGTGCGGGGTTTGCGGGGGTCTTTTTCCCGGGTCCGGGCCGTGGTTGGGGGGTGCCGGAGGAGGAAGAAGAGGAGGAGGAGGAGGGGAGGGCAGAGGGGGGCGGGCGGGCGGGCGGGCGTGCAGCGCTGCCGCGGCGGGCGGCATGGCGAGCATGGGGTTGGAGATCGTGGCCTTCATGTTGTCCGTGTCGGGCTGGGTGCTGGTGTCGTCCACGCTGCCCACCGACTACTGGAAGGTGTCCACCATCGACGGCACCGTCATCACCACCGCCACTTTCTGGGCCAACCTGTGGAAGACCTGCGTCACCGACTCCACCGGGGTCTCCAACTGCAAGGACTTCCCCTCCATGCTGGCGCTGGACGGTCCGCATCCGCCTCCCCCGACCCGGGCCCCCCGACCCGGGCCCCGCGACCCCCGACGGGGCTGGGGGAGGGGGAGGAGGAGGGGGGCGTCCCTCTCTGGCGGCGGACCCCGGGGGGTCCGGGCCGGGGGTCCGGCCAGCCGGGGCGGACCGCCCCGCGCGAGCATGTGGGATCCGCGCAGTCGGAGCCCGGCCTGGGGCCGGGGCCGAGGTCGCGGGGGTGGCTCCTGGGGGCCGGAGCGCGGAGGCCTCCCTCGGCCCCTCCGGACGCCCCCCGTGCTACCTTTCGCTCCCTCTCCAACCTCACTTTCCTCCCCATCCCGCCCCCTCCCCATATCTCCCCTTCCCCCATCCCGGCCCTCCCCATATCTTCTCTTCCCCTCTATTCCGCCCCCTCCCCATAACTCCCCTTCCCCATTACTCCTCTTCCCCCCATCCCGCCCCCTCCCCATAACTCCTCTTCCCCCCATCCCGCCCCCTCCCCATAACTCCTCTTCCCCCCATCCCGCCCCCTCCCCATAACTCCTCTTCCCCCCATCCCGCCCCCTCCCCATAACTCCTCTTCCCCCCATCCCGCCCCTCCCCATAACTCCTCTTCCCCCCATCCCGCCCCTCCCCATAACTCCTCTTCCCCCCATCTCGCCTCTCCCCATAACTTCTCTTCCCCCCATCTCGCCCCCTCCCCATAACTCCCCTTCCCCTATCCCGCCCCCTCTCCATAACTCCCCTTCCCCCCATCCCGCCCCCTCCCCATAACTCCCCTTCCCCTATCCCGCCCCCTCCCCATAACTCCTCTTCCCCCCATCCCGCCCCCTCCCCATAACTCCTCTTCCCCCCATCCCGCCCCCTCCCCATAACTCCTCTTCCCCCCATCCCGCCCCCTCCCCATAACTCCTCTTCCCCCCATCCCGCCCCCTCCCCATAACTCCTCTTCCCCCCATCCCGCCCCTCCCCATAACTCCTCTTCCCCCCATCCCGCCCCTCCCCATAACTCCTCTTCCCCCCATCTCGCCTCTCCCCATAACTCCCCTTCCCCTATCCCGCCCCCTCCCCATAACTCCCCTTCCCCCCATCCCGCCCCCTCTCCATAACTCCCCTTCCCCCCATCCCGCCCCCTCTCCATAACTCCCCTTCCCCCCATCCCGCCCCCTCCCCATAACTCCTCTTCCCCCCATCCCGCCCCCTCCCCATAACTCCTCTTCCCCCCATCTCGCCTCTCCCCATAAATTCTCTTCCCCCCATCTCGCCCCCTCCCCATAACTCCTCTTCCCCTATCCCGCCCCTCCCCATAACTCCCCTTCCCCCCATCCCGCCCCCTCCCCACATCTTCCCTTCACCTCTATCCCGCCCCCTCCCCATAACTCCCCTTCGCCCCCATCCCGCCCCCTCCCCACAACTCCCCTTCGCCCCCATCCCGCCCCCTCCCCATATGAGCGTGGCTCAGTGGAAAGAGCCCGGACTTTGGAGTCCGGAGGTCAGGGGTTCATATCCCGGCTCCGCCAACTGTCAGCTGTGTGACTTTGGGCGAGTCTCTTCGCTTCTCTGAGCCTCGGTTCCCTCATCTGTAAAATGGGGATTAAAACTGTGAGCCCCCCGTGGGACAACCTGATCACCTTGTAACCTCCCCAGCCCTTAGAACAGTGCTTTGCACATAGTAAGCGCTTAACAAATACCATTATTATTATTATTATCTCCCGTGCCCCCATCCCTCCCTCTCCCCATAACTCCCCATAACTCCCTTTCCCCCACCCCCATGCCTCCCATCCCGCCTCCCTCTCCAAGCTTCCCTTTTCCCTAACCCGCCCTCCTTTTCCCTCCCCATCCCTCGGTGCCCCTTCCCCTCCCCGGCCCCGGGTGGGCAGTCGGTGGTCCAGAGACTCACCCGGCCAAAGGGAGGGTCCCAGCCTGCTCTCCTTAAATTGGGATATGGAAAAACGATGATATTCGTTAAGCGCGTACTATGTGCCCAGCCCTGCTCTAAACACTGGGGCACAGACAACGCAATCGGGTCGGACCCAATCCCCGTCCCCCATGGGGCTCCTACTTTTAATCCCCATTTTACAGATGAGGGAACTGAGGCAAAGAGAAGAGAAGTGACTTGCCCAAGGTCACACAACAGAGAAGTAGCAGAGCCGGGATTGGAAACCCCCGAGAGATAGATATGAATTCTCTCTCGGAGCGGGCCCGGCAGATGCTGCCATCCTTTCATTTAGTCGTATTTATTGAGCGCTTACTGTGTGCAGAGCACTGTACTAGGCGCTTAGAAAGTACAATTCGGCACCAGATAAGAGACAATCCCTCCCCAACAACGGGCTCACCACCCACCCTCCCATCTATCCATCTCCGAGAGAGAATTCGAAGACGAAAAAGCGAACTGAACCTGGACTGTTGCAGAGGCCCCGGTGGCACCTGTTGCTTTTCTGCTTCCAAAATGTTGAGCCCCGGTTTTAAACGGAAATCTTTCGAACTTGCCCCTTACCTCCTAGTAGCCTTTAAAAAAATCCGATTTTATGTGTGTCTTTGTGGTGCGGAGCGGTCATAAGGTGGTTTAAATCCACAAAAACAGGGCAAAGAGTTTCGATGCAGTGTAGAGTTTGGCGAGGAATCAGGCTGGGCGTTCGCGGTCCAGCTGCTTTTGAGGACTCAGCACGGCATGGCAGTTTGGCAGGCAAATAACGCTCTTATCCTATTTTTCCACCGATATATCACCATAACTTTTCCTATTCTAGTGGCCTGTGACGAAGACCCCCCTCTCTTGGGTGTCAGTATCCTTTCGTAATAGTTCTTTGTCCATCCTACACTCGCAGCGACTATTTGTAGGATATATTTCCTTCTCACATATAGCGCTTCAGAAAATCTGCAAGCAGTTGTGTGAACAAATAGCACAGGCTTTGCTAGTTTCGAAGAGAACAATGGACTTGAATCAGAAGATGGGTTTCTATTTTAGAATTTGAAAGGAAAGATGAGGAGTTTTCTTGCATGCGTCCAGATCACTGCTGTAACCTAAGAGGAGACTTTCACATTTGAGGGAGTTTTTAAGGTGTTTTTTTTCTTTTTTTCATTACATCACTTCCAGTTTTTATTTACATAGCTGGATAAATAGCAGGGACAAGATTTTGCTGTAGTGTATAATTGCTTGCCTAGAAAAGTAAACTGTTGCTCAATGTCGTGTTTGGAAGGGTCATAGCAAAAAGGAAATACAAGCACTGTTTTAAAAGGGATGATGACTTGATTGGTATCATAAATGTTTTTGCGAACTGTGTGTTCTCCAAACTTTTGTATCTGTACACCCCGGTAGAAGATTTGTTTCTGTGGTTTTCCATTGAGGAATACGGTTTATACAGTCTCTGGCCCAAGAGCTTCCTTATGCTATGAATTCTAGTTGTCTTATTAGCATGTTATCATACCACACTGTGTGAGTTTCCTTTAAAAGAGATCAGTGGGATAGAGAGGATGGGATGAGTAAGGAAGGTTGACAAGAGCAAAGACCAGGGAATTGATGAGCAATTAGGATACTGAACCTTGCTTTTCATCTCTTAGTTTCAAATGGTGTCTCAAGTTTAGAGAACCAAGCTTGAATTCTAGTTGAGGAGAGACTTCAAACAAAATCTCCATTACACTGGAATCCTTCGTGGGTCAGAAAGGTAGTGAATATGGGCATTAAAACCTCTCAATCCCCGGTAATATCTAGCCAACGTTTACAGGAGAAGTTGAGACCATTGATAAAACATAGGTAGCGATTGATGAGGTTCTGGAGTGGGTTAACTTCTGAAGGCCAGGAATCCAGCCCGTTTCTGGCACCTGAGACTCCGGCAGCAGTACAAAAAAATCATACTGTGGGCAGGGAACGTCTCTAACAACTCTGTTGTATTGTTCTCTTTCAAGTGCTTAGTACAAGCTCTGCACGCACTAAGTCCTAGACTGTGAGCTTCTAGACTATGAGCCCGTTGTTGGGTAGGGACCGTCTCTATATGTTGCTGACTTGTACTTCTCAAGCACTTAGTACAGTGCTCTGCACACAATAAGCACTCAATAAATACGATCGAATGAATGAATGAAAAATACCACTGATTGACAGGATAGGTAGGTAAACTAGATTGTGAAATCCTTGTGGGCCAGATACCATGTCTTCTGTTGTTCTCTGGGACAGAGACTGTGTCCGACCTGTCTATCTTGTATCTACCCTAGGGCTTAGTACAGCGCTTGGCACATAATAAGCCCTTAACAAATACCACAAATATTGTCATTAAGCCAAGTGTTTAGTACCGTGTCCTGTATGCATCAGGCTCTCAATAAATAATACTGATTGGTAATGCGACTGGTATCTATTGAATGCCCACTGAACACAGTACTCAGCACTTGGGAAGTACAACAGAACTGTAAGATGGATGGGGTGGGGGAAACATTCCTAAATGGTAGAATCAGAAAAAACCTATTTGAATAATCAAATATACACATGTGCACAATTTAGTGGTTCTGCTATGATTTTTTAACTTTTTTTAATTTTTCATTATTAAGGCAGCTCTTAAATTATTAGACACATATTGAGTTTAGATTCTGGAAATACCAATTTTCAGACAATTCTCTAGTCAAGTTTCATTAAGTAACTGATCTAACATTGAAACTCTTTGTCATCCTAGGCAAATTGAAGTGGTAGGTTAAATTATTTAGCCCACAAATTCAAGAGAATAAAAGAGTGAATGAGAAGTTCATGTTCTGGGTATTGTTTGGATTGACTATTACACCAGAGAGTTACCTAATTCTCCCACTTTACTTAATCTAGATACTATGAGGAAACAGGGTTTTTTTGGTAGTGTAACTAGTTTTTTTAAAGCATTCAAATAAATAACACAAAACGATTGCTAACAAAATTCAGTCATAGTTTGTTTAGAATTGTATTTGGTTCAGGCAAAGCCACATTATGAACTATAGGAGCAAGACTTTTAATAGCCCTGTTTCAATATGCAATGTTCCTGTTACTCTATAAGCTTTTTTTGCAACAAAAATTTAGTTTCAAAATAAGACAAGCGGGTGATTTGCTTTACGGTTTAACTGAATTTGTTTAGTTATCAAAAGTTTAGGATAACCACATATCCATTTACTGTTTCATAATAGAAATACAAAAGAAAAATCCATTATAATGACTCAAAAACTTGTTAGAACGCCTTTAAATAAGACTACTATCATGTGGATAATTAGTATGTTTTATCTACCCAAGATTCTTTTTTATAACTCCAACTACTTTGGGTTTCCCATGTCCTCCTAAGATTGAATTTTTTCTTACTATTTAAGGTTATAGAAACAATACAGTAGTCATGATGCTAAAAATCAGCATTAATGCAAATAATATTATAGTGTAGGACTTCACGCAAGACTGATTCTTCCACCACCCCCATTTTACAGATAGAGGTAACGGAGAGGTAACAGAAAGCCTGGGTGACTATTTTCCAGGCAAGAATAGAATCCAGAATACCTGACTTTCAATGCTCACCTTTCCTCGAATTACTTTTAAACTGTTAGGCTTGTAACCCTTCTCAAGTGTTGTAAGCAGAAAGTTACATTTTGCCTAAGGAAAAGAAATGTTTTATTCTGGGAATCACATGGACCTCAAATTTGGTGCAGGCTACATATCTGGCTTTTTCCTTTGTAAACTGAACACTTTAAGAGAACATTCTATGACGAGTTATGTCTACTTGACACTAAAATTTGAATCATCATCAGTGGTATTTATTGAGCACTTACTGTTCTCCAACAGGATTGCCTGATAATCAAGTTGTCGCCCTTTTATTATTTTCAAGAATTTTCTGGTTGAGTGAGTTTATGATTTCCAGTTGCCTCATCAACTTCTATTATTTAATGTGCCATTTGACCCTCAGTTAGAATCAACCTCAGCCATGTTGCTTTAAGCATATGCCATTTATTTTTGTTAGTGGGAAGTTTCTCCTTTCTCCTAGGAGATCCAGCAATAAATTACATTTCAGAGAACCTCTGGGTAAATATATGTTCATGCTTCAGCACCTTAATGTGTTAATTAGCTATTAGCAATGCCAGTAAATTGGACCTGTCAGAAATAATGGCCTCCTTGACTAGGTTTTTGACTACTATTTCACTAGAAGGTATTACCAGAAACAAGGTTGTCCCTCAAGAATTGTTAGAAGCAAGTTTGCAAATTTCCACATTGCAAAATATAAGTAATGAATGGGCTATTGATGCTTGCTTAAAAGCCTGAGTCACGAAGGGTGCGTGTGGATGGTATTTCCGAAAGTTCTACTCAGTGGTTCCTAGAGTACCAACTTAAATGCAAAAACTCTGGAAAAGTGGACAATTTTACTAACACGATTTTCATTTGAGAGAGTTATTTCAGAAATTTTTGTAGTGCAGTTTCTTTCCCACTTTTAGCAGTTTGTAGTCAAAAGCAGCAAAAGGAAACAGCACCATCATCTAAAGTCGAACCGGTTCCCTTTGACACTTGCAGTGGTCGTGACAGTGGGGCCAGGAGTTCTGCCTCATTTAGTTAAAGAAGCTCTGCACTGCAGACCCAACCTGGCAGGACTATGTCCGTCCCAGGGCTCCTTTCCCTCAGTTTAACTGGTCAGGGAATTGGAAAGAGATTCCCTTAGCTGTATGGATTCCCTTAGCCCCCAAGTTAAGAATGGAGCTGGCTCTCAGTTTGACATCAGTGGCACTGACAGTGCTAAGCAAATCCTGGGACCAAAATGAGTTGACGCTATCTTGTTTAAAATTCTGTCATTGTGATTATTACTGTGATATTTATTAAGCAGTTACTATGTGGCGAATACTGTGGCAAGTGTTATATGGCAAGCTCTTGGGTAGGTTTGGAAGATGATCTTTTTTGTGCTATTTTTGTGTAGACAATGCAGTTCTTTCCAACTCCAAGCTTTTTCTGCCATTTTCCTGGAATCGTGGCAATCATTTCTAATACCCCGAACTCTTTATCGTAAGGTAGAATTTTACTGAATTAACTGTTGGCTTCCAGAGCTTGACCCCATAAAGATACACCAAGCTTCCTTATGGCAGCTTCAGCTCTGAAGACTTCTTGAGGTGGTTTTAAGCCAGAGCTAGCTAGTAAACCTTCCCCAGTTTGAGACTGGAAATGTGAACTGTGGACAAGTATTCAAGGCACGTGAAAGTTGACTCAAACACTAATTTGGAACCAGGTTTCAACTATTAGTCCATGTCTGATCTCAGAGGGAAAATTAAAAGGTTTGGAGAGTTCTCAGAGATCCTTGGGTTATATAGTTCTTTGAAAACAAGAATGTTGAAAGACTTCATTCCACTTGCAGATATTGTGTGTTTGTTTGTTTGCGTAAATAGAATAGACCTATATTCAGGGTTGTGTGAACCACTAATCTTGCGATTGGAAAAAAGTTCCAGATGTCAGAGAATTTGAAAACTGTGTATTTTTAACCCTGTAAAAGTGAGGAATTAGAGGGTGGATGGTGAAAGTTTATAGTTTGCATGGCCCCATTATAGGATAGTTGTCCAAGTTTTAACTATAATTACTGTTTTCAGCAGGCAGACATTGTAATCGTTCAGACTTCTATGTCCAAGCTGGAAGTGGCATTATATAATAAACATTTAGCCAAAACAACCAAAAGCTTCTTCTAATGGAGATATTATATATTGTAATTTCAGGTTATATCCAGGCATGTAGAGGACTCATGATTGCTGCTGTCTGCCTGGGCTTTTTTGGTTCCATATTTGCATTGTTTGGAATGAAGTGTACAAAAGTTGGAGGCTCAGAGAAGTCTAAGGCTAAAATTGCAGGCTTGGCTGGAATTGTATTCATTCTTTCAGGTAAACTGAAAATTACAAGTATAGATTCATATGGATAGAAAGCTGAACTATAGTAATACTGGTTCTGGTGTATTTTAGGGCTGTGCTCAATGACGGGCTGCTCTCTGTATGCAAACAGAATCACAAGTGAATTCTTCAACCCACTTTACTATGAACAAAAGTAAGTATTCCATGTATATCTTTTCCATAGAATGAAAAGCACTAAAAAACTTTTATGCGTGAAAATTTGTGAATTTTTCTAGCATGTGGTTGTGAAGTCCACAAGAGAAACTGGATGTGATGCCACTACTCCAGATAGAGTGTCTTTTAGAAAACTTTTTTAAAATTAGATTTACATGGCATTTTTCCACAGAGTTCTCTACACTAAACATGGAGACATAAATTTGAAATATTGAGTCCCAGCAGAACCTTAGCTTTCACCCAGTGGCTCCAGGCCCTGTCTCCTCTCTGATTTCTGCCCCTCTTACTGTCTCTGACACACTTTCCTCTTCTCCCCTATTTCTCTGTCTCAAGCAATCAGTGATACTTATTGAGCACTACTGGGTGCAGAGCACTGTACTTAGCACTTGGGAAAATACACTACTTTAGAGTAGGTAGACGTGATCCCTACCCTGTGAGGTTGGGAGAGGGGGAAATCTCAAGGTGCTAAAGGGTTACAGAACCCAAGTATATAAGCAACGCAGAAGAGAGGGTGAATAGAGGACTGAGTCAGGAAAGGCCTCCTGGAGGAGATATGATTTTAGTAGGACTTTTTAGATGGGGAGAGTGGTGTTCTGTGGGATATCAGAGCAGTTGTGCAGAGCTCATAGGAGCACTGTAGCCTGGTGGAAAGAGCAGGGGCATGGGAGTCAGAGGACCTGGGTTCTAATCCCAGCTCTGGCACTCGCTTGCTGTGTGAGACCTTGGGCAAGCCACTTAACTTCTCTGTGTCTCAGATTCCTTATATGTAAAATGGGGATCCAACCCGTTCTCCCTCCTACATAGACTGTGAGCCCCATGTGGATCATGGACTATGTCCGATGTGTTTAACTTGTAACTTGAGAGAAGCAGCATGGCTCAATGGAAAGAGCACAGGCTTTGGAGTCAGAGGTCATGGGTTCAAACCCCAGCTCTGCCAATTGTCAGCTGTGTGACTTCGGGCAAGTCACTCAACTTCTCTGTGCCTCAGTTACCTCATCTGTAAAATGGGGATTGACTGTGACCCCCTCAAGGAACAACCTGATCACTTTGTAACCTCCCCAGCACTTAGAACAGGGTTTTGCACATAGTAAGTGCTTAATAAATGCCATTATTATTATTATCTACCCCAGCACTTAGAACAGTGTTTGATGCATAGTAAGTGTTTAATAAATACAATTACTCTTCTTATTATTTTTAATAGTACTATAACATAGACTGAAAGAGGGCAGAAACTGAAGGCTTAGGAGACTGGTGAGAAGGCAGATAAAGTAGTTTAATCATGAGATGATGAGAGCTTGAATCAGAGTGGTGTCTGTATGGGCAGAGGAGAGGGTGCAGACTTAGGAATTTTTTTTGTTTCTTTTTTGTTTTTTATTGTTATCTTTAATGGTATTTTTTCAACTCTTACCGTGTGCCAGGCACGTACTAAGTGCTGGGATAGATACAAGTTAATCAGGTTGGACACAGTCCATGATCCACATGAGGCTCACAGTCTCAATTCCCATTTAGCAGATGACATAACTGAAGCACAGAGAAGTAAAGTGACTTGCCTAAGGTAACACAGCAGACAAGTGTCAGAGCCAGGATTAGACCCCAAGTCCTTCTAACTTCCAGGCCTATACTCTATCTACTAGGCCACACTGCTTCTCTATTGTGGAGGAAGAACTGGTGATATTAGTAATTAATTAAATGTGAGATCTAAAAGACAGTAAGGAGTTGACGATGATCCCCAATTAGTGTATTTCTGCAGCAGGGAATATGAGGGGGTTATTATCAGAGATGGGGCAGGAGTAGATTTAGGAGGGAAGATGAAAAGGTCAGTGGGTAGATAATTTAAAGTAGTAGTAATAATAGTTATTAAGCACTTACTGTGTGCAGTGGACTGCACTAAGCATGGAGAAACAGTATACAAGTGGCACCCCCAAGATATGGGGCCTGGAGGCAAGAGGAAATTTGAGATTATATAGCAGGAAGGAGGTCTGGGCTAGTGAAGTAGATTTGCTTGCAAAGAAATGATAGCTGAAAGCATGTGATCAGATGGTTCTGAGAGAGAGTGAGTTTTGAGTGAGCAGATATAGAGCCCAGTTGTTGGGTATGGATTGTCTCTATCTGTTGCCAGATCGTACTTTCCAAGTTCTTAGTACAGTGCTCTGCACATAGTAAGTGCTCAATAAATACGATTGAATGAATGAATGAAAACAGAACCCTCATGATGGGAGAAGGGCCAGTGGTTGAGACTGAGGAGGACTGATCAGACAAATAGAAGGATCAGGTGAGTACTGTAATAGCATTCAGGGAGACAAGAATAGTGCAGTGTCCCATGTCAAGAAGGATTAGGACAGGAGCCCATTACATTTAACTACAGCGAGGTACTTTGTGACCTAAGTGAGTCTGGTCTCATGACGTGACGGGGGTGAAACCCAGATTAGAGTGGGTTAAGAGGAGAATTTGGTTGAGAATTGAAGGCAGCAGGTTTATACAGCCCATTTGAAGTGTTTGGACAGGGTTAGGAATGGTGAGATGGAGGTGAAAGGTGTAATGGGCTCCAGAGAAGGCTGTTTTAATATTGGAGTGGCTTGAATGTTCTTGAAGTCAGAGAGGAAGGAGTCACTAAAAACTGAGAGGTTGAAGATAGCAGTAAGGGAGGGGAGAAGAAGGGTGGAAACAAGTGTTTTAAGCAGGAGAAAAGGGATAGTGCCTGAAGCACAGGTAGAGAGGTAAATTTAGAGACAAGATGGAGAATTCCTCCTGAGAGACTCTTTTTTTAAGTGGTATTTGTTAAGTGCTTACTTTGTGCCAAGCATTGTCCACATGGCTCACAGTCTTAATCCCCATTTTACGGATGAGGTGACTGAGGTCCAGAGAAGTTAAGTGATCACCCAAAGTCACACAGCAGATATGTAGCAGATGCAGAATTAGAACCCAGGTCCTCTGGAATCCAGGCCCGTGCTCTTCCCACTAGGCCACACAGCTTTTTCTAAGGAGTAGCAGGAGGAAAAAGATGACGTGGTATAGAGCAAATGGTACAGGTGATGGAGGTATTTGGGAAGTTCAAACCTGATGGCTTCTTTTTTAAAAGCAGGAGTTAGGGAGGGTGGTGGTGGGAGCCCTGGAAGCTTCGGGGAGGAGAACTACTGTCCATTCCCCAAGTTTCTGGACTTATTACCGTTGAAGTAGAAAATTCCCAGGGATACAGTTTCAGAAATTACAGTATTATTGGAAAACAAACTTTGTTTGGTATCTACCATCTTATAAACACTTTTGCCCTTTTTAGAAGTTGTGTATATACATATGTATGTAGATGTGTATACACATAGCCATTGGATCCTGTCCGCACACATGCCAGACTATCAACTAGACTAATCCATTGTCTCTGACATTATACTAAGTAAAGGTCGGTGGGTAGGGCATTATTTCAGTTGGAGGACCACTTAGAGAGTCTTAGTGCACATTGGAGAGACAAGGTGTTGACTGGTCCCTGTCCTCTGGCCTGACTGTGGTGGAGTGGGAGGGAAGGGACGTAGTGGAAGTCTTCTGACCACTGCAGCTTCTACCCAGCCCCTGTATCTCTGCCGCAAACCCGTCAGCACTTCTCACCCACCAGAGCCGCAGAGCTGGTCAGAGATGCTGGCCCTGCCTCCCACTTTTGATGCACGTAAGTTGGGGGCTGGAGCGATTCAGGTGGCAGGTTGCACATAGCCTGAGGACTATTTTTTGCCCCCTAGATCCTTCAGAGGAAAATTCCCCACACTCCACCTGGCCAATTGTGCACTATATGCCATCCTGGATATTCATTTCTTCCTGACATCATTGATGATTAGCATATGGTTGGGTGTAATTCTTGAGCAGTAATTTTCCAGCACTCTCTGATGAACTGATGCTGTTCTTACAAACCATCAAACTTTTAGTTTAATTCTGTTGGGATTTTTGTTTCAGTAACTTTGACTAAGGCAATAATTCTGTTCCATCTAAATTCCCAAAGTTCAAGCATGACTGGAATCAAAAATGTCATTTTGCACTATGGTTTTTAAAGTGTTCTGCCTTGGACTGCACTTTATAAAATACTTTCACCTGGGAGAGCAGAAATAGGAGTGTTTGTATCTTCAAATATGAAGTTCAATGCTTTCCATTACTTAGGGCACCTCAGCTGTGGAATTTCTTTCCAAAATTACTCATCTACTCTCTCTTTTCTGAGGTCACCATCTCCTTCTCCTCTATCTCCTGGCTCAAATGATTTTCCCTGCCTTTACTGTAACTTTTTTTTCTGGTGCCTGTGCTTCCCCTGGGTTATGAAGTTACTAAATCCGGATAGAGTATTCAAGGTGAGGCTACATCAGTTTCATTAATAGAATTGCAAACCTTTTTGGTTTATACTCCTCATTCAATCCCTAATGTGGTCTTGGACTACAGAGGATAACTTAAATATGTATATTTGACTTATTTGTCCAAAAGCCATTATATATCCCTTCTTTAAGCTATCCATGGTGACACTTTAACCATTTCCTTAGAAATTCCAGGTAAAGATTACCAGATCTACATTTTTCTAGTCTTACTTCAGGTTTCTTACCAGCCCCGTAAGTCCTAGGTGTTAGTAACCTTGGAATCATCTTTAACTACTGTCTCTCATTCTCACTTTTCCTGCAGAATACTTCTCGGCTCCCTCACCTCCCTTTTTGTCTTTCTCATCGATAAGGATTCATCTAATCCTTAATATTTAATTGCTGTCTACACTCCTCTTACAGACTCTGTGCTGAGCTCTCCCTCTTCCAATCTCCATCTCCTTTTTCCCCAGATCCCTCAGAGAAGCAGGGTGGCTTAGTGGAAAGAGCACGGGCTTGGGAGTCTGAGGATGTGGGTTCCAATCCCGGCTCTGCCACTTGTCTGCTGTGTGACCTTGGGCAAGTCACTTAACTTCTCTGTGCCTCAGTTACCTCATCTGTAAAATGGGGATTAAAAGTATGAGCCCCACGTGGGACAACCTGATTACCTTGTATCTACCCCAGTGCTTAGGACAGTGCTTGACACATAGTAAGCACTTAACAAATACCATCATTATTATCCCTCAATTTCCCCAACACCACCTCTTAAATCTAACTTTATAAGCAACAAGAATCCTCTTCCTCTGACTTAAATATGATGATGTCAGGTTCATATAATGGCCAACCATACAGTGGCTTCCAGTCTCACCCAAGTAAGAGTAGAACTCCTCTTCACCAACTGGTTCTTTCTTGCCAATCCCTCCTTATACTCCCAGCATGTTATCCAAGACACATAAGACAGCTAGCAAGACGAGGAGGAGAAAGATGCAATAGTGACCCAGCCCCTACTACTCACAGCCTAGCTCCTTACGCTGGTTCTGGGATGAAGAAGTTATTACTTCTAATTCCACTGCTCTCCAGGAAGAATGAGTGCAAAGTGAAAAGATCAGTCCTAAACTTCAGGGGAAAAAAATACCAATTCATAAAGTCACAAATACAATCATCAGGGTCCCCTACTTGTATTGATGTTTGTCTCCCCCTCTTTTAGACTGTGAGCCTGTTGTGGGCAGGGATTGTCTCTCTTTATTGCTATATTGTACTTTCCAAGTGCTTAGTACAGTACTCTGCGCAAAGTAAGTGCTCTATAAATATGACTGAATGAATGAAAGGGAGGAGTGTCAGTGTGGGGTTGGGGAGGAGTGGGGAGCCAGAACAGAGCCCATATTTGGGGGTGAGACGGAAGGGGATCCAGCAAAAGAGACTGAGGAGGAGTGTGAGGGATGAGGAAATTGAAGCCCGAGAGAAAGTTTAAGTGACTTTCCCGAAGTCACAAAGCAGGCCAGTGGCAAGGGTAAAACCTAGACTTAGCACCTATTCAGATTCTAGCCAATTTATTTCATCCCTTTCATATCATCACTATTCTAACCTACCCCAGCCTTTCTCATCTACAAACTCCTTGTGGGCAGGGATCATGTTGATCTACCCTATTGCATTCTCCCAAGCACTTGTCATTTGCAGAGGCCTGTACTAAGTGCCACTGATTGATTGATTTCTATTGATCCCCCTTTTCATGTTAAGAATAATCTATTTATCTTAATCCAATTTCTATTTCACAGTATAAAAGCGATAATAAGCATTTTCCAGCAGTCATATGGTACATGTTCTTTTTATGGAGCTTAAATGCGTTTCACTCACCCATAAACTTCTTGTTTTGATGGCCTTACTTAGTTGCACTTTTAGTTGAAAAAGTTAATCACTAGTGCATGCAAGTGAGTAAAATGAATAAAGGACCCTGAAAAGATTGAGCAGTCATATAGTCAACGTATTGAAAATTTGTTGGAGGAGAATGGGATTCTGAAGATCATTACCATGCCCAATTTAATCCGGGCTAATGGAAGGCAGGGATAGAGTGGAGAAAATAAATCCCAGGTGATGACTGTCACTATTTACTTCAGTCCCTTCTCCATCAAAATATTTTCTAGAGTCACTAACAAAGTTATTAGGTTAACCGATCTGATTTTCACCTATACTCCCTTCGTATTTTCTTCATTGTAGTTTAATGATCACTGGAATTTTCGGGAAAACAAAACATGGAAGAAAATAGGTGTGGGTAACTCATTCCTGTTTTACAGAGGAGGAAACCGAGGCCCAGAGAAGTCAAGTGACTTGCCCAAGGTCACATAAGCAGGCAAGTGGTGGAGCCTGGAGTAGAATCCAGGTCTTCGGACTCCCAGGCCTGACCTCCTTCCAATAGGTTACGTGATTTGTGTTCATTCAGGTTTGAATGCAAAAACATACTGAAACCAAGAGCTAATATGGATCAGATTAGAGCACTGGAATGGTGCTCTAAGGGGCCCCAGAGGCCAGTGGAATAAGTCCACTCTCCCTCTGGGTCTGGGCTTTGGGTATGGAATGTATGTCCATGCTTCCATCTCCCTTCTGACATCTGGCAGCCCCCTTGCTCTCCCTATCTTTGAAGCCCTATCTTCTGAAATCACTTCTCCAAGGGACTTTCCCTGATTAACCTCTCATCTCTGGAGCCCCTCCTCTCCTCTCCTCTCTAAGCACTTGGGTGCTCACACCCTGCTGCAGCACGCACGCACACACACACACGCACGCACGCAGTGTGTATATATGTATATAAATATATGTGTAACGTGTCCTCATTCTTCTAATTTTTGACAGTATCTGTCTACCCCACTAGATTGTAAGATCCCTGAGGGAGGGATTATGTCTACAACTCTGCTGTACTTTCCCTAACATTGAGAAAAGTGCTTTGCATAGAGTAAGGGCTCAATAAATACTACTGGTTGATCAAAGGAATAAGAGAAAGTAACTTATCCCTCTCTTGGAGTCTGTCATTCAGGACCTGCAAATCAAATTCAGAACAACAAATGTCAAAATGAAGAAGAATCAAAAAATGTTAGCCAACCCAGCCAAACATTAATTGTAGAAAGCCTCATTTGCTTTCTACATGGGCAGGGCAGGCACGGAAACAGGCTTTATTTAGGGCCAGCTCTGGTTTTTCTCCTATCTCCCTGTAACTCTCTCTTCTGTCCTAATTTCACCTTCTTTCTAAGCAGTTTGTTTTCTGAATAGCGAAATAGCCATCACACTTCCAGCCACCTGCCTTCATACTGCCCTATTTGTGGTCATCAGGCTTTGGTAAAGGGAAAGGGTTTTTAACGGTCTGAATCCTGATCTCTTCACCTTCTTCCCCCCACCGCCCCCTCCCTCAGACCCCCACACGTTTTTGTTTATCCCTGATTGGATTTTGACCATTTCAACACACGTAGTGGAAATAATAGAGGAATTTATTAAATGCTTCTTATGTGCCAAGGCTCTATGCTAGTGATGGGGTAGACAAATAATAATCCAATTGGAAATAGCCCCATACTTCCTCTTTCGCATAGTATCCACAATCTAAGAGGCAGGGAGAAAAGGAAACTGAGACAGAGAGAGATTAAGTGACTTGCTTAAGGTCACATAGGCCAGGGACATTACTAGGACTAGAACCTGGTTCTCCTGATTTCCAGTCCCATGGTCTTCCCAGTAGTAATAGTAGTAGTGAAGGCATTTATTGAGCACCCTCAGGGTACCATACACTTGAGAAGTACAAAACAAGCAAGTGATACATTCTCTAGGAGCTTGCACTCTAAAGGGGGAGACAGGTGTAAAAGTATTTACAGAGTAATCAACCTGTCAAGCAATACTCTTTATTGGGTGCTTACTGTGTGCAGAGCCCTGTACTAAGCTTTTGGGAGAGTACAATAAATAATTGTCAATGCAATTGGGGAAGCATGTGTACCTAAGGCCTGGGTTTGGATTTAAGTATGTAAATGCTAGAGGGGGTTGATGGGTGTCTATGATTTGGGATGCTTGGAATTAAACCAGGGAAAGCAGGATGGTGGAGGTGGGCTTTCAGAGGGGCTTTGACTATGGGGAGGAGGACTTTGGGCTGGCGGATTGGGGAGGGAGGGAGTTCCAAGCTAGACAATTGAGGGTGAGGTATAATTAGAAGGTTGGCTTGGGAGGAATGAAGAGAGTAGGCTGAGGAATAGTGGGTGAAGACAGCAGATGGAGTGAGTTGGTAGAGAACCTTGAAGCCAACTGCAAAGAGTTTTTGTTTGCTGAGGAGGGAAATGGGAAACTTAGGGAGGGTTGTGAGAGTAAAGAGATGGGTAATGGTGGACCCTTTCACTTGGCCATGCTGTCTCTAGACCAAAGTCTGGTCTTTTTGGATGACCAGACTACATATAGCCAGTCAGGGTACAATCAAAGCTGGCCAAAAAGGTAGACAAAGAGAAGGACGAAGACAAAGCAGGGTTCAGTAGTCTAAAAGAAAGCTCTCAAAGACTTGATTAGAGTAAATAACCTGCCTGCTGTGTCAGCCAAAGAAGCTGACAGCGATGATGGAGGAGGGGATCAGAGTAACTGTGGTTGTAGCCTTAGAGGGCCTCACTGGGTTCTGCTCCAACAATCATCTGTCACAATGACCAGCAGAAACTTTTCTTGATTGGTTTATCAGCCATCAGAGTTTTGGCCACTGATCATTGATCAGAAATTGACTATTTTATGTCTGACATTGTATGATTTATCTGGGGTTCATATTCTTCTTCTTCTAATAATAATAATGGTACTTAAGTGCTTACTATGTGCCAAGCACTGTTCTAAGAGCTGGGACAGATACAAGTTAGTAAGGTTGGAAACAGTCCCCGTCCTACATAGGGCTCAGACTCTTACTCCCTCTTTTACAGATGAGGTAATTGAGGCCCAGAAAAGTGAAGTGAGTTGCCCAACGTCACACAGCAGACATGTGGTGGAGCCGGGATTAGATCCCATGACCTTATCACTCCTAGGCCTGTGCTCTATCAACTAAGCCACACTGCTTCTCCATAGCATTATTGCATTGAACTGCATGTAGAAACAGGGAGCCGGGCTAGAAGGAGAAGAAAAGGTGCAACAGGTCTTTAGGGCCTAAGCAATCATTCAGATTTAAGGGAAAACCTCCCGGGGAGTCTTAGCTAGCATATCCCAGGCTGCTCCAACCTGGAAGTTAGAGAAGGTTGGATGAATTGGCTGAGGTCCACCCAGGACTAACCTCAGCCAAACCACGACACTGTCAAAAACACACTTTGGTGCCGTCTCTTTCCCCACCGCGGTTGTGGAGGGCAGGAGAGGAGGAGCAAGTTTAGGCCCTGGGCATTTCTGAGTTCTTCAGTGGACTGTGAACAGCAGTCATGGAGGGGAGGCTAGTGGCAACAGTGAAGGCTGGAGGAGTTGTCTCTTTGGGCTCTGGGCGGGATTTCAATCTTGGAAGAGAGCCGTGACCTGAATAAATGGCTGTATTTTGCTATTTCACCATATTTTGTTTTTCTTTTGTTTTTCTTCCTTTCATTCCGGGCTTTGCTTATGTTTTATGATTCCAGTACAGAGTACGTGCTTATTTGATGGTCTTAAAAACATTTCTCAACATTTCCCCTTAGGCTTTTTCAAACTAACTTCCTCCTCTCTATAAAAAAAAAAGACCACAAAAATCTCCCTTCTTGAAACTTACAGTTAACAGAGCTATCTCTAAGCATAATTCACTGTCCCAGGTTGTTGAATTTAATTACATTTTCTCACTATTGCTTTGTAGCCCAAACCACTAACTTTCTGAATGTCTCCTTTAGTTTATGTGAAGACCCTGGTCCAGAAAGGAATTGATTGACACCAAATTGGGAGAAGGTGGACTCTGGAGCCTTATAACTAATGTGGAGAGGATCATTTTACAGCCCTGTGTTCTCATCAGGGTGCTTCTTCAGATATTACTATTTGAACTGCTTCTAGGGTAGGGCCATTTTGGGCCATTGCCCTGGAGCCTACTGTTCAGAGGGGCTTGCACCTTCTGAGGAGTAGGGCCCTGGAGCTGCTGCTGACTTGCAGGGTGGTGGAGGAGCGTTCTTGTCACCAGCCCCCCGACCCTGCTATGCCCACTGATGCATCAGCAGCTTTCCCGTGTCTCAGTCGCCGGGATGTGGGGGACCCTTGAAACACAGGCTGCCTGTAGTGTCACTCAGTAGTGACACTTGGTAGTGGCAACACCCTCACCCATGACAAGAGTTAAACTCTGATCTCCTTGACATCAGGGTTCATTTCCACCAATTGTATTGCACTCATTATCATTGGTTGATTGGTTGAGGAGTGAATAATAACGAAAATAATAATAGTGGTATTTATTAAGTAATAATAATAATGATGACATTTATTAAGCACTTACTATGTGTAAAGCACTGCTCTATGCGCTGGAGCACTGTTTTATGCGCTGGACTACTAAGTGCTACTATGTGCCAGGCACTGTATTAAGTGCTGGGATGGATATAAGCAAGTCGGGTTGGACACTGTCCCTATCCCACATGGGGCTCACAGTCTTAATCTCCATTTGATAGGTGAAGTAACTGAGGCACAGAGAAGTGAAGTTACTTGCCCGAGGTCACATAGCAGACAAGTGGTGCATGGGGATTAGAACCCAGGTCTTTTTGACTTTCTGGCCCATGCTCAATCAATCAATCAATCGTATTTATTGAGTGCTTACTGTGTGCAGAGCACTGTACTAAGCGCTTGGAAAGTACAAGTTGGCAACATATAGAGGCAGAGGTGGCATTAGCATCGCTCTTGCAGTCCCACAGTTGCCTAGTGACAGTAATTAGTGGAGAGAGTTATGGATTAAGAACTTCTACTTTTTAAAGCGTCCTTCTGCCTTCCTCCCCAAACTCACCCTCCAGGAGCCCGTAAACTCCCTGAAGAGATCCTGATTATTGGATTATTGGAGTTGTGACTGTGAGCCGTACTTTTGGCTCTAAGCCTGAGCATCTTTTTTGCCCCCAAACCAGAAGCTGTCTTTCAACTAGCTTGTCTATCAGATAGAGGGAAACACATCATTGTGCTGCTTCCCAGAGACTCCTGGAAGCCCCCAGCACATGGGTCAGCCATGGTCTGGCTAGTCATCCCTCATTGGTGAAAATTCTGTGGCTGGTACTAAGACCCAGACCAACTCAGGGACTTAGGAAAGATCTGATGATGCTCTTTTGGCTGAGCTCTGGAGGGGAAGGTAAGGGGGCATGCAGACACTAAGTTCCCTAGGTTTTTCCTGCAGGCTTTTGAGCCTAAAGAAATCTATAGCTGGGAGCTCGGAAGATAGCACTTTGATAGCACTCCCAATTCATTGCTTGTCATACTCATCAGGAATGGCTCATACCTTCAGTGTCTCATTAATCCTTGTCAGGAATTCCATTCTTGTGTTCTTCCAGGTAGCCAAACACCTTTGTATTCTTAATTTAAAAAGTAGGATCGTATCATATCTTCCTCCCTATTTAGACTGTGATGTGGGACAGGGACTACTTCTGACTCCAATATCCAGTATGTACCCCAGCATTTAGAACAAAGCTTGACATATAATATGTGCATAAATACTATTATTACCTTAAAATGTATTTCTTCATGTTAATTTGTGTTTGTTTCAAGAGAGGAAATAGGCAATTTCTAAATACTGGCAAATTGGGACTGAACACTTGTCTGCTGTGTGACCTTGGGTAAATCACTTAACCTCTCTGTGCCTCAGTTACCTCATCTGTAAAATGGGTATGTGCTCATACCCAGAGCTTAGTACAGTGCCTGGCACATAGTAAGTGTTTAGCAAGTATCACAAAAAAAAAAGATTTATTTCCCCAGCTATCCAGCGAATCAACGTGTGTCTGTGAGCAGAGCTTTTCAAAGTTCAAACCTGAAAATCTGCCTGGTTTACCTAACTTACAGGAGACGTTTGAGCAATAATGTGAATAAAGAGCTCCCAAATTATTGGATAAAGTACAAGTTGATATTAAAGAACAATAAGGAATTCAACAGTTAAGTATTCGAGGGTGCAATTCTGAACCTTAGTATTGTTCTGTTGTGGCCCCAGGCAGTCATTTAGGATCACAGAGATCTTTTAGTTAAATGGCTTTGACACAAGTTCAGAAACAGCTCTGACACGTGAAAATTGGATTTCAAAACTAGTTACCGACCACATTTTTTTTACTGTCCAAAATGTCACTTTACCAAGACTGTTCTGCCGGTGATTAGCACAGGAACCGGACCTTCTGCCTGATGCCATGCCTCTGCCTTGGATATGAGTTCTTGGACATTTTGTAGGGGACTTCAGTGGCAGAAAGTAGGCCAGATCCAACATGGAGCAAGCAGGTGTTTGAGGGAAGCAAATGGCCAGAAGGAGAATCCGAGGCAAGTGAGAAGGTGGCTGGACTGACTAGAAAGGGTTCTACCTTTCTATTGCTGCTGTATCTCTGCTAGTGTCGGACTGTCTCAGTAAAACATTTGAAATTGAAAAGTATATGCCTCTGGGCATTGCATTTTGTCTCCAGCAGAGGATGGATATTTAATGAGCAGTTAGCAGGGGGAAAGGGAATTTGGAATGAGGGGTTATGTTCTGGCCATAGAGATAAGAGGTTCAGGTCTGAATCAACAACAGTTGCTGGGTGACTCTGAAAGTCAGTTGAAAACAAGGGGATCTTGTAGATTTTGCCAAGAAAGGGAGCTGAGTTATACTGCTACACTTGGAGAGGCCACCTATGTCTGAGGTGGGATGTTTATATTGAGAGATGATTATGTGGCTTCCCCAGCTCATGGGAATGGGTTGGTGGAAAGAGAACACCAAGAATTCAGACTATTAAGGGTTATCTGGACTCTGCTCTCCAAAGGATATTGGAGAACAATAATAATAATGATGGTATTTATTAAGTACTATGTGCCAGACATTGTACTAAGCACTAGGGTGGATACAAGCAAATCGGATTTGCTACAGTCCCTGTCCCACATGGGTCTCAGTCTCGATCCTCATTTTAAAGATGAGGTAACTGAAGCCCAGAGAAGTGAAATGACTTACCCAGGGTCAAACAGCAATTGTTCTTGGTTCAGGCTGCCTAGAGAGTGGGAACTTTAGAATAGTAAGATGTATTAGAAATGGAAAAGTTTTCTGGAACATAGTATGACTTTGAAGTGCCTGTTACTACTGTTTCTTCAGCACTACATGCACACGTGTAGAATCTCCCTATCAGTTGCATCACCTTCAAAATAAAAGACAGTGATGTGTGCAGATACATATACATACATATACACACTTCTCCTATATCTTGAGATTAAGTTCTTGTAATAAGAAAGAAAGGTAAGGAAAACTAACCCATTCCAAAGCATATAGACACAAGCACTTTCTTCAATAATATGGTTTGCCAAGCCCAAACAGGCTCAAACTGATGGAGTATTGATCCTGATTTTCTGATTACATTTTGGCCAAAACACACACTGAAGCCAAGTGTTATGGCAGAATTGAATGTATACATAATGTTAAGCATTTGCGTGTTCACGACTTTAAATTCAATACTGTAGTGCCCTGTTTCCACTTACTTTGATTTTTAATGTATGGATTTTCTTTGATAAGTAAGAAGGGTAGCTAGTGGAGAAAGCAAAGGCCTGGGAGTTAGGGGACCTGGGTTCTAATTACATAGGAAACTAGTGACAAAGATGGAATTTTGGGCAAGTCACTTAACTTCTCTGGGCTCAATCTCCTTATCTGTCCCTCTCCCTTAGACTGTGATTCCCAAGTGGAACAAGGACTGTGTCTGATCTGCTTATATTGTATTTACTCCAGCACTCAGTACAGGGTTTGGCACATAGTAAATGCTTAACAAATTCCTCATTTGTGTTATTATTGTTACAAAATGTCTTAATATAGCTGAAAGATTGTCAGTCTATTACTGTGACTGCAGCAGTAGCAGGGAGAGGGGAAGGATGAAAGAGAGAGAAGAAATTTACATTTGTCCTGAAGCCAGAGGGCAGAATATAATAACAAGATTCAGTAGCTGGAACCTGATCATGAGAAATGCACTGTTGGCTAGGGCTTTCATTGGCCACCTCCCTCACCCTCAGCCCCAAAAGAATTTGGTGTTCTAGAGGAGGCTTGCCACTGACCTACAGTGGGCTCTTTGGGATCTTCCATTCCCTTGGTCCCTCCCCACTTTCCCAGAAGGACTGCCATCATGGACAGCAGCTGAAGCTTGTCGACACTGCTGAGGCAAGTGGGCAATACCCATGCGGAAATCCTGCTGGCAAGAAAAGGTGCCTTGGAGTCAGAGGACCTGGCTTCCAACACCAACTCTGCCACTTGTCTGCCATGTGACCTTGGGCAAGTCACTTAACCTCTCAGTTTCCTAATCTGTAAAATGAGGAGTAAGACTGTGAGCCCCATTTGGGACATGGACTGTGTCCAGCCTGATTATCTTGTATCAACCCCAGTGCCTAGTACAGTCCACGGCACACACACTTAAGTGTGTACACACTTAAGTAGTACCATAATTATTATGGCAATCAGACATCTGTTTCTCACTACCTGATGTTTGCCAGGACTGTTACTCAAAATTTGGACAAAAGAAATGTCGGTTACAAAAACGCCGTTACCCCCTATATTGGGTTAAAAATGAGGGCATTCCTGCTTTACTGTTAAGGAATATGTGCTGTCTACTCATTTCCTTCCTGCTTTAATAATACTAATAACTGGTATTTAAGTGCTTACTTTGTGCCAGGCACAATTAGAACCCATGACCTTCTTACTCCCAGGCCTGTTCTTTATCCACTATGAAATGCTGCTGCTTGCAGACATATTCAGTGGGGAACCATACTGTCTTGCTCACAAAGGAGCCTGGGTTATCGAAAAGCTGCATGCTGAGAGCTGCTTTATGAAACTGTAAAAAGAAGTTTGAATTGATTTGTTGTCTATCTAGAGCTAAACATTGGCCTTAAACTAAGCCATCCCCAGTCTCATTTCCCTCCGATGAGTGTATGAAGATGTTTAAGCTCTTCTCTGTATATTTTAGGGATAAGTAGTAATGTTTATTTTACAGATAGAATATGTTCTACTTGAGCTGTTCCTACATTTCCATGGTGGTGACAGTGGCAGCCTTGTGTGGGGCCCCAGATGGGGAGGGTGTGTATTTCTGGGTGTATGTATATATATATATATATATATATATATATATATATATGTGTGTGTGTGTGTGTGTGTGTGTGTGTGTGTGTGTGTAGTGGGAAACGATCACTAATAGAAAAGGAAAACATAACCTCTTCCTAAGCCCATACTGCCTTAGGGTACTATGGGGGCTGGAAGGACAGCAACAAAGATAGGGTTGAAGCTGGAGCCAGAACCTGGCATTGCAGTACCTAAAACTCTAGAGGTTTGAATGCCTTAGAATTTCCCTTAGCTTCAAGGCATTGGGCCTAAGAAGAAGAAGAGCCTTTGGCGACTAGCTTGACCATTGACTGCTTATCATGGTGCCTTTCCTTCAGGCCTCTGATGGGTTTCAAAGCTTCTTTATTCCTTTTATGAAAGTTGCAGGTGCATCTGTGCCACACACACTTGCTGTTTGTTTTCTGTGCTCACCTATTGGCTTATTCATTCAATCATATTTATTAAGCGCTTACTGTGTGCAGAGCACTGTACTAAGCACTTGGGAAGTACAAGTTGGGCTTATAAAAGGTATATGAAATGTTTCCATTACTTTTTGTGGATGTATATAATAATAATAATAATAATGGCATTTGTTAAGCGCTTACTACGTGCCAAGCACTGTTCTAAATGCTGGGGAGGATACAAGGTAATCAGGTTGTCCCACATTGGACTCACAGTCTTAATCCCCATTTTACAGATGAGGTAACTGAGGCCCAGAGAAGTTAAGTGACTTGCCCAAAGTCACACATCTGACAGTGGCAGAGCTGGGATTAGAACCCATGACCTCTGACTCCCATGCCTGTTCTCTTTCCACTGAGCCACACAGCTTCTCTCTATATATTGGGATATTTGAGATGCAAAGGGTATGGAGAGATGCCCAAGAGAAATGGGCAAGAAAGTTGGTCTACCAAGTGGTAGCAAAAGAGATCTCTATTGAAAGAATTAGAGAATCATCCTGGAGCTGAGTTGTCACACTCTCTCTCTGTTTCTCTCTCTCCCACCATTGCCCCTGGCCTGCTATATTTGGGGAAATTATCCATTTTCCAGGGCATTACTAATGATTCCACCACTAACACATCTCAGTGTGTACAAACTGATGACAGTGCACAGCCGTGTGTGTCATTTGGGCCAATTCTTCTGGGAGTGGTGGCTCAAGGCCTGCCCTTTTTTGTAGTCATTTAAGTCAGGCCCCTTTGTGTGGTCCTGGAGTATCCTCTGCCCTCCTTGATAATGATAATAGTAAAAATAGTATTTGTTTAGCACTTACGATGTGCCAAGTACTGTATTAAGGGCTGGGCTAGATGAAAGATAATCAGGTCCTACAAGAGGCTCACTTTCTAATTAGGAGGGAGCTCAGGTATTGAATCCCCATTTTGCAGATGAGAGAACTGAAGCAGGAGGAGGGAAGTGACTTGCCTAAGGTCACACGGCAGACAAGGGGCAGAGCTGGGATTAGAACACAAGTCCTCTGACTCCTAGGCCTGGGGTCTTTCCACTAGGCCTTGCTGACACATAGTAAGTGCTTAACAAATACCAATAAAAAAACAGTTATGAGAGTGTTAGGTGGGAGGGGATTTGGGAGCCAAGATGGAGTTCAGTTTTGAAGATGTTGGGCTTTCTCCACCGAACATCCATCTAGAGATGTCTTGGAGAAAAGAGATGTGTGATTACAGAGGAGAGAATCTTTCCAAAATATTGGCATTTACAGGCATCATGCTGCCTATCGATCAATCAGTAATGTTTATTGAGTGCTACTATGTGCAGAGCCCTGTAGTAAGGGCTTGGGAGAGTACAGTACAGCAGAATTAGCAAATATGTTCCTTGCCCAAAACAAGCTTACAGTTTACAGTCTAAATGTATTGCCTTTATTTCCAAACCTGTTTTATACGCTGCTGAGGTCACTAACTTCTCTGTCTTTCAAGAGCTGTTTAATGAACCCTGGAAAACCTGAAAAGGAACTCAAGATGAGGACTACATGATAATTAATTTGGGTACTGACATTTCCTAAGTGCTTACTATGTGCCAGGCACTGGACTAAGCGCCAAGGTCAACTTGTACTTCCCAAGTGCTTAGTACACTGCTCTGCAAACAGTGAGTGCTCAATAAATACGATTGAATGAATTCAAGCTAATAAGGTTGGACACAGTCCCTGTCCAGTGTATGGTATGAGTGAGGTGCAGAGAGCCCAATACTAGGAACATTGTTTAAATGAAAGGACCTAATCCTAACCTGTAATCCAGAAGTATGCCATTTTATGTAGATGTCGAAGAACACTGACCAATAATTTCCTTAACCTGGCTCTACTTGGAAGTTTTATCCTTTTCCACTTTACCAGAACAGTAGAAATGGTGGGGAGGAAAAGGCAAGTGGGAGATAGGAGAAAGGAAAGTTATATACTGGCAAGCAATCAATGGTATTGATGGAGTGCTTACTGTGTGCAGAGCACTGTACACTGTGTGCAGAGCACAGAGTTGGTAATCTGCCGCTAATCTCCTCCCTGTGCCTCCTTCTCACCTGTCCTGCCTTCGACCCCCAGCCCATGTCATCCCCCTAGCCTGGAATGCCCTCCCTCCGCACATCCGCCAAGCTAGCTCTCTTACTCCCTTCAAAGCCCTACTAAGAGCTCACCTCCTCCAGGAGGCCTTCCCAGACTGAGCCCACTCCTTCCTCTCCCCCTCCCCCCCCCACCTTACCTCCTTCACCTCCCCACAGCACCTGTATATATGTATATATGTTTGTACATATTTATTACTCTATTTTACTTGTACATATTTATTCTATTTTATTTTGTTAATATGTTTTGTTTTGTTTGTCTCCCCCTTCTAGACTGTGAGCCCACTGTTGAGTAGGGACTGTCTCTATGTGTTGCCAACTTATACTTCCCAAGTGCTTAGTACAGTGCTCTGCACACAGTAAGCGCTCAATAAACACGATTGAATGAATGAATGAATGTTCCCTGCCCATAACAAGTTTACTGGCAATTAACATTTATATTTTGTTGCGAGCTGCCTCTGCCTTTCTTCTTCTTTACTCCCCTCTTCCCCTCTTTTTCCATCTCTCTGTTCTTTTCTGCCTGCAGTGTACTAAGCTCCTAAATGCATGTTTTCTGCAATACATATGGAAGAGTAGCAAGAGAGGGAAGGATGGGAGCTGTGCATATGTGACCAGCCAGCTACTCTCCTTAGGCCTTTGGTTCCAACTCCAGCCTTGAAAATGATTTGGTATCAGTCATCCACCAGGGTGGTCAGCTTGCTGTCAGTCAGTCAATTATATTTATTGAGCACTTACTGTGTGCAGAGAACTATACTAAGTGCTTAGGAGCATACAACAATATAAGAGACACATTCCCTGCCTACAACAAGCTGAAGGTCTAGAAGGTGATGGAGTCCAGCTGTCAATAATAATAATAATGATGGTATTTGTTAAGCACTATGTGCAAAGCACTGTTCTAAGCGCTGGGGAGAGACAAGGTGATCAGGTTGTCCCACGTGGGGCTCACAGTCTTAATCCCCATTTTACAGATGAAGGAACTGAGGAACAGAGAAGTTAAGTGACTTGCCAAAGTCACACAGCTAAGTGGCAGAGCTGGGATTAGAAACAATGACCTCTGACTCCAAAGCCCGTGCTCTTTCCACTGAGCTATGCAGCTTGCCAATGCTGGATAAGCCCTGCTCCAATCATACGGACAAGTGCTCTGCACACAGTAAGCACTCAATAAATGAAAGAATGAATGAGTAAAGACTTTAGGACCAAGAAGATAATCAAAGGGATGGATTATCACACTAGAAATTTGCACAGTGCCACTCACCCTCTCTTGTTCCTGACAGTCGGGTTTGCCCTAGGGCAGTGAAAGCAATAAATGAGTAGGTGGGCAGATGTCCAGCAAATTGCATACAGAGAAGCAGTATGGCCTAGTGGATAGAACATAGACCTGGGATTCAGAAGGACCTGGGTTCTAATCCCAGCTCTGCCATTTGTCTGCTGTGTAATCTTGGACAAGTCACTTCACATCTCCATGCCTCAGTTACCTTATCTGTAAAATGGGGATTAAGACGGTAAGCCCCATGTGGGGCATGAACTGTGTTCAAACTGATTGCTTTGTATCTAACCCACTATTAGAACAGTGCCTGGCACATAGTGCTTAACAATTATAATTTAAAAAATGGGCAAGCCAGAACTTGTCACTGTGTTTCTGATCTGTGAAATGTATTGCCACAGCAGTATGTAGTGCTGTGAAAATGTATCTGTAATTCAGTTTCATTAGGAATGTACATTTGTTATATTAGATCGCTGGGTATTATATATACTTCATTTCAAACAGTCGACTCCGAAATAAGTAATTAATCATCTTCTGTGTAACTTTTTCTATCAGATACGAATTAGGAGCTGCTTTGTTCATTGGATGGGCTGGAGCATCACTATGCATAATTGGTGGCATCATATTTTGCTTCTCAATATCTGAAGGCAGTAAAACCCCCAGGTATGAAAATAGGTAACAATTCTTATGGTACCTCATAAGCACTTACTATGTGCCAAGCACTGGGCTAGATACAAGGTAATCAGATTAGACACAGTCCACGTCCCACATGGGGCTCATGGTCTCGATTCCCATTTTACAGATGAGGTAACAGACACAGAGAAGTGAAGTGACTTGCCCAAGGTCATACAGCAGAAAAGTGGCTGAGTCAGGATTAGAACCCCTGACCTTCCACTGCAAGACCCATGCCCTATCCATTAAGTCATGCTAATATACTACAAGCCTGTTAGAAAAGCACTGTAGTCCCTTACATTACAGTGAGATGGAACCCAAGAAATTAATAAGTGTAAGTTAGGCAGCAATGTCTCCTTGAACTAAGGAAAACTAGAGCTGATTCAACATAATACGAACTTCTGCAGGACTATCACAGGCCCTCAGGGTAACTGGAGGAGAAGAATGGCAAGGGCAATTGAAGGAACAGGGGCAGAGTGACATCACAAAATTTCAAGGAAAGCAAAGCTCCTTGACTCCTCCTGGAGTCCCTTTTAATCCAACATAGTTTGAGACAGAAAGCGCTTAGTGAGGTTGAACAAGGGCCTGATGAAGACTACACTGTACAGTCTTCCTCCAAATCAGAAAGACTAATCAGAAAAAGTCATAGAATTGCTAACCGTCAACATTTTTGAGTGTCCCATGCCTAGCTGGCTCTATTTAGATATATTTTTCTGCAGGAATTTTCACTTAGACTTTCCAGAAATTGATATCCCAGTACAACGCAACCTCATTTTTCTGGTTTGGCTTATCCGGATGTCCAGTTTATCAATCAGTGCTATTTGCTGAACACTTACTATGCACTACATTAAATGCTCGGGAGAATATAACAGAGTTGTAGGCACATTCCCTGCCCACAATAATACCTTTCCTTGATCAATGCAGATAAATAAGATTATATACTTTCCAGTTCTTCCAGAACCGAAGCTAAATGGCGGATGAGAGGAAAACGCGTTTATCAATTTGGTTGTATGTTGGTGTGGGAGACTGTAAAACCATTTTCTGCCTTTCAGAATGGGATACGCATACAACGGGGCCACATCTGTTTTGTCTTCTCGGACAAAGTTCCACGGTGGAGAAGGAGATTTTAAGACCACAAGTCCTCCGAAACAATTTGATAAAAATGCTTATGTCTAACAGCACTGCTACAAAAATTGGAGTTTTTCATTGAATGTGAATGGTTCACAGAATGATTTCCAGCAAAGCTCCATTGTAATTATTACTGAAACCTTTTAAAAATGTGAACTTGCAATGTGTGTTGATTTTGTGGATGTAAATTTTCTTATATGGTTACATATACTAATCATTTTATGCTGTGGCTTTCTATAAAAATAAAGTCTATTTACAGATACTTTAACGGGCTTGAATTACACATACGTTTAAGAGGTGCGGTAATGTGGCAAATATTTTGGTAGCATGTGGTGAAGAGGTATTTATTCTCATAAGGAATCCAAGGCTTCATGCCTCTGAAACCCTTTCCCCAGGGGTTAACTTCTCCATTTTAATCCTAAAATAGTACCATAGAGTGAGGAGGGAAGAGATAAGAAATCTGAGGCTTATATTAGAAGCCTATTCTGAGCACTTTATGAATGAATACCTTGATAATAACGATGATACTTGTTAAGCGCTTACTATGTTTCAAGCACTGTTCTAAGTGCTAGTAAATACAAGGTTATCAGGTTGTCCCACGTGGGGCTCATAGTCTTATCTCCCCATTTAACAGATGGGGTAATTCAGGCACGAAGAAGTTAAGTGACTTACCTAAAGTTACATAGCAGACAAATGGTGAAGCTGAGATCAGAACCCACGACCTCTGACTCCCAAGCTCGGGCTCTTTCCACTATGCCATGATTCAGTAAAATTTTCTGCCTCAAAATGATCAACTCAATTTCATAGACTTGCAAATTCTGTTAGCAAATTCCAAATATTTGATTAGTCATTCCAATGCACTTATTCCTGTGGAAACAATGCGGGAACAAGGTTTTTCCTCATGTACAACTGAAAAGGCTGTGAATTGGTGGGCCTTATCACGCAAAGTAATAACAAATCCTTTAGACAATTACTTTCCATCATAAATTACCTGATTTTAATGCATCGCATTAGCAGGCAATAATATGTATATTTCCACTTATAAAAAGTATTATTTCTCTTTAAAATTATAATTATGCTGTTTAAGATGATAAAAGTTAGGTTATATTTGTAAGGCAAAGGTGAAGATTTTTTAAAAAATTTAAAGGCTCACAAAGTGTTAAGTACTTTACAGAATAAACCAAGTCCAAGAATGATGATGCTGCCTCTTGATGTTCATGCTACCCTCCTCAAGAAGGCCTACTGTGAGAATTAATGAAGTCAACCTGCTGTTGTGTCTGTTTGGACCCAGAATACCAGGTAAGGTGAATCTCTGTCTTCCTGGCTTCCCAACCACCCCATGGCTCACTGGGTATTGCTCTTTCTTCTCATAGGTCAATGTTCACAGGCACGGCTTTGGACCATTACTGTTTTAAAATTCTTCAAGACCACTGTTTAACCAAGCTAGAGCTCATGGTGAGAACCTGGCATGGAAACTAGGCCTCTTGATTGTCATGTCCATGCTCCTTCTCCCAGATACCGTTTCTTCTTCTGGAGCCACACTGAAAACAAGAAAATGCTGATCTGGCTGCTTTTTACTTTGAAACCCCAGGATTTAACAGTTTCACTGGTTCTCGTATTCTTTATTGTACTCTCCCAAGTGATTAGTACGGTGCTCTGCACACTGTAAGCACTCAAATACTATTGACTGATTTCCCTCAGAATTCTGTAAAGTACATGAGAGGACGGCAGATTTGTGAGAGGATCGAGGATTTTATATACGATGATCAGTAGGTATCTCCACTTAAATTGGCCATGCCTCGGAAAATTAAGCACTGTACTTAATTAAGCACTTAATTACCATGTGCAGAGCACTGTACTAAGTGCTGGGACAGAATACAGAGGTGAGAATTACAAAGTCCCTGTCCCTCAAGGAAGCTCTGCCACTGTGCAACACTGTCCCCCTCCTCCATGCCCACATTCTCTGGCCCTCTCCTTGAAGAGAACTTGTGTTCTACACCACCTCCTCACCGCTCAGCTAGAAGTTCATTGTGTGTGTGTGTGTGTGTGTGTGTGTGTGTGTGTGTGTGTGTGTGTGTGTGTGTGTGTGTGTGTGTGTGTGTGTGTTGGGGTTGCCAATATGCCAGCAGCTTAGGGACACTGTTGGCACAATGGCATAGTGAATGCCTGGCCTTGTGTTTTTGGCATTCCCACAGCTAATCGTGAGACCTCACTCAAGGAGTGTTGTCAGTCTGGGGAGCTGATAGTATACTGCCCTCATTCACCTCTGGTCCCATTTCATTATTACTAAAACTTGAGGTAGAGTGGCTCGTCCATTCAGAACAGGGCTCCCTACAAAATAAGCACCCAATAAATACCAGTAATTGAAGGACTGTCCAAGGAAATACCAAGCAATGAAGCCAAAAATGATTTAAACCTCATCTACTATTCAATTTTCTGTAAAACTTAACACATTATGTAATACATACCATATGAAGAGCTGGGAGAGTAAATTCCCAAGTTCAAAATAAGACTTCTTAGCTATCTAGAAGACTTCCTCTAACGAGCTCATTCAGCAAGTGACTTGAATAAGAACTTTACCTATCAATAAGCTATATTTGAGTGTTTGCTCTCCCCTGAGTACTTGAGTACAGTAAAGTTGACAGTCACCATCCCTGTCCTCAAGGAGTTAGCGGGGGAGGCAAATAAATTTCAGGTAGGGGGAAGTAATTGAGTTTAAACAAATGTGCATATGTGCCACAAAGGGATGTGGATAGGGAGTAAGTTCCAAGTGCTTATCACATTTTATTTAAAATTAAATGACCAGACTGGAAAATTCTGAAACCAATAAATTCTAGAAATAGACTTCCTTCTTCCCTCATAGAATGGAGAAAGATCACACTTCGTTAGTGCTCTAGGAATCATTTTACTTCACATGCCTCTGAACTTTGGTTTGGTGTCAATGTTTGCATGTGTTTTTGCTGCTGCTATTAGCAATACTGCCTGTGTTGTTTCTGAGTCAATGCTGGACCCTGCTTTCTAACTTGTGAAGGTGGTAGTACATGGATGGTGTTGCTTAAGAGGGAAGGACAGGGAGACTCTTTCCTTACTTCCAATCCTACTCTCTCTCCCCCAACACTCATGTATTGTAGAACTGGTTCATTGGAAGACAAATATATAGTCTTAGGGCTCCAGACTCCAGGCCGCAGTATAAATACAGCCAGCTAAGTTTGCTAGAGGTTGTATTTTAGAGCTCCCAGGAACTCATTTGTAGTAGTAGTAGTATTAAGCACTTACTGTGGGCACAGCACTGTGCTAAGCATTGGCAGAGAATATTCAGGTGGAAATTAGGCATGATCCCTGTCCCTTAGGGGGCTCGTGCCATTTGGAAGTAAGGTCATTGTCCAAGACCTTTCCTGATTATCTTTAATGGCTCCAGCCTGAATGCTTCGGCTAATCTTCACAGCTAAAAAGGTACATAGTAAGAAACACTGTAACTGTGGGAGCCAAGTATACATCAGTCAGTCATGAGAAATACTGCTGGCTATGGAACTGTTATGTAAAGGGCAAAAGGCTTCTTATAGGATCCACAAATTCATATCGGAAAAAACTACATGGAAAAATCTCAGTCAGTTCGAACATGAGACCATGCTGGATATGGCAAACTAAATAAACAGAAAGATATAGCAATTCTGGCTGGGTAAACAGCTCACTGACTAAATCCTGTAATAAAGGGATACTTTTATTCAGAAAGCATAAACCTCTAAAGGTTTGGTTTGGACAGATTTGTAATAACTCAGCCTCAGGCATACAATAAAGGGTTTTACTTGAGAAGTTCACAATTAGAAAGAAAAAGAAAACACTCGTCACCCCAGATACTTAGCCCAAGCATGTTTGCAGTACAGTAGTGTTATGTCTTTAAAAAAAATATATAAAAATGCAAATTAAGATAATGAATCCCTTTCCTTTAGACAAATATAACACTGTAAGAATATACCTAAATTCCTAAAAATTCACATAAATGAGGTATTTATTATGTAATTTTTTCATTGACAAAACAATAGGAACATATTTTAGTAACAAGTTACTCAACTTTTTTCCATTGATAGTACTATAAAAGTTGATCTTACTGTCTGTAGTGTCATCTTATAAAATGGACAACAATAAATGATGTATGTATATATATATATATATATATATATATATATATATATATATATATACACACATACATAGGATAGAACTTAATCCGTGATATAAAAATTGTAGTTTTGTCATGTCCAAATTAAATACAGGTGTGGCAATAATTTAGAGGTATGAAAATAATCGTGCTAATCTGGAAGCATGATTTCATGTTTCAGAGATACTTACATATGGGCTTTGGCTGCATTCTATTAACCAAGCCTATGGTTATGTCTAGCTATGTTTTTTGAAGGTGTTCAAGTTTACATATAAAAATAATCAGTTTATTATTTCAAGTCACATTCTTTTGGTGTTTATTTTTAAGGACTATCACCAAAATTGTATTCTGAACTACAGCACTGAGTATAACAAAGCATATAATAATTTAAATCACATTAAATTGTGTTATTTAAAAGACAAAATACACCCAAGGCTAAAAACAAAGGCAACAACAAAAAAGCATTTTAAAAATTGTTTGGTGAAAATAAAACCACAAGTACCTTTCAGAAGAAAACAATTTATGGGAAAGCCAACAAGTTGCTTCAAATACTGTTTGTCTCGGTAACTATTCTTAAATGCGCTTCAAGTTACTCTTTCTCTGAATAACCCTTTTTGTGCGAAATACTGTAAAGAACATGAGTTGGACTAGACTCTTTACCGGAGCCTGGCTACTTCACCAGAAAATTGGGATCTGACAGTTACATATCCGAAGAGTCACTCCAGTCTGTTACAGTCACCACGCTGCTCTTTAACGTGCTTACTGTATCAGCTTCATGAAGTCCTGTTAACAGAAAATTCCCAAGGACTAGTTAACATAAAGCATTTTCCTTATCCCACCAAAACACACAATTTTCCATTATAATTCATTTCAAAAGTTAATGCAACATGTGCAGTGATGACTGTTTTGGTATTTGGCTTTGGCTAAAGCAACCTGTGGGTCCAATTTTTTTCCCAGGCCAACCGGATGGTTACAGGATTATGTTGACTGAAAACGCTACTGGTTTTCTAGCTTGTTCTATTTGTTTAGTAAGAGTCAATAACTAGAATATTCTGTTCTTCCCTTTATGGAGAGCTGCGGTTGCTGGCCTGCAAGTTTACACACTGCTGGGTTGGGGCACAGGGTAGTCTTGTGATGTCTGAACTCCTAAGCCCGGCCGGAACTAGACTCATTATTTGTCTTGAGACATGTAAAGGATGACAGCAGAGACAGCGTAGAGCCCGGGCTTGGGAGTCAGAGGTCGTGGGTTCTAATCCCTGCTCCGCCACTTGTCAGCTGTGTGACTTTGGGCAAGTCACAACTTCTCTGGGCCTCAGTTACCTCATCTGTAAAATGGGGATCAAGACTGTGAGCCCCAAGTGGGACAACCCGATCACCTTGTAGCCATTCCAGTGCTTAGAACAGTGCTTGGCACATAGTAAGCACTAAACAAATACCATCATCATAATCACTTCCCTCCCCTTAGGTCTACCCCATTTATAGCACCTCATAATCACACCTGGATGCTATTACAGAACCCCCTATGAAGGATTTCAGGCTACTTCAGCTTGGCCTGCATTACTTCAAGGCCAGAAGCTGCTGTGATGCCCTAAGGCCGATAAGGGCTCTACCACTGACCAAATGACCAAACCAAGCAACCAATCTGGATGTCTGCCCGCCATCTAAAACTCAATATGTCCAAGACTGAACTCCTTATCTTCCCTCCCAAACCCTGCCCTCTCCCTGACTTTCCCATCACTTTAGACAGCACTACTATCCTTCCCGTCTCACAAGCCCACAACCTTGGTGTCATCCTCGACTCTGCTCTCTCATTCACCCCTCACATCCAGTACGTCACCAAAACCTGCAGGTCTCATTTCCGCAACATCACCAAGATCCGCCCTTTCCTCTCCATCCAAATGCTACCCTGCTGGTTCAATCTCTCATCCTATCCTGACTGGATTACTGCATCAGCCTCCTCTCTGATCTCCCATCCTCCTGTCTCTCCCCACTTCAATCCATACTTCACACTGCTGCCTGGATTATCTTTGTGTAGAAACGCTCTGGGCATGTTACTCCCCTCCTCAAAAATCTCCAGTGGCTACCAGTCAACCTACTTATCAGGCAAAAACTCCTCACTCTCGGCTTCAAGGCTCTCCATCACCTCGCCCCCTCCTACCTCACCTCCCTTCTTTCCTTCTACAGCCCAGCCCACACCCTCTGCTCCTCTGCCGCTAACCTCCTCACTGTGCCTTGTTCTCGCCTGTCCCGCTGTCGACCCCCGGCCCACATCCTCCCCCTAGCCTGGAATGCCCTCCCTCCACACATCTGCCAAACTAGCTCTCTTCCTCCCTTCAAAGCCCTATTGAGAGCTCACCTCCTCCAGGAGGCCTTTCCAGACTGAGCCCCCTACTTCCTCTCCCCCTACCCACCCCCCGCCTACCTCCTTCTCCTCCCCACAACACCTGTATATATGTTTATACAGATTTATTACTCTATTTTACTTGTACATATTTACTATTCTATTTTTTTGTTGTTGTTAATATGTTTTGTTTTGTTGTCTGTCTCTCCCTTCTAGACTGTGAGCCCGTTGTTGGGTAGGGACCATCTCTATATGCTGCCAACTTGTACTTCCCAAGCGCTTAGTACAGTGCTCTGCACACAGTAAGTGCTCAATAAATATGATTGAATGAATGAATGAATGAGTGCAAGGGCATGAGGAAAGCCTTTTCCCTGGTGAAGCCCTGAGAAATTGTTTTTGGGAATTTGGGTTTTGGAACAAAGGAATAATTAGTACACCAATCTATTGGTTTTACACATAGAAATGTACTGGTGGAGTAGCATGCTTAGTGGAAAGAGCACAGGACCAGGGTTTTAGTTCTGGTTCCACCACTTGTCTTTGTGAATTTGGGCAAGTTACCTAACTCTCTGTGCCTTGATTTTCTGATCTACATTCCTGTTCTCCCTCACCTATTAGATTATGAGTCCTGGGATGGACAGGACTGAGTCTGATCTGCTTATATTGCATGTGCTCCATGTTTAGTACAGTGCTTGTACAATAGTATTATTATTAATGATAAATGGGATATGGATTATTAGGGTTTGACACAACCCTCTCTACTCGACTCCCCCCTCTAAATTGGCATTTTAAAATTAGGATTAAAACTGAAAAAAAAATCCAATCCAAAAACGTATTTAAAATATTTTCAGGTTTTTCTTAATATTTCACAGCAAAACTACTGTTGATTTACCAATTCATTTAATTTCTTCCACAACTGATTTAAGTTGACTTAAAGCTTATCAATATCTCCACTTTCATCATGTATGTATTCCAAAATATATACTGAGTCTGAAACCTGAAAGCTATGGTCATTTTAAAATGTAATATTAAGTATTTCTTTGGGAGGGTGGTGAGGATTTTCTTTCTTCTCACTTGATAAAAAAGTCAAGTTTTCTTGGGTAATACCTGTGGTCTCCTTTTTCATTTATCTCATTCGTGAATATCAACTTTCTTCTCACACCTGGCTCCCTAAAGTCCTCACCTCAAAACTTAAATTTTGGAATGACCCTGGAATCTGATACCCTAAATCAAGCAAACCTTTAACACTGCTATGTATACAGCAAGCAGCTGTGACAGCAAATGATTAATGTCTGAAAACACTTTCCATGTAGATGCTATATGTGAACCATAAAGGCTAAAGTAAAGCTTGAAATTTAAATCTGATTTTAACCCCATTTAAAAAAAAAAATGAAGCCTGGTAATTACATCCCCAAATAATGTCCCTACTATACATGTAATGGTTGAAAATTCTTGGACTTTAATCTTTAGTGATTCTGGAGTTGCAGCCATGTGACAAATGAAACTAAATAAAAATTTCAAACTGTTATACCTTCTTAGCTGCGATTCTAAAGGAGACAGAAACATGCAGTTACAGGAGAATTTGATTTTTTGGGCTACCAGATATGCGAAGGAATGATCTCAATCTGGAGGTGGGGGCTAAAAATTTAGATTTCATTGGTAATGCGTGACTGGAAAGCCTGTATCTCTCTTCAAAGAAATGTCAGCCACTTAGACAAGGGTTCAGGTTGAAAAAAACATGAACATGTCAGGTGGTATGACTCAAAGTTTGTTCGATAAAAGCTAAAAACTTTCTAGACTATTTCTGGGATTAATGAAATAGAAATTAAAAACCTGAGACCCTAGTTTTCGAGAGCTGTGTTTACAAAAGCACAATATTGTTTCCTGTCACTTTCCATGTAGTTTAAAAACCAAAAAGCACATCAGCACAAGTTTGCACTATGCATTTCAGCAACCAACCTTCACCCTTTGGCTCCTTTGGAGTGTGGGACCCCCACGCCTTGGTAACATGGGGATTATCCGCTTCATCTTTGGTAGGGACTGATCCACTCCGATCTTTTCCAACTGCTTTTCCCAAAGATTTTTCTTCTTCCAAAGATGATATATCCCAATCATCATCATTCACATCTGCAAACTAAACGCAAAGGAAAAAAGAAAGCACTTCATTTCTCCATCAGATCAGTGGAAATTGACTAGGCCCCAGAAAACCAGTGTTCATTTTCAAACAGTTGAAATTCTTTTACATTCAGTATGATGTGAGGATTCTCTGCAGTCACCAAACATGAAATACATAAAATGGCCATTAAGTATAAATGGATCTCTACTGGAAAAAAGCATTTGTCCATCAAGAACTGTTCCTGATTAAAGAAAATCGTTGCTGTTCATGAAGGAAAATCTATTCAGGTTCACCTCCCCTCCATAACTCAGTGCAAGTGTGAGAGTAAAATGAGTGGGAGTGTGGAGATCTTTGAAATAAAGGCACTAGATTGATCCAGTAGGTAACGTGTTTTCATCAACCTCTTTGAAGAAATGAAAAAAGAATATGCATTTTTTGTTCCAGAGGCAAATCTTTCATTTTGGGCGTGTAGCTTCTTTGGGGAGGAAAGAGAAGGTGCTGTGGGAGGCCAGATGAGTCTATTCTCTGTCTCAGCAAGAACCTTAGGACTTGGCAGCAGAGAGGATAATGAATGCTGACAGGTGCTAATTGTTATCACCTCTACTGCTACTACCCACTGTAGCCAGACCATACCCAGAGCCGTGCAAAGTGCCTCTCTTGGCTCAGGTGGCAGATCAGTTTAAGTACTCTGGACATGATGCCTGTCCTCAAAGAAGAGACAGACAGAAAATAAATGAAAAGTAGCACGAAGAAAAAGAACAAAAGAATAACCAGGAGTGAGGAGTACCCGAATGCTTAGATCTTTGAAAGAATTGGCAGTAGTGATGGGAAACTGGGTAGGGAGATAGCAAAATATTAATTAGCAATTACCTCCCTACATCTCCAAGAAAAAACATAATCGGACCATATAAAGAGCAGATCTTTTCATATTCATTGAATTTCCTTCTCTAACCGAGTGGAAAACTACCAGGATAGGAGGAAGCAACAGAAGAAATAGAGATGTGGACCCATCCACATTAGCTTCAAGAATGCTTGTGATTCAATCTTTTATAACATCAAAAAACAGGGATAATGTAATTTAGGCCATGGTACTGTTTGCAAAGCGCATGATAACTTAAGGATTTTACTCAGAGAAGTCACTCCATTGAAGATGTTTCAGTAGTTTAGAATCAGACAGGGAAATATGACAAACAAATGCCAGTACTGCTACAGATGGGCCATCTAATCCTGTCTTGCTTCCGTCAGTAAACAGTTGTTTGGCAGGAGCCTTTTTGTAGATGCCTGCCGTGACATCCATCTAAATGCACCACCTTTACTCCTCTATATCCACTTTCCCTTTAACACACTATCGACTGCTCAGTGATGAGTGTATAAACCCCTGCTTAAACCAATTGATATTTTCCACTATTTCATATTCTGTTTGACAACTACACCATCCTTCTCTGTCTCTAAGGCCTGCAGAGAAGCATTATCCTTGATTCCTTGCTTGTAAAACTCCTTGTTCAACTCTCACTTTCAGGCTGTTAAATCCAGTTGGCTTTTTCCTTCACACTTTCTTTGTCCACCCCTTAAAACGGCCACTACTTTGGTCCAGGCACCCATCATATCCCAGTTAAACTACTGGGTCAGCCTCCTCACTGGTCTCCCTGTCTCAAGCCCCTATAGTCTGTGGGACATGCTTCACTCTGCTACCTAGATCATTCTGCATCCATCTCTCTACTCCTTAGAAACCTCCAATAGTTATCCATTTATCTCCATATCCAGAAAAATTCCTCACAATTAGCTTTGTCACTCCATCAGTTCTCTTCATCTTATGCACTAACTCACTTCTCTCACTGCACCCCACCTCATCATTTTTGCTTCTCCCAAACTCACCTCCTAACTGTCCTCATTCTTGTCTTCCTGCCTCCGACTCTTTGCTTATACCCTTCCTTTCTCCTGGAACTCTTTCTGCACCCCCTTCCAATTTGCCAAATCATAGCCTCTCCCTATCTTCAAAGCCCTTCTGAAATCCCACCTGCTTCAGGGGGCTTTTCCTGAATTTACCTTCCTCCTTTTCAATCAATGGTCTATATCGCATGCTACTATGTGCAAAGCACTGTACTAAGCACTTGGGAGAGCACAATACAACAGAGGTGGTAGACATTAGACATAGGCCCTGTCCACCATGAGCTTACAAATCATGTCTCCCTAACTACCCCCTTAGCACACAGACTCTTAAAATCACCTGTACCACTTCGTACACATCGATTTACATAATCTTCCATTTAAGCACTGGATTTTCCATGTAGCTTTCTTAACTAGCCTCTTCTCCTACTCCCAGATTATTTGGGGGGGTTTGATCGGGCCTCATTTCCCCACTGCTTTCCTTCTCTCCCTCTTCCAAACCCCAGGGAATGTACTGACCTGGGATACTCCTTCCTCCTCTGCCGCCATGCTGTACCCTCTTGCTGCTGACTGCCATAAAATGCCTGCTCGCCGGCAGCGTTAAAGACTTTTTTTTTTAAACTTTCAGCCCTGCCCAGTCGACGTGACTTTGCAGTGGGTCAGACTCAAGATACGTATGGGGAATCAGCACCTTGGTCATTATACAGTTTTCACTGACCATAGAAAACTATTTGACACCATTTGTAAATCTGGACTCGAGAAACTGCTCCATAAATTTGGCTGCCCTGAAAATATTGATTACAAGACTTCTTCATGATAACATAGTTTCCCACTTCAGAGCTGGGAGTGCTCTTTCTAATTCTTTCCCCACTGCTGATGGGATAAGGCAGGTACATTTAGTGGGCCTGGTCCTGGTGCATACATTCTACACAGCCATGCTGGAGGATGCACCAAGAGACCTGGATGCAGGTGTGAGACTATGCTTCCATTCCTTTAGGAAATGTCTCCAATCAAGAGACTCTTTGTGTAATCTAACATCTTATAGATGGTCATTTAGCATTTGTTGTATACAGATGATTTCACCTTTGAGGCACCCTCCCAAGAAGACACGCAAATTATTTCAAATCAGTTTGCCAATCAGACAGGTCCAACACTTAGTCTAAAGAAAACTGACCCGAGGTGTCAGCTTGCACCAGGGGGACCCATACAAAAACAACCAAAAATCCACACTGGCAATATAGAATTAAGCACCATCACCGACCATTACCTAAAGTAGCACTATGACCAATGATGCACATATAGGCAAGGAGGTAGAAAGTCAAGTTGAAAAGGCCAGCACATCCTTTAGGAGACTGTCAAAAAGAGCGTGATGGCAGCATGTGAGGCATGGCGTTAGGTTCCAGTCCAAACTAAAGATCTACAGAGCTGTAGTGCTGTCCAACCATCTCCACAGCTGAGACCTGGACTCCACGCCTGACCCCTTGGGCAGTTCCATCCGCATCACTTAGGGTGATACTCAGCATCAAATGGCAGGAAAGGATCATAAACAACAAAGCCCTGGAACAAAGTCAGACTCCTAGCATTGAAGCTATGCTCACCTCAACACAGCTGCGCTGGGTGGGACATGTGAGGATAATGGACGACAGTAGGATACCCAAACAGGTGCTGTATGGAGAGCTGAAATTGGGAAACTGAAAGCAAGGAGGACAGAGGAAAGATTTTAAGGACACGGTTTAAAACAGAGCCTCAGACGATGCTTCATCTCAGCCGAAAACTGGACGCCAACTGCCGCATATGGAGCTACGTGGTGTGCTCCGGTCAAGAAAGGAGCAGCTCTTTTCGAGCATAATCTTCATAAGGACTATGAGACAGAGAGGCAAAAGCAACAACAGCACCAGGCTCTGCAAGCAACAGAACAACATAACAAAGGACATCTGTGTGCACAAGAGTCCCACATGGGCATTTTCAGCCACATACACAAGCAGAGGTGAATTTCACCATCTTGGCATCTTCTTCGAACACAAAAGGCAATTACATATAGGTGTAGAGAGCAACCATCCCACCAAAGTCCACATTCATTCAATCTTATTTATTGAGCGCTTACTGTGTGCAGAGCACTGTACTAAGCGCTTGGGAAGTACAAGTTGGCAACATATCACACACAGTGCAGAGGACAAAAAAGCCAGAAGGAAGAAAAAACCTACTGGAGCTGATGAGCCCCTTGTGATGAAGACTTCTGACCAAAGAACCACATAGGGCATCTCACGTGTCGGACAGGCCCACCAGGAATCCTGAATTTGGCTAAGCAATCACAGGCAACAAATACCTCTGCAACTATCAAGGTGACTATCCTATCCTTACCCATCTTTGGGGCTACAGCACAGCACTGGCACAATGTTGTGGCTGGTTTGGCTGTAAATGGGTTTTATAAAGAAAATTCTTGTACACCCTCTGGCTGCACCCCTGCCCACTCACTTGCTTACTGCCCCACCTAGAAAAATGACTGGTAGGGATGAGAGAAAGTGATTGGCATTGTGCAAATCACTAACACCATAATTGTTCCCTATGTGCAACTTCTCAGTCCAGAAGTCTTCATGACTGGACCACGGCTCTTGGGGCTTTACAACAAGCGATTCCAAGAAGCAAACTCTTCTTGAGTATGTATTTGTACATATATGTATATGAAATTATTCCTACTCTCTTTGCAGCTCCTGGAGCATGCAATTTAGCTATGTACAGAATGTTATCGAAAGTTTCTTTACTGAACCGCAAAAATATTTTAGAATGTTTGGGGTAAAACCTATAGTGGAAAATGCCTAATTTAAATGGGATGGTAGTTTGGGTTCATCAGCTGAAGGAAGACTTAGAAAAACACCCTTCTATCATCAACACTATTCTGGGAAGGTACGTGAACAAATTATCAATATGAAGATACTCAGAAGCAATCATCATGACTTGGTGAAAAGCAAATCAGGCCAGACAAAAATTCTTCTATAACAGTAAAATACCATCACTAGGGATGATAAAGAAGCAAGAGAGAGACAATGACCCTGAAGACAAAGCACTTATGAATGCAAAATAAATGAGAAGCTGGAACATAACTTTTTTTAAAAAGACCATCAATAACAAAGTAAAAAATGCAAGAAAAAGAAAACCAATATTTAAGAAGAGAGGAACAAGACAAGGAGAAAGAAGAAGGAGAAATGACAAAGAGGTGGAGGTCTGGATTGTAAACACTTTGTGGGCAGGGAATATGTCTGTTTATTCTTGCATTGTACTTTCCTAAGCGCCTACTACAGTGCTGTGCACACAGTAAGCACTCAAATACAACTGACTGAATGAATGATAGGAACGAAGGTATAAGAAAAGAGTGAAAAATCTAAGAGACAGAAACACTACAAAAATGGGAAAAATGGATGGGAGAGAGAACAAGGAGCTCATCTACACAATCGGGTCTAAGAATGGTAATTCTGCTAATGACTAAAGAATGAAAGGAGGCAGTACCTTTAACTCCTCTTTGTCGTCTATTACTTCCTTTTTCATAAATGCCTGAGTAACATTAATCCCACCAATTGCCTTATTCAAACTTCCATGACTTGACAATGTCTTTTCAACCTTTTCAGTTAACTTTCTGATGCTCATGCCTATATGATCAATGAAAAAGAAGAAGAATGCATGTTTAAATCCAGTCCTGTCTCTCTTTAGAGTTCATTTAACACTAGAATAGAAAAATACTGATGAAAAGCTCCCAAAGATTTACTATCCCAAGGGGTTTAGCAGTGGAGGTGTAACTGGCCACCCCTCACCCACATCCTGCATCTGGCCTGGAATGCCCTCCTTCAAAGCCTTACTGAAGGCACATCTCCTCCAGGAGGCCTTCCCTGACCGATTCCCCCCAACTCTTTCCTCTTCTCCCACTCCCTTCAGTGTCATCCTGACTTGCTCTCTTTAGTCATCCCTCCTCCCAGCCCCACAGCACATATCTGTAATTTATTTATATCCATTCAATCATATTTATTGAGTGCTTACTGTGTGCAGAGCACTGTTCTAAGCACTTGGAAAGTATAATTCAGCAACAAAGAGAGACAATCCCTGCCCACAACGGGCTCACAGTCTAGAAGATGTCAGTCTCCCTGCTCTACACTGTAAGCTCATTGTAGGGAGGGAATGTGTCTGTTTGTTGTTTATGTACTCTCCCAAGCACTTAGTACAGTGCTCTGTACACAGATCCAATTGAATGAATGAACGAATGAATGAATGAACTGTGAGGGCATCTGTGGCAGCTTCAGCAGGAGAAGAAGCTGAAGAGACTGCTTTATGAGAGTGTAGGGGAAGGAAGGCAGGAGAACAACAGGAGACCCGGACGTGGGGAGGTGGGTTTATCTCCAGCTATCCTGCAGCTCCACCTGGTCAGCTCTTTCCTACCCGCAATGTCACTGGGCAGAAACTTCTGACGTCTGCACATGACTGGCATCCTTGCACTACTGACAGAGCAGAATCTCTTGTTACTACATTGATATCTGTTTAGGATGCCCCAAATCAACAGCATTTTTGTATAACCACTGACTTTTGAAAGTTGCTTTCAGGACATCTGACTTCTAATTGTTAAAAAAATATATTGTTATTTCTTCATTGCGTTAAACATATTACAAGTGGAAGTGGAAAAAGTTTTTGGCCTCTATGCATCATGGACAGCTGTGACAACCCTCTGCATCTCCACAGTCTCCCGGCACACACTTAGGTCCCTCTGTGTTTATCAGCCACTCTTACTGCCATTCCCAGGGCCAGATCTAACCCTGGATCAGCAGTTCATTCAAGCAGCACCTGAGAGGTGACTGGCAGCTGACAGTTCCTGGTAACGCTGGGTATATGATGGCAGGTGGGCCTCTCACCTGAGGATGTCCTGGATTTTGTCATAAACCATAATCCAGGACAACCCAGTGATCCCAAGGAATGCCAAAATACTACAGAACCCATGGACATAAAAAGTTTTAAGAATTAATAATATTAATATGTTAACAGTTGTTAGAAATGTATTTTTTCTGCCTTGCATTATATCAAACTACCAGACTGATTTTAACATTTACTCTTTAACATGAGGATTTAGGAGCAAGTGTATCTCCTTTAATTAATACTAGTTAAAAATTTCCCCTAATAGAAGTTTTTTTTTAAAAAAAAAGTAAAACAGACTTCTTGGAGGCTTGGACGGTGCTTCAAGCTCTTCAATTTCACTTTCTTCAGTCCAATCAGAATCACTTTTGTTAATGTCCTTTCCAAAGTTATTCACCACAGTTTTAGATGATGGCTGCTGAAGTAATTCGGGGTACACATACGACTGGACAATCATTTCTTCATCAAACTCCTCCTCTGAGCTAAATGGAGGGGTCCTAAGAATCAACATTGAGCAAAAAGAGAAAATGAAATTATGCTTCAGTTAGTTTCAATACTTAACAGTTACAGCTACAGTAAACTCCTAGTACTTCCTCTAGTAGATGATGAAAAATGCAGGATGTTTGTACCTAAGCCACAACACAACAGGGTGGCTCAGGTGGTAATGCCAATGGATAAACTACAAAATTAAAAGCTCAAGGGGTTTGACGTTGACATTGCCATTTTAAGCCTGTCCAAGGGAAAGTCATTTTACACTCTTTTTTCCATTTTCCTAACTGGGAATAGGAGGGAGAAATTGCATGCCTCTTACAGGCACTTACATCCCCTACGGCAGGTCTGGTAGAAATGAATAAGTAAAAAGGGGTGAAATATTAGTGGCTGTAATAGTGCGAGAGCAAACTTTTGAGGGACTCTAAATTTAAACCATTACCATTTCTGTTATTTAAACTATTGAAAATTTGAAAAACATGAAAGTAAGGAATTGTTAAATAGCATTAAGTTCTCGATTTATGGAATTAGTTTAATACATTAGACTTAACAATGCTACCATGCAATGCAGAGGGCCATTTAACAGGAAAGTATCAAGAGAAACCACATTATTCACACAAAAGTAGTAACTCCACCACTCAAATTAACTTACGTAACACTAGAAGATTTTTTTGGAAAGTCATCTCCTAACGTATTTTTCCTGGTTCTAAAAGGAACAACACAAAATATTCCTAAATTTTATTTGTGAACCATATATTTGAACTTTGTTGTTTCTTGCTGCATTTGGGATGTAAGTTTGAAGATCTCAGTAATACTGATAGAACACATTTGCAAACACCACGTTGGCATTACAATACACAGATGGGAGCAACTAGTAAAACTAAATTACGTTAAATATTAACGCAGTTAAAATTTCAAGGGAGGGAAAAAAAAACTCACTTTGGTGTTGACGTCCTCTCAGTAACAACAGGTCTTTGTTTCATCGAGCATTTGATTTTCAAAGACTGCTTTGTCAGTTTTGGCCATTCTAAAGGTGAAGTAGTTTCCAACTGTGACACCCTCCTTATATCTGAAATTCAGAAATCAGTGTTGCCTGGGAATAGCCAGAGGTAATATGGCCATAAAACGAATAAAAGTGTACATATAATAATACTTTCTTTCATTAGTGTTGACACATTTTTAAGGCCTATGATCAATAATTTAAAAGAGTGCACACTAAATCTCAAAATTATTTAGAAGTTCTAAAATGTGGCATCAATTATCTCTATTAATCCTTAAATGTTCCTACCTGCAGAATTGATATGAGAAGTGGAAACAGATCTATTTGAAGACAGTGATGCTCTCTCCTCAATCTTACAGCTCACTTGATGTTCAAGGTGTTCTCGAATTTGCTGAATGTTAGGTACTTGCTTTTCCCTCTCTTCTCTTGCAGATTCCACAGATACTAACACACGATTCAAGATGTCGCTTGGAATTCCACGTACCCCCTGAGGAACAGAAGCCGTAATTATTCTATTACGTACCACTTTGGCCCATTACACTCTCTTCTTTATAGACACATGTGCTGACCATGAAAATGCTGGTCAAAAGCATAAACTTCAGACATTTTTATATTATCTTTATAGGTATTGTACGCTCCCAAGCGCTTAGCACAGTGCTCTGCACACAGTAACTGCTCAATAAATTTGATTGAAGGAACGAATGAATGGAATACAAGGGCCCTGAGCTGAAAGGACTGCATACAGTGGATTTCTTCCAGGCGTTATTACATTTTCATGCCTATCCCTGGCAGCCCTAACCCCAGGTAGTTATAACAATGTTTACTCTAAAACTTTTTTATTTTTCCAAAGGACTTTCTCATCCATTGCCTCATTTTATCTGCCTAATACCCCTGAAGAAAGGAAAGACAGATACTATCCCCATTTTTCAGATGAGAAAACTAAGGCCCAGAAAGATTAAATGACTTGCGCGAGGTCAGAGAAGCCCAGTTGCGAGGCTGATTATAGAACCCAAGTCTCCTGATTCCCAGCCCCAAGCCATCAGAATCCCAACATTATCATTACACAATTACAGTGGTTGTTTCAGCACAATGCCAATATTGTTCCCATCTATTCCACTTTAATGAATACAATATTGATGCTCCCCGTTATAATAGACTTTCTCAATTATAAAAATGCCCTCCCCAACCCTAAAGCAAACAAGACAGCATTAACTTACTGCTTTAATTCCCAAGGATTCCAGTTTCTCTACCAACGTCTGTTCTAAAACGGTACGTAATTCCTTAGTTAGGGAAGGATTAGTCTTCAAAGCATTTATTAAATGCAGTTTACTGTTATTTAATTTCAATTCATTCTCTTTCCCTGAAATAAAATAGCAAAAATTACAAGAAAAAGTGAATATTTTCTGAATACTATTAAAAATACATTAAAGCAAGATAAATGCCTTTATAACAAATAAGCAGATTTGAATGCTTTTTTTTCCAGAAGTTTTATTCTTGTCATAACTAATGTGGCTTATGCACAACTCCCTAGTATTTTTAAAAGCACGTTTAACTAGCTTTCAAGTGACTAATTTTTAAAACATTAATGTTCAAGTCTCTCGCATCCTTTAACTCCATTTCAGATTACACAAAAAAAGGATAAAATAACATATGCAGTAGTGTAATGAAAAACCCATGGTCAGGAGTTGGACATCTCCTCAATAGGAACTTTTCATACTTTTCTAAAAATACCATATGCTCATCAGCTCAGCCTTTGTAAAACCATAGCGCATGACTAATCTGGAATACAGCCATTTTTGCTATAGTCAAAAGGCAATTATTATCGAAGGCCAAATTTATTTTAAATCTTGAAATACTGAAATTATTTTTCCTTTCAAAATAAAAATAGAATCTGAAAATCACAAGTAAATAGCATTATTTTAGACTTGGGAAAATATATTTTGCTCAAAATAGCTGTGCAAACTCTCCCTAAAATTAAAATGACTCCTATCCCACTCCAAATATTCTCTAAAAGAGCCTTTCTCTATATCTGGTCAAAGCAAGGAATAAGGGAGAACATCAGTGGCCTAATTCATCATGGCCACCAACACAATCCTTGTCCCCAAGGAATTTCCACTCTAACAGGGGAGACAGACATAAAAGCATTTGTAATCAGTGGAATGAGAAAAAGAAATGGAATGGTCCATTAACCATGGCTATATAAACAAGTATTGAGGATTGGGAAGCAGCATGGCAGAGTTGACAGAGCATAGGCCTGGGACTCAGAAGGTCATGGGTTCTAATCCCAGCTCCACTACATGTCTTCTATGTGACCTTGCGCAAATCACTTTACTTCTCTGTGCCTCTATTACCTCATCTGTGAAATGGGGATTAAGACTGTGAGCCCCATGAGGGACAGGGACTGTGTCCAAACCAATCTGCTTGTGTTCCCAGTGCTTAGTACAGTGCCTGGCACATACTAAGCACTTAAATACCATAGTTATTATTATTACCATTATACATAAGGTCTAGAAGTGACTGTTGGCTTGGTACAGCTCTAGGTGTTGGTAAATTCCTCAGGGAAAGTTTTGTGGGAGAAAGTGCTTAAATACCATTAAAAAAAAGAAGTGCAACTTAAGAAGGGCTTTTAAAAGACAGGATTATGGACAGGATAATTTTTTGCGGGAAAGGGGCTGCAGAATGGGAGAAACTGTAAGCAAGGGATTGGAGCGGACAAGTTAAAAGCTGGCTACAGTCAGCAGGATGGTTCAGCTAGTTGTGGGGAGGAAAGAGTGTGAGGGAAGTGGCACAGCGTAGCCTGGGCATCACTTGTCTGCTGTGTGACCTTGGGCAAATCACTTCACTTCTCTATGCCTGTTACCTCAGCTGTAAAATGGGAATTAAGACTGTGAGCCCCAGGTGGGACAGGGACTGTGTTCAATCTGATTTGCTTGTATCCACCCCAGCGCTTAGTACAGTGCCTAGGACATAGTAAACACTTAACAATACTACAATTATTATTAAGGCTGTAGAGTAGCAGGTGAAGAAAGCCACAATGTAAACTAGGGACAGCCAGTGGAGAGTCTTGAAGTCAATGGAAAGGAGTTTTTTTAATGCAAAATGAGATGGGTTAAACCACATAATTTCCATCACCTACTTGCATTTCATCTCTTCCTGAACATCTATATACACAGTCAAATTGATCAAAGCTTTGTCATCCAAAGTTCTAGTCAACTGAGTTAGGGATGTCCTCTAGACTGTAAGCTCGATGAGGGCAAGGAATGGATCTGTCACCTCTGTTGTAATGAATTCTCCCAGGTGCTTAATACTGTGCTCTGCACACAATAAGCCCTCAATAAATACCACTGATTGACTGATTGACACCCAGAAAATGACTTTGCCTAGTCATTTGGAGGGTTATTGGGGAATTTTTAGGTGTAGACTCTCCACATCAACCCATAGCCTGAAGAAACACCATAAATATTCAGTGTGGGGAGGGGCTTATTGATTTCACAATATTCTGACTGTGGTTGATTCTGGTTATTCCACGAGCGCTAGTTGATTCCAGTTATTCCACGAGCTCTTTCAATCTCATTACTGCCAACATATCAGTGATTTTACTTCCATCATCTTTTTTCTTTGAGATACACATCCATGCCTTTATCTGGGTTGAATCCCAGCTACCATGCTTAACAAACGTTATCCTTGCCATGCAAAAGTTCACTCCGATCAACTTGTCTTCAATGTTACCCAGTTAATCCCAGGTGGGATTAATGGATAATGTGGCCCTGGGCCCTGGGCTGGGGAGGCATAGAAAACCTCCACAATAAAGCCCTCAGCTGCACAAACTGCCACCACGGTCCTAGGCACAACCAAAAGCCGCCTGCATTGGACCGGCTATCCCCGCTTTGTTCCACCCTTTCCCATTGCAGAACTCTTAACTTCTCCTTGCTGCCACTGCGGGACCCAGATCTGAACCTAGCTCTCAGTCATCCTCTCCTTGCACCAAACCCACCCGAGAGGTCTCACAGTGCAGCCAAGGCTTCAGCAGCCGAATATGAGGGGATGAGGCCGGGGCGAGGTGGCCATGCCGGAGAGGTGCGGGAGAAAACGACGAACTACATGATCTCCCTGCATCACGTCCTGGCTGCCACCACACCATCCACATCACTGGTCACTGTGCTCCTCATCCTCCGTGGGTAGCACTGTCCTGAACCAGCCTGCCTTTACACTGCCGCCGCCACATCCTCCTGGCGATGCAGCACTGAAGGAGCCAGAGTGGAAAAGCAGTTGGCTCTCTCTATGGGAGCTGTTCCACCTGCTCCTGAATTAGCCTCTTGCCATGCTGGGCCTGGAAGAACCATGCAGCTAGAAGCCCCCCTCTGCCATTCACTCTGGCCAGGGGCTGGGGGTTCCTGCTTGATAGCCCCCGTAACCCCACTGCCACTTTCTCCTCCTCCCCTACCTTAGGACTTGGCAGCAGAGAGGATAAGGAATGCTGACAGGTGCTCATTGCTATCGCCTCTACTGCTACTACCCACCGTAGCCAGACCGGACCCAAAGCCGTGGAAAGTGCCTCTCCTGGCTCAGGTGGCAGATCAGCTTCGGGGAACCAGAAGGAGCCCAGGCTGTCTGCTGGCTCCTCCTAATCACCATTTCTCCCATGCTCTGGAGACTCAGAGAGAGGCAGAGCAAATCCAGGAGAATGGATTACTTTAGACCTCTGCCGGCAGTGGGCTTCAATCTTTTACTATAATGTGCCTAAAGAAATAAAGTATCTTATTAAATATCAAACTTTGCCATTAAACAAATGCCAGGCAGTACACGACCTGCTCATCTTGCAGACTCTAGGGAACATATCTAAAGTGCAACTAGAAGGAAATAGACATTTTGAATAATTTGATGACTGTTTATGCCACAAAAGTAGTAGATATAGAGTATTTATGTAGTACCTACAGAGAACACTAAGTACTAGAAATTAAATACAGTAAATCCAGAGGAAGAGAATATACCCCTCTTCAGCAACAAATACTGTTGTACCATTGTCCTGTTTTCACCATTGAGAATGGCACACCATTCTGTGTGGACACCATTCGTCTTTACAACTTATACAATACTCTGCACACAGTAAGCGCTCAATAAATACCATTGAATGAATTAATGGTTCTGTGCTAGTTATGTAACTAGGTTCGGTGTGTCATAAGAAACTTGCAGTATTGGTGAACTGACGAAATTGGAAGGTGGTTAGGAAGAAAATTTGGCATATGTAAACCTAATAATATATAATATTATTATATTATAATAATATAATTATAATAATATAATAGCTGCTTAAATTATTCCCCTTTCTCCCTCTTGGGGTGGGAGGGAGGGGAGAAGGGGGTGGAGAGAGCGACTCCCTTCTCTGATCTCATCTGGCTGGCCTGGCTCCCAGTGAAGCAGCATGGTCTAGGGGGAAAAGCCCAGCACTGGCCTGGAAATATGGGTTCTAGTCCCAGTCCGGCTACTAGGCTGTTGTGTGACAACTTCTCCAAACATATTTCCTCATCTCTAAAATGGGGTCAAAATAGATAAAATAGCTACTCTCCCTACCTCTGTGACTGTGAGCCCCATGCAGGAAAGGAATGTGTCCAATAGGATTATCATATATCTAATCCAGCACTCTCCGTAGTGCTTTGGCACATAGTAAGCACTTAATAAATACTATAATTACCTATCTTTGGGAGACGTGAACCCAGCTACCTACCTCCCAACAAAAAAGTATATTTCATCCATTCCTTTTGTACACATTTCAATCCATTAATCATTTAATTTAATAATTAATTTCAATAATTAATAATTTACTAATGTGCTAGGCATCGTCTTGTTTCCAGAAAGCTATGGGATGCAGAATTACCAACTGACCTAAGTGCCCAATAAAATGAATTGATAAAAACAAACAAGAAAAAAACATGGACACAGGATGATCAAAGATGATTAACTATTTAGGGTAGTTGTAAAAACAGTAAGTTCTTGTTTGATTATTCTTAATAAGAACTCTTTTGTGGTCACCGGAAAACTATAGAGCATACCACATTTCACAAATTTTAAAAAATCAATTCTCAACACTTTCCTGAAATAGCATGATAAAAATACTGGAACATCTTTTATGGTTGTATTGTGTCTAATTATTCAAAATAAAAGCAACAATTAACGTACACAAGCCTCAATTGACCACACTATTACCTTTTTCCTCCTCTGAAAGTTCCTCTATTGGTTCCAGTATGTGCGACGAAAATGCCTGTTCTACTGATGAGGAAAAATAAGAACAGCACAACAGGACAACAGAAGGATAATGTCAAAGTCATATTATTTTCGAATAGCCTGAATATGGAAAAATAAATCTGACTTTATTAAAACATTCAATTTAGATGGGTTTTATCATGCATGTTTGAAAAACAGTATTTTCATGGGAATTTAATTGTGGTCTACTTTAAAGAAATTATACATGCCATTTTCTGTAGATTTCTTGGCTTTACCTCCACTAAGTTCTCAATTTTTATAAAATGCAGACTTTTAACAGCACAAAAGAACACAACTTTTTGGAGTGTCTGTCAAAACCAATTTGCAGGCTCCATCTGAAATTCAAATGTACTCAACCAGGCACTAAGTGTGGTTAACTAATCTGTTGTCATTTTCCTGACTACAATTTCCAATGTACCCAAGATTCCAAGGTCAATGGAGGGGGCGGGCAAGGAGGGAGCTTCCTCCCCTGACACTGTAGAAGTCCCCCCTCCCATAGGGGTGGCAAGTAGGCAAGAAGCCCCCCTTTTACAACACTCAGAATTCAGAATCACGGTCCATGGAAAGCCTAGCCTAGATTGGTGAGAAGCCCAACCACTACTCCCTCCAACAATTAATGAAAGGTTATTACTTCTGAATTCAGTTGGCCTCAGTACTGAATTAGGTTGTCTTCAGAGATTTTGGTTGGTTTTTCCCCATTTACTATCTTCCCGGTTTAAGACTGAGGCACAATTGTGGACTATGGACTGTGTCTGATTCACTATCCATGGCATAGTGCTTTGCACATTCTAAGTTCTTTATACACAGAACTATATATAAAATATACCTAGAAATGTGACTGATCTATTAATGTCTGAGCAAGATGGTAATAGAAATTTGTCTTAAAATTTTGAAATTGCTTCACAGGTTTAGGAGGGAATTGTTAATAAAGCCTTTGGAAATGATAACTTTCTATTCTTGTATGTTGATCATTAAAAAAAATCAGTGTTAAATTTTCTGTCTGTCTTCTAGGTTATAAACTGTTTGAGGGCAAGACCACATCAAACTTATTTTTTCACAACTGCCCAGGTACATTTTACACAATTCTCTACCTAAAGGGGGATACCCAATAAATGACTAATTTTGAACCATTCCTAGCTGCAGGAATTATCTTTAAAGGGTCATTTTTTTCTTGAGGAATATATGACTGTAGAACTGATCAATACCATGGCATTTGTTAGGGATTGTAAAGAAGTGCCACAAGCACTGAATTTTTTGTTATTGTGGGAGCTCTTCTAAAGCTACTTTCATAAACTTAATGAATGCACCATTATTGTGTATACCACTTATGAGTTATGCAGTCCTATTAGGCAAAATATTTATTTTTGAAACAAAGAATGAGGCACTTTCACAATTACCCGTGCTAATTAATGGATAATTAGCATGAATAATTGTGAAAGTGCCTTATTGGCTCTGTCAATTGTCAGCTATTGGGCAAGTCACTTAACTTCTCTGTGCCCCAGTTACCTCTTCTGTAAAATGGAGATTAAAACTGTGAGCCCCCGGTGGGACAACCTGATCACCTTGTAATCACCCCAGCGCTTAGAACAGTGCTTTGCACATAGTAAGCACTTAATAAATGCCATTATTATTATTATTATTCCCTCTTCTATCACATGGGGCAGACCCCAGAAATTTCCAAGCCACCACTGCTAAAATAATTTTCATTCATTCATTGTCTGTGGCTCCAGGCAGAACCCAACCAATCCTGAAGACATTTCCTTCCTCTACCATCCCCAGGCCACTTCATAACCACCCAAAGGGCCATCAGAATTCCTGTCCAAGACTCAGCTATACTTTAAGAGTAAGAAATGGGAAGCATCAGGGCCTAGTGGAAAGAGTACGGGCTGGAAAGTCAGTGGACCGGGGTTCTAATCCCAGATCTGCCACTTGTCTGCTGTGTGACCTTGAGCAAGTCACTTAACTTCTCTGGGCCTCAGTTACCTCATCTGTGAAAGGGTGATTAAGACTGTGAGCCCCACGTGGGCCATGGACTGTGTCCAATCTCGTATCTACCCTAGCACTTACTACAGTGCCTGGCACAATAGTAAGTGCTTAACAAATACCATTGTTATAATTATATGGCTTGGCTAGAGGGTAAGACATGAGAGAATTTCTAATGGAAGCAAAGAGTGCATTTTTTTCAGGAACTTTTTCTCAGATGTACACTATTCTAACAATTTCAAAAAGACTCATTATAATTTATTCTCTATTACTAAGGGATAAAATCTGCATTGTCTAAACACCTCTATGACCACAAAAGCATACATTTCAAGGAACAATCTAGATTATTTATAGATTACATACATAACTTCATGTATTCAAATATATTGAGTCAACTTATGACACTAGAAAATAATTAGGGCTAATAGGTCACCTCATTAATTAGTCCATGAATCTTATTAAGTTTAGTACTTTCTAAATAAGAAGACATGGATAGATTGACATAGTGGACTTTAAACTAGAATACTGAATTTCACCTCTGTTTGCAAAAATAGACAGAATTATCTTTTAGATTGTGAGCCCCATGTGGGACAGGGACTATGTTTAATTCTCACCCGTGTATTCTCTCCCAGCACTTAGTACAGTGCTCTGCACACAGTAAGTGCTTCATAAATACTCCTAACACTAATTATATATTAGATATCCCTGCCATTTAATATCCTTTGGAGGAATTTGGGGGCAGAATTTTTAAAAAGTACCATTTACAATCTAAAAAATTAAAGTATTTTCTTTCACAGGAACTTTAAAAACTATAAAATAGCCTAGCAAAAATAGAGTACAATAGAAATTCTCCAATAATCAATTAGCTCCAAAAGCTTGTCTACGCTGTGAGGAGCTAAAGTGGCATGAACTCAAGTTGATGAGACAAGCATGGCTCTGGGTGAGATGAAATCTCTACTTCAGATCACTGCTCTGGAAGCTACAGTTTCTGCCTCATGGCAATCAGCACAGTCTCTTTTCTTAAGGGTAAGTCTGGGCTAAAGGGAGTACAGGGGTCCTCTCCTTCGAAATCTCTGTTCTCTTACATATGTAGCAAAGGCATAATGTGTTGCTTAGAACAGTGCTTGGCACATAGTAAGTGCTTAACAAATACCATCATTATTATTACTATTATTATAAAAATCATCTTTCTGGAAAGGGTCCTCGGTGGACAGTCAGAATGGTCTGTTAGCACTGGATTCATTTGTGCTCCTACCTTCCTCATGTTACCCATCCAGTGACCTCATTGGCTTTTTTAGATTAATTGCTGAAAATTCCTGAGTAATCATAAAGGTTATGGACTAGGGTGAACAAAGAATTGCAGTTCCCCAAATCCCGCAGCAACAGGCCTAGGGCACCCGGGTAACCACTGAAGCTTGAAGGTGGTAAGTTTAAAACAAACATTCTCACACAGCAGGTGGTAAACCAACAGAATTCATGATCACAGGAAGTTGTGCAGGCTGAAAATAGCAGTTGGTTCAATTGAATCAAGTGGTGACAGATCCAGGAAGAGTTACTAGAGGGAAAGTTAGGGATGTTAAACTTTACACCCTTAACCCTTAGCCTGGACACGAAGGAAGGTAACCAACTCATGGTTCCTCTAGGAATTCTAATGCCACCAAGGAAGATAGAAGGATAGGCTGGATCAGACCACTGGTCCTACCCAAGAATGCCATTGCTTATTTTATGATTGAAATGCTAAGTGGCTTGCAGCCTATTCAGAGATAAAGAAACAAATGAGCTGCCCCATGTTAGTTGGGCTTAGGGTTAGTAGGTCTAACTTTTCTAATCCTAACATACACTTTTTCCATCAGGTTTAATACCACGTATAAAAGAAACACAGGGGAAGACTCATTTGAAATCACCACCACCATTTGATTTCACACTTTTAAGTGTTTCTTATTACACATTTTTAGAATAAGGTCACACAGAAATTACAGTTTCACTGATTTAACTAGTATCATTAAATTGTTTCCTATTCCATCTTAATTACCCTTACTGAAGCACTTTCGGTTACTAATTGATCCAATTCTGTGGTAACATCACATAAAACAATGTGCTGATTACTGAGACGTACCAGGTACTGTTGGACTGGATTTTGGGTCCAAAGCCTGAGGTGCTGGGGCATTAACTGAAATGGCATAAAACATAAAGCATTTTATAATCAAATCTAAAGGAGGACTGGAACAGGAATATTATAGTTCAGACTATAAATAGCATTGTTGATTATTTCATTTTCACAGCTAATAGGAAGTAACTTTCTAAACTTTAAATATTATATGTAATAACTCCCCACCTATCTGTTTCTAGGCAGGATCAAACCTAAGCCTTCAAGTCAGAATTTTCTGGTTCTCTCCCTACACCTTGGTAGAACTTGGTAGGGAACATACTTATACTTCAGCAGAAATAAAAGAGCACCTCCTTAGCAATTCTGCCTAGCAATCAGGTAGTAACTCCTCCTCCAACTCCTAAATCCTTTTTACACTTTTCCCCCATCTCAACTTTAAAAATCGTTTCCCCTGGCTCCCATGTATTCCCCTTCATTCCCCACATAATAATAATAATAATAATAGTATTTAAGCGCTCACTATGTGCTGAGCACTGTACTAAGCGCTGGGGTAGGTTACAAGATAATCAGGTCCCACATGGACCTCATCATCTAAGTAGGAAGGAGAACAGGTGTGGATTCCCTATTGTGCATATGAGGGAACTGAGGCACTGAGAAGTTAAGTAATTTGCTCAAGGTCACATAGCAGGTACATGGTGGAGCCAAGATTAAAACTGAGGTCCTCTGACTCTCTAACTGTGCTCTTTCCACCAGGCCAGGCTGCTTCCCCTCATCAATAAACTTGAAAAATGTGTTTTGAAACAAAGTCAAATGTAGGAAGAATAGCAAAATAAATCAATCTCTAAACTGTGTTTTCTTCCCATAGGAATTTTTCCAAAGTAAATAAATGAGTAGACTATGTGATGGGTTAGCATACATGTAAAACACTGAGTCTATTGTAGAACTTACTGTGCAAGGTTGGTGTACTCGATTTGGCTTCTGAAGTTTGCCACGTTGAAAGACTTACTGGAAGAGCAAAAGATGTACGATTAGCAGGGTTTATTCAAGGAAAAATTAAAGTCATAGCACTGAAAATTATTAAGAAAAGACGAAGGGAAATATTATATTTAAAATTTTAACAATTAAAACTAGTAAACCTACAGTTTTTTGGCAAACAGTTATCTGAAGTTACACAGTTATACACTCCTAACAAAAAAGTAAGTCATACCGAGAAGTGGCATCAACTCATTCAGGCTATTTCGAGTTCTGTTTAGTTTAATTCCACAGGTGATTAACTTACAGAAAAAAGTAAGTAGAACACAGAGTTGAAATTATTTGTTAAATACATTTTTTTATGTTTCTCAGATTATGAGTCCTTGAGGGCCAGGGAACCTGTTTAATTCTAAAGTATGTATTTTTTCCTAGTGCTTACATACAGTGCTTTGTACACAGTATGTGCTTAATTCATTCAATTGTATTTATTGAGCACTTACTGTGTGCAGAGCACTGTACTTAGGATTGGATTAATGCTATTACTACTACTAAATAGCTACCTAAAATAAAGCATGTAATCAAATAGTGTGAGGTTTTAGAAAGAATAGGGTTTGAAAGTATAGGGTTTGACTGGGAAAACTGAAAAAGATTTAATCTCAAATCTACTGTAAAAATAATGGAATGGAGAAATTTTCCGATGTGGACAATGCACAGTCATTGCCACTGTTACCCACAAATGACAACAAGCTTGAAGAGAGAATGAGAAGGTGCAATTTTAAAAGTGTTATTGTAAAATTTATTCTCAGAGATATTCCTCTTGAAAAAAAGTCCCAGGAAAAATCCGCAGGAAACAACTTTAAAATTACAAGCAATATCCACAGAAAGTTCATCACCACTCTCTTGCTCTGAGACAATGTTGTGCAGACAAGGTACGGCAATTTTTTAAAGACATAATAGACCACTTCCGTAGCCAATCTTAAAAGTAAATGTAAATGTCATTGGAGGCAAAGCACTTAAAAATAGATTTAAACTTGACAAGCAAGGCTCAATTTCAATTATTTCAGGGATGCCCAAGAAGAGTAATACCATTAAAACCAAAGAAAAAACAGTTAATCCTTCAGGATATTTACCTGTTACTGCAAACACAAACAGTTTAGGAAAGTTTTCCATGCTTAGTCTAACAAATAAATATTTGCTCCATGCTCAATAATCAATAAAATCAAACATTTACTATGTATCTCTATGCTATTCAGTTTCAGAAGCAAATATCATTCTCCTTAAGGAATTGATCAGCATACATAAAGGTTAAGGTACTTTTCATTCATTCATTCAATCGTATTTATTGAGCGCTTACTGTGTGCAGAGCACTGTACTAAGCGCTTGGGAAGTACAAGTTGGCAACATATAGACACAGTCCCTACCCAACAGTGGGCTCACAGTCTAGAAGGGGGAGACAGAGAACAAAACAAAACGTATTAACAAAATAAAATAAATAGAATATGTACAAGTAAAATAGAGTAATAAATACGTACAGACATATATACATATATACAGGTGCTGTGGGGAAGGGAAGGAGGTAAGGTGGAGGGGATGGAGGGGGGAGGAGGGGGAGGGGAAGGAGGGGGCTCAGTCAGGGAAGGCCTCCTGGAGGAGGTGAGCTCTCAGTAGGGCCTTGAATGGAGGAAGAGAGCTAGCTTGGTGGCTGTGGGGAGGGAGGGCATTCCAGGCCAGGGGGATGACGTGGACCAGGGGTCGATGGCGGGACAGGCGAGAATGAGGTACGGTGAGGAGATTAGCGGCAGAGGAGTGGAGGGTGCGGGCTGGGCTGTAGAAGGAGAGAAGGGAGGTGAGGTAGGAGGGGGTGAGGTGATGGACAGCCTTGAAGCCCAGGGTGAGGAGTTTCTGCCTGTTGCGTGGGTTGACTGGTAGCCACTGGAGTTTTTTGAGGAGGGGAGTAAATGCCCAGAGCATTTCTGGACAAAGACAACCCAGGCATCGGCGTGAAGTATGGACTGAAGTGGGGAGAGACAGGAGGATGGGAGATCGGAGAGGAGACTGATACAGTAATCCAGACATGATAGGATGAGAGCTTGAACGAGCAGGGTAGCGGTTTGGATGGAGAGGAACGGGCAGATCTTGGCAATGTTGCGGAGGTGAAACCGGTAGGTTTTGGTGACGGCTTGGATGTGAGGAGTGAACGAGAGAGCGGAGTCAAGGATGACACCAAGGTTGTGGGCTTGTGAGATGGGAAGGATGGTAGTGTCGTCAACAGTGATGGGAAAGTCAGGGAGAGGGCAGGGTTTGGGAGGGAAGACAAGGAGTTCAGTCTTGGACATGAAAACCCCAAACTGTAAAGAGATTTAAAAGCATCACTAGGCAGACCCAGGGCTCCCTGGAAACTGGAGAAACTTCATCTCCATTCCCTCTCCACAAAACAAAGAAAACTCCAATGGCAATAAGCTACCTTGGAGAGGTCTGGCTCCCAGCCCTGGTAGCTGGCACCCTGGCTTAGATTCCACACAAGTCTTGCAAAATTCACTTTTTTGATCAAGTGACATCGTGTAATATTTTTGAGTTATGGATTTTCGTTCATCCAGGTATGTAACCCCTCTCCACTTCTGGCTCCCACCCCTCACTCAGTCCTCCCCATACTTGATGCTACTGCTGGTAGGGCTTGCCCACCTCTTCTCCCCAACTCCATACTCCAAACTCTCTATTACACCTCCCCACCCCACCTTTTTTAAGGTATTCGTTACGTGCTTACTATGTGCCTGGCATTATTCTAAGCGCTGGGATAAAAACAGAGTAATAGGGTTGGACACAATCCATGTCCCACACGGGGCTCCCAGTCTTTATCCCTGTTTTACAGATAAGGTAACTGAGGCCCAGAGAAGTTAAGGGACTTGATCAAGGTGACATTACAGACAAGCAACAGAGCCAGAGCCCTCTTCCTATCCCATCCCCAGACCTCCTCCTCCCACTTTTGAAGCCCTATTCTTATTTGCTTATGTGCATAGTCCAAATGAGCCAATGTATCTGAAAGATGAATGGGAAGAATTACACCCAGCATTTTGATATAGTTTTACTTACCATTCTGTCCTCTGTTGCTTTTTAATGGCTTACTGGAAAATGCCTTAATCTGAAATGAAGCAAAATAACTACAGATGATACACAAAATTAGAAATGGGTAGTGTGATAGTAGTATTTGTCCATGTGCATATTTTCATTGAATTCTACAAACCATTACACAGAAATTACTCACTACTGCTAGAGATAAGCTTCAAGCTTAAAAAAAAGCCTAGATGAATAATGCTGGATTTATTCTTTCATCATTTTCTTAATTTCACAGAACTAATTTAGCTACAAAGCCAGTTACGAATAAAAACGAGTTAAAAATGTACCTTCACCACACTACGCTGATCCAAATATCAAAGGAAGAAATAAAACTTCTGTCTTGCTTTGCAGTCTACAAAATCTTTTCAAATTAAAAACAGCACATTTTCACATGCAAATTAATTTTGTCAATAACAATTGACAAATGACTCCCAATACCTGTTTTTTCTGAGTAATAATCAATTCATTTTGTTCTTGAAGTCTCTGCCCTAGTTCCTCTATCCTTTTCTTATAGAAAACATTGCTCGCATTTAGGTCTACTATTGTTGATGCTTGGAGTTTTTCTATATGTGACAGGAGCTGAAAAAGAGGGTAAAGTATAGTCTTCTTTAATATCATACAAAACTTCTTTTTATTTTAGATCCTTTAAATATGGTCCATGCTGAACTTCCAAATCTTCACTGAAAGGACTTTAGTGGTTAAAAAAGGTTTCACCCACCTCACCATGGGGTGGGAGAAGGTGAAGTAAGAGGGAATGATGCCTCCTATGGTGTGGGGTTGTAAAGATGGGGGGCATCTACTCTGGCCATCAAATGGTTCCCCACAAACCCCAGAGCGCTCCTCATTTAAGTTTCTAAACTGTTTTGGTTATTTTTCATGATACATGGTATGAATCAATTTATTATTATGTTGACGACTGGGGTTCTAAAGTACAATATGAACAGAATTAAAAGTACGGTGAATTCTAGCTAGTTTCCACAAAACCCTCTGAGGCAAATGACATCATTCCCTATAACATATACTTGGTAATATAATGTAACCACACTGAGAATTTATTAACATTTTAACTTATTAGCTTTGAACATAACAGATCACCACCTTAAACATAAATATTTATAATTATAAATACAGTATCTAAAAAGGTTATGGCAATGACATATTATCCTTAGAGCATCCTGGCATAATAACATACTGATTAGCTTTGAACATAAGTAACAAATCACCACATTACATGTCAATACAGAATCTAAAATGCTTATGACAATTGACACATCATCCTTAAGAGCATCTTGGCACAACTCACTGAAGAAAATATTGTTAGTTCATCAAATTACCTAAACTTCAAATCAGAGAGGCCTATCTCTTTTCCAAGGGGAGTTAGTGCTCAGAAGCATGCCTGAATATTAGACTTTAGAACCACGGCAGTGATAGTACTGCCAAAGACTCTGAACAGTGCAATAAAAAGTTGGCAAAATCAAGTTCCCCAAAACAAAGAAACACAATATGTGCTTTATAGGAACAGTAGGCATCATCCATGTGGAATAATTAATGGAAATCAGTTAGGTTGCCAGAATACTCCTCGTTTGATTTTTTTTAAAAAGGAAAAAACATGTTATTTCTAAATGACGTAAGTTGGTATACTAAAAGTCTGCATGTCCTAGCATTATAAAAATCTCTCACCTGTCCTTCCTTATGTACTGCAGCAGGGATGATCAAACGGCAGGTCTTGAGCTACATGTGGCTCTTTCCTTGCTGTGCGGCTCACATAAAAAGCTGAAGTAATACCTGCTTTACTATTCTTTCCCTGCTCCAGCAGGCTCTAGGGCATGACTGCTCCAGCCCTTTCTTGGAGCGGTGGGTCCACTGTCCATAGACGCCTGGGCTGGGAGAGGTAATGGCCCCTGGCTCCTTCCTTAGCCCCAAGAATATCAGCTGTTCTCTGCCACTCACCTCAGTCCCCCAACTCTACCCCAACCCCTAACCTTTGCTTTTTGTTCTGATTAAAGGAATTTGGGGATCTATGGCTCTTGGCAATATTCTGTTTTGGAGCTGCAGCTCTCTGATTCATGAAGCTTGGCGAAGCCTTTATTATGACTAAGGCACACAAAATCTGGAAAGTTTTATACTAGTAACTAGCTCTTTTCTTTCTTTCTTTTGTAAAATAACATATATACTTTATATATATATATATATATGTTGTTTTTTTCCAGTGGAGTGAACACTGCTATTTCCATACCTGGGAGGAACACAGTTGGGGGTTTTCTGAGGAAGGAAAAACTGGCATTTTTTCTTTGGAAATGCCAACTATAACACTATGTTTTACCTACTTCATGATGGCAGTAGTCCTTCCATCAAAAGATGAAACTGGTGATGGTGAGACTGCATCCATAAATGCAGGTGCCTTTGAGAGAATGTCTTTGACATATTTGCACAGTGTGCCCATGAAAACACTAGTATACCTTTCTGATCCCTTTCCATTGCACAAACACTGCTCAGACCTCAAAGGTTAAGGTAAAGAAGAAGCAGTATAGCCTACTGAATAGAGTAGGGACTTGGGAGTCAGCAAGACCTGGATTCTAACACCAACTCCGCCATTTGTCTGCTGTGTGACCTCAGGCAAGTCACTTAACTTCTCTGTGTCTCAGTTACCTCATCTGTAAAATGGAATTAAGAATGTGAGCCCTATGTGAGACATGGACTGTGTCCAACCTCATTAGCTTGTATCTATTCCAGTGCTTAGTACAGTGCTTGTTGTCTAGTAAGCTCTAAATACCATAAAAGAAAGAGGGGACAGGTATGTCCTATTGCCAGCAGAATTTGTGACTGAATTGTTGCAGTAGTTGCAGTAGTGGTGATGGTTTGCACTGAGCCATCCACACTTTTTGGCTCGGTCATCCAGTGCCCAAATGAATTGGGGCAGTGTGTGGTGGCAGAAGATAATAGTTCTGGAAACAACAACAGCAGCAAACAACACTATGACCTACGGATATGTAAGTGATATGAAGATTAAAATATTAATAGTAATTGAGAGCACTTTAAAAGAAAGGCATCCCTTTTATTTATTTATTTATTTATAATTTTAACAGAATAACAAAACTGTTCCTGGTTAATGGTTGGATTCATAGGTGCCGAACCACAGGATAGCTTTGTATATATTTGCTTACTTCATATAATTTTTTTGTGTGTTTGGGTTTTTTATGGTATTTGTTATGTGCTTACTATGTGCCAGACACTGTACTAAGCGCAGGGGTAGATACAAGCTAATCAGGTTGGACAAAGTCCCTGTCCCAAATGGGGCTTAATCTCCATTTTATAGCTGAGGTAATTGAGGCACAGAGAAGTGAAGTGACTGGCCCAAGCTCACGTAGTAGACCAAGTCGCAGATGTAGGATTAGAACCCATGTCCTTCTGACACCCAAGCCCCTGCTCTTTCCATTAAGCCACTCTGCTTCTCCATGTATGGACTAATATGCAATTAAGAGTTGAAAACATAATGGTTTTATAACATGGTCTTCAAAATAAATGTTTAACATATGTCATCCTCCCCAAAATACTACTCCATTAGAAAGGTGAATAACAGGTAGAGAATACAAGTGAAAGTAGATTGAGAAGTGAGAACTCAAGTGGAATTAGGCTTACTAATAACAATAATATTAACAATAATATTTTTAAAGCACATACTCTGCCAATCACTGTGCTAAACACAGGAGTAAATACCATACAATCAGAAAGAACACAGTCTGTTCTCAAATAGGATTCACAGTCTAAGTGGGAGGAGGATGGGTATTTAATGCCCATTTTACAGAAGAGGAAATTGAGGCATAGAGACATTACATAATTTGCTGAAGATCACACAGCAGGCAAGTGGCAGGTCTTGCCTTTGTCCACTACTTTTTTTTCTTATTAAGGGAAAAACAAAAGTGAGGGGATACCAAGACAAAAGCTTCACACCTGAAGCAGTAGGTAGTTGCCAAAAGGAACCTACTCTAAGCACTAAAAAATCAAGTCTGATAATATCCCTGACTCTCTTCTAGAGAACATAAAATATGAGAAAGGAAGGGAGCGCTTCCTTCTGCTGCCTGATGGAGAGAGAAGGTGGGGGATCGTGATGGCACTTCCTGTTGCTGAAAGGGGACGACAGAGAGTGATGCTCCCAGGCCCTTGCTTTTTCCACTAGGCCATGGCTGTTTCACTATTATCCATTTGAACCTTATTCGTTTCTTCCTCACTCTGCTGTCTCTGCTGCCAAAGGAAAGCAGACTTTGATCTTTGACCTTCTGTAGCTGTGGTTAACCCGGTGGTTCACCACAGCCTGGTTTGCTACAAGCATCAGAATATAGTCAGACGGGTTCCACAAAGGATTAGCGTGAGTTTGAACTAGGACCCGTTTTCCTGGCCAAGTCCTCCGAGATGAGAGGATAAGCTGTGCATTATGTCGTAGCATCATCCGTTGGCTATGTGGTTTAAACCACGTCATGGCCAGCCAAAAGACTAGGGGTTAGAGCCAGGGATAAGGGAGATGGGACGCTCCGGTGAGCCCGTCTCCTGCCCTTCCTGAAGCCTTTTTCCGTGGCTCTATACCGTGAGGAGCTGGGGTGGCTATGGACATATAACTTCTGTGTGCCCTTGGACAAGTTGTGTAACTTCTCTGTGCCTCAATTTCCTCATCTGTAACATGGGGAATAAATCCTTGTTATTTTTTTCTCTTAGATTGAGACACACAGTATCTGTGTATCTGTGCATTGAATCTTGCCAGTGCTTAGCAAAATGCTTGCACATAATACATGCTAAGGAAATACCAGTTATTTTGTATTCATTATGAAGAAAATCAAATAATGCGTACATTCATTTGCTTAAAAACATTCTAGACATATTATTTTGTAACTTACCTGGCCCTTTTCTTTTTTATGTTCTTCATGAAGGGCTTGTACTCTAGAATTCCACTTGATTTCCTATGTAAGAATTAAAAATTCAGTATGCCTCAAATATGTGTATTTAAAATCCAACACACTCAAACTCCACTGTGCAGTTCAGAGCAAAACTACATCTGAGTGCATATTTTTGCATCTTTCCTCCTCTCTAAATACGTACAGAAAAAATAATTACTGAAAACGATCACTGAATGATTTTCACACAGCATACGTGAAAACCATTCGGTGAATGTTTTCAATATACACACTCACACCCACACTCCCCCAAGCATCTGTTACGCAGGGACTGCCTCCTCGCAAAACTCCACATTAAGGAAAACTCACACTGTAGTTCTCACCAGAACTGACACCAAGAATCGGTACATCAACCATTTCTTATGACAGTGGCAAGCTATAAAACATAATAACGGTGGTATTTGCAAACGCTTACTATTCACCAAGTACAGCAGATAAAAGCACTGGGGTAGATACAAGATAATCATGTCAGACAAAGTCCCTGTCACACATGGGGCTTCCAGCTACGGAGAAGGGAGAACAAATAGTGAATCTGCATTTTACAGAAGAGGAGACTGTCAAGTGACTTGCCCAGGGTCGTACAGCAGGCAAGTGGCAGAGCCAGAATTAGAACCCAGGTTCTCTGACTCCTAGGACCATGATTTTTCCACTAGGCCATGATACTTCTCTGATATCCAAACTGGTTTACATCGTTGGACAAATGTTTCCTAATTCCCCAACTACTTTCTAACCAAAATGCATACTTCAACTATGTTTAATAGCAGACTTGACAGTTTTCACTACACATTTTGGCTTTGACACGATTAGGGAATATTTACCTGGGCAACACGAACCTGTATGGAAATAATGTGCCGAAAAGGGTGGATGAAACGGTTGTGCATACTATAACACCCGTTATCTTTCATGCTTTGTCATGGGTACAAGTTCCACGTTACAAGCAAACTGACTGTATTTATGTAGTACTTAGAATCTCCAGATTACAGGAGAACCGACTGTGTATACATATAGTACTGAGACCCTGTATTTAGTTTTGTGTACTTTGTGGAACAGTTGAATGGCTATATCCCAGTTGTGGGTGGCAGTGATGCAGTTTATTTGTGCCCTTCCCGCTTCAGGGGCTAGAGGGAGGAAGAGATGGCACAACCAAACCAAAATGTTCCCAGCCTTGGCCGTGAGTGTTGAGGCATTAAGCACGACTCAGGCAGTGGAAGAACTTGGGATTTCTAGTACTGTACAATGGACGATGGTTTTCATGCTCCCTCCCCTGCTCCAAGGGGGATGGACAGGAATCCCTGCTCCCAAATGGCTGACTTTTACCACTATGTCCTGAGTGACAGATGTGCAGGCCAATTATGAGGCAGGGATCATGAGAGCCACATAGAGTGAAGTTGGAAAGCAAGGGTCTCGATGGTGAACGTGAGACAACAAAGCCTCCAAAACTTCCCTGAAAGATAGATTATTTGATTACCCAAGCTCTTCTGTTTCTCAGTTTGCTAACCCAGAGGATGAAATGGATAGCTGAGAGTTTATTGTAGGCCTAGATTGTAGACTCAAATTCAGTCTGTCTAAATCCTGCAGTCCTTCTTCCAAAGCTTTCTCAAACCAGCCCCTTTGCCAGCCCCCCGAAAGATCTGTCCCAGTTACTGAGCATATGTTGGGGCTGATCCCAACAGAAATAGCCTTTAGATTTCCACTATCCCACCCTGCTCTCCCTGCCACCTTATATCTACCTCCTGTGAGCAAGGCTGAGCTGAGAAAAGGAGCAGGGATGAAACAACTGCAAATTTTACAGGAAATTTAATAGGTGCACATCTCAGGGTTTTCAGGTTTTCATATGTATTTTGTTCATTCATTCATTCAATCGTATTTATTGAGCGCTTACTGTGTGCAGAGCACTGTACTAAGCGCTTGGGAAGTACAAGTTGGCAACATATAGAGACGGTTCCTACCCAACCAGTGGGCTCACGGTCTAGAAGTCTATTTTGTTGCCCTTTCCCTATTAACCCCCACCACGTCCATAAGATTCATGAAGATTGGGGTATTAAGAGGCTTGGAAACAGAGGCAAGACTTATGTGAAAACAATGCAGAAGGGAATGTGGTTGAAAAGACTGAGGTGTCAGTCTTTTCAGCCATATTTGCAGGCCTGACTAAACCCTCACCATCAGTAATGTCACCTCCAAAAATCACGGACTGTTTGTAGATAGGAGATAGTAGAAGAAGAGGCTTGAGGTGGTAAGACCAGCAAGGAGTCTGTTACTTACGTGAGTTCATCTGATGGGGGATGACAGCTTGAACCAAGACACTGGTATTAATGGTGCATAGAACATGAAACCACAATACCAAAGGTCTTTACAAACATTACTTAAGGTTCATTTAATCAATATTCTTAGAATTTATGACACCATCGACTTATTATGAGCCTAAAGTGATCTCTTAAAACAGACACCATATTGCATTTATGACAACATGATTTTAATTCTCTTTCCAGGAAATGATATCCATAGACTTTATAAGTTATCACCAATTATTTATAATTGGTCACTGAGAATGACTATGATAAATTACCTGGTATGATTTCCATATAATAAATAATAATTATGGCACTTGTTCAGTGCTATGTGCCAAGTATTGTTCTAAGTGCTGGGATAGATACAAGTTTCCCAGGTTGGATACAGTCCCTGTCCCACATGAAGCTCACAGTCTAAGTAGGAGGGAGTAGGATTGAATCCCCATTTTGCAAATGAGATAAATGTGGCCCAGAGAAGTTAAATGACTTGCCTAAGGTCACAGAACAGACACATGGCAGATGTGGATTAGAACTCAGGTCCTCTGTCTCCTAGGCCCGTGCTCTTTCCACTAAGCCACGCTGCTTCTCACCTGTGCATTCTTCCCCAATGCTTAATACAGTACTCTCAATAATCACTCTACTATATGCTCAATTTTACCACCTTTTGAAAAGTTGCCTACCTGATTGTCAAGAAGTTGCAGCATATATTGAAAGTCCTGAGAACACTGAGGTCTATCTTCATTAAACTCTTGGGCATCTTTAAGCGTCCCTATATTGGATTTTACTTGCATATTGGACCTCTGTATCTCTAATAATTGCTTGAAAAAAAATAAAATTTAGGTCACATTATGGTTCTGGTTCAAACAGCTTAAAAGTTTAATTTTGAAGTTTGTAAAAGGATTTTAATACTTCTGCACTGCATAATGAAATATGTGTATATTATTAAGGGCTCCTCAAACAGCTCTATCCTATTCCTACTACAGTCTTTTGCCATTCCTTCTTGGGGAAGGATGAGAAACATAAATCAGTCCATTTTCCTACTTGTTAGCAGCTCTGGTACAAGATTTGGTGTTACGAAAAAGCTGAAATGAATGCCTAAAATGAGGGCTTTAGAGTAAATAATAACTTCTAATAGCTTATGCCATCAGCGTTCCCTATTGACAAGGTACTGAAGAGTAAATGACTGTTAATTCACCTCAAATAATCCCCCAAATGACCCCCTTGGAAGGAGCACTATAAGGAAATTGAGCTTCAATTTGTCTTTCATTTAATATAGGTACTAGGCGAACCCAAGGAAGCTGATGGCACTGCCCAGGGTTCTTATAAGTGAGATAGTGAACAAGACTAAAATCAGAGCCTTAAGGGATTCTAAACCCACAGGAAAGCTCTAATGAAGTAACCAAAGAACTACAGATCATTTTCAAGAAGTCTGAAAAGATGAGCTTTGAGAATCCTCACTGATATGTTAATCACGACTATGGGAAAATTTTAGATTTAACTCACATTTTCTAATTCTGAATTCTTTGTTGTTAATTCTTGGAACTCTTTCATAAACATCCCTTTAACTTTTTCCATTTCATCTACAAGCTTCTCTTTTTCTTCCTCTTTCCATTTATCAAATGATTTCAGAATTTCTTCTTCTCTTGTTTTCTGGATCTCATACTCCTGAAAAACAAAACCCCATCAAAAATTACTTTCCAGGCTCTCTGGAACTCAAATACTGCCCAGTTTAAAATTAAACATCAAATATTCCGAGGTCCATTGCATATGTATTACCTAGCCCAGGTCACTTTAGATTTGTGCAGGCATACCTCCTACATCAGAACACTCACATTCCTGTAAATTCACCTCTTAATAATACATAATAAATGCTGGGGTAAATACAAGGTAATCAGGTCAGACAGTCTCTGTCCCACACAAGGCTACCTGTCTAAGGAGGATTGAGAACTAGTACTGAAGCTCATCGTAGGCAGGAAATGTGTCTGCTTATTGTTCTATTGTACTTTCCAAAGTGCTTAGTACAGTGCTCAGCACACAGTAAGCACTCGATAAATATGATGGAATGAATGAATCCCCATTTTACAGATAAGGAAAGTGAGGCACTGGGAAGTTAAGTGACCTGACCAAGGTCACAGCAGGCAAATGGCAGAGATGGGATTAGAATCCAGGTCTTCTGAATCATAGGCCCCTGCTCTTTCCACGAACCCATGCTGCCATGGGTTGGGAAGAACTTGTACTTCCCAAGCGCTTAGTACAGTGCTCTGCACACCGTAAGCGCTCAATAAATATGATTGATTCATTGATTGATTGCCTCTTCTCCTACCTCTCCTCCCTTAACATTGGGTGAACCCACAAGACTAAGGTTTTCTTGCTTTACACTCATCCTTTTGGGATGTTCACCTTCTCATTTGGAAGCTAGTACCATCTCCGTGCAGACCTGTCTCACTAGTCCAAACTCCTCTCCTTCCACATCATCTCACATTTCTTCTTGCCTCCAGGACATCTCCACTTGAATGTCCCATCAGCACCACAAATCTGGCATTTGGACAGCTCATCCTCTCTGCTAAATCCACCAACCCTTCTAAATTTTCCAAGTCTGTCGATGCCACCCCCACTCTGTCCCTCTCACAGAAACCCTCAACCTTGGTGCTATTCTTGAGCCCTGTCTCTCTCTTTCAGGATTATCCTTCAACCACTTGCTAAATCCTGTCGGTTCTTAATCCATAATGTTTTCTGAACCCACCCTTTCTTCTCTACCCAAACAGCCACCATCGCGGTTCAAGCTCTCATCGTCTCACGGCTGGACTATTGCATTTAGCTTCCTCACTATTCCCAGTCACTTTAGCTTATAATCCATGCTGCTGCTGGACCATCTCCCTAAACTATGATGTGGAACTTCTCTGCAACCACAAAAACCCTCTAATGGCTACCCATTTCTCTATGCATCAAGCAGGAATTCCTTACTATTGCCTTCATGACTCCTGACCAGCATTTTCTCCTTTACAGATCAACTCTGTTCTTCACCTGCTACTCCCCAGCATACACTCTTCATTCCTCCCAGGCTATCTTGCTCTCAACTCTCCCACCTCCAATTTCTTGCTTGCGTCATTCCCTTTAGGAAATGTACTAAGTCTACTCAGCTGCCTTCGCCACTGTCAACCACCACCTTCTCCTGAAAACATTATCCAACCTCAGCTTCACTGACACTGTTCTTTCCTGGTTCTCCTCCTATCTCTCTGGCAGCTCATTCTCAATCTCTTTCGCGGGGTCCTCCTCTGCCTCCTACCCCTAACTGTGAGTGTCCCTCAGGGTTCAGTTCTGGGTCCCCTTCTATTCTCCAGCTATTCTCACTCCCTCCGAGAACTCATTTTTTCACATGACTTCAACTACCATCTCTAAGCAGATGATACCCAAATTTACATCTCCAAGCCCTGATCTCTCTCCCTCTCTGCAGTCTTGCATTTCCTCCTTCCTTCATGACATCTCTACTTGGATGTATCACCATCAACTCAAATTGAACATGTCAAAAACAGAAATCCTTATCTTCCCGCCCAAGCCCTGTCCGTCCCCTGACTTTCCCATCACTGTAGATAGCACCACCATTTTTCCTGTCTCACAAACCCATAATCCTGGCATTATCCTTTACTCATCAGTCAACCCACATTTATCTCTCATTCAACCCGCATACTCAATCTATTACTAAATCCTATTGGTTCAACCTCCACAACACTGCTAAAATTCACCCTTTCCTCTCCATCCAAACTGTTACCACATTAATCCAAGCACTTATCGTATCGGTCCTTGATTACTGTATCTGCCTCCTTGCTGATCTCCCTTGCCTCCTGCCTCTCCTCACTCCATTCCACAATTCACTCTGCTGGCCGAATCATTTTCTTACAGAAACGTTCAGTCCATGTTTCCCCACTCCTTAAGAACATCCAGTAGTTGCCCATCCACCTCTGCATCACACAGAAACTCCTTACCATCAGCTTTAAAGCACTCAATCACTTGACCCTTCCTACCTCACCTCACTACTCTCCTATTACAATCCAGCCCACACACTTCGCTCCTCTAATGCTGACTGTACCTTGATCTCATATATTTCCTCATCTATTTCACTGCTGACCTCTCACCCACATCCTGCCTCTGGCCTGGAACACACTCCCTCTAAATATCCAAAATACAATTACTCTCCCCCCACTTCAAAGTCTTACTGAAGGCACATCTTCTCCAAGAGGCCTTCCCTGGCTAAGCCCTCTTTTCCTTTTCTTCTACTTCCTTCTGTGTCACCCTGACTTCCTCCCTTTATTCACCACGTCTCCCATCACTGCATTTATGTATTTATATTGTCTGTCTCCCGCTCTAGACTGTAAGCTCATTGAGGGCAGGTAATGTGTCTGTTCTACTGTCCTCTCCCAAGCACTAAGTAAAGTGCTCTGTACACAGTAAGCGCTCAACAAATATCATTGATTAAACCACAGCTCTGTCTTCAACTTCCCCCTAAAATCTCACCTTCTCCAAGAAGTCTTTCTCCATTAATTCCCAAACTTCCAAATTGTGAAAATCCAATGAACATCCATTGTGCTTATGTATTTATAATATATCCAAAACACTTATCGAGCCTTTACTGTGTGCAGAACACTGCATTAAACTCTTAAGAGGGTATAATAGAATAGAAAATGCATTGCCTACCTTCGGGAATTTATAATCTAACAAGAACATCCCCACATTCAGTTATTTATCTCTATATATTTTACACCTGCGTATATACCCCATTAGCTTGGACGCTGCTTCAGGCCTAGGACAGTGTCTTGCTTCTGGTGTACTCTCCTAAGTATGAATGTAGTGCCTTGCATATAGTAGACAATGCAATAAATACCTCTGATAGACTATTAAAAAAAACTGTATTAAGCCAACAAGTTTTTCATTGGGAAATAAGAAGGTAAGGAGACGAAATTAAAAAAACTGACATTGTACAAACCTTTCTTCACAAATGAAATTCAAAAAGATTATAGGAAACAATATACACATTTTAAGAAGTCTGCAACATCTTAAGTTCATTAGCCCCACAATTTGCAAATACTTAAAAGTTCAGCTTCCAGTTAGCTATGTTGTGAACTTCTAATCAATCAATCACATTTATTGGGTGATTACTGTGTACAGAGCACTGTACTAAGCACTTGGGAGAGTAGAATATAACAGAGTCGGTAGACATGTTCCCTCCCCACAACAAGTTCACAATATTGGAAGGAATATACCTGTACCTATGAACTATAAACAGTATTGCTTCCTGTGATCCTGACTGAACTGAACCTGAAAAAGCATTCCTGTATAGACCCTCATTGTGCCACAGCCAAATCACATCCAAGTGCGGTAATCACTCTCCCCTAATCTTCCATCATGTTCTATTCCAATCACGTTCTAATCACACTCACAATTTTCTGGTTGGAATGCCTAATTACCTAACCTATACCCAATCATGCAGGTTTGCAAAAGCTGAAGTACTGTAAACAACCCATTGCCAATAACTCCAAATTTTTTTTGCAAGCAGAAATTTTTGCTGTTAAATTTGAACCTAAAACGTACAGAGATCAGGGATATTAAAAAAACATTATGCAGAACATATTGAGATATCTGATCTATTGTAAAGGTAAGGTTTGCAAAACTGTTACCTAAAAAGTTTGCCAATGGTAAAAAGGAAGGACTAGGAGCATTTTAAAACAACATACATATTCTTCATCTCACCACAAACATAAGAACAGTAATAGGCATTATTTATCACCCTGTCCAGGCCACACCAAAAAGGTGTGTCACCTCCAAAGGCAGCAAAACCTTTGGATTCATGTTGCTCACGTCATACCTCACAGTGACTGCCCCAGTCAAGAGCAATAAGGGGGGAATAAAGAAGGGTGGTTGTGCCAAAGGAATGGTTTCAGTCTCCCAAGTGACAGTAGCAGAGAAATTTTAGGCAAGAAATTCAGGCATTCCCAGCTTTGGAATTGGTAATGAGGGTTGATGTCTTTTCTGCGCAATTCACCACCAATTTTAGGACATACAGTGGTAACATATAAAATATCACCCAGTTTTCTATTCATAAGCACATGCATCCAGTGATGCAAATTATTACTTAACTGGCACAGTGTATTTCAATAAGACCATATCATTAACAGCATTATTAAAGTCATGTCTCCTCCAAGAGGCCTTTACTGATTAAGCCCTCATCACCAGCTCGCTCTCCCTTCTGTGTCATCTATGCATCTGGATCTGTGACCTTTGGACATTTGTTATTCACCCTGCCCCCAGCCCCCCATCATTTATGTACACATCTTTAATTATATATTATAAATTTTTTATTAAAATTAATGTCCATCTCCCCTTCTACGTGTAAGCTCGTTATGGGCAGGGAACGTTTCTCCTAATTCTGTTGTATTGTACTCTCCCGAGCACTTAGTACAATGCTCTGTTTCAGCACTCAATAAATACCAATGATTGATTGATCACTGCTGTCAGCCTAGAGTGCCATATGCACCTAGTCCTCAGCTCCACCAGACAACTGGTTCCTGAAAACTCTCTTTTAAATTGGAGCACTGTATGTGTAAGCTCATCCTCTAGACCGTTTGCTCATTATGAGCAGATCACGTCTGCTAACTCTGTTGTATTGTACTCTCCCAAGCACTTAGAACAGTGCTCTGAACACAGTAAGCACTCAATAAATATCACTGACATTGATAATATGCTTTAGAAACTAAAGTTTTTATACTTTAATAATGCAACAACTCTTAAGTAGTTTACCTAGTTCCCTTCTCTGGACTCAGGGAGGCAGTGTTGAACAATGAATAAAGCGATGACTATTATTGAGACTAGGAATCTATTTTTACTCTACCACTGAATTATTTTATTCAATTTTACAACTCATAAATAATTACCATTAATTGAGAAATAATTTAATGCATAAAGAATAAAGTTCTGAATTTAGGACCAGCAACTGTACTAGTAAAATTTCTTTTCCTGATGAAAAAAAAAAAAACATACTCCATTACAAATCATGAATTTTAATGAGGAAATGGTTTAATAGCAAAGGAGAGAAAAATGGTAGAGTTCTGGTTCTAACCTCTCTCACTGGACAATTAATAAACCCCGTGTTGATAAAGGTAATCTTAAAAATAACTTGGAAGTGTTAATAATGAATATGCCTGTATTCACATGCCCAACTTATAATTAAAATACTTCTGCGTGTCTTAGCAGAACCTAGATTGGAACCTCCATGAAATGACTGAATGAACCTACCATTTTCATATTGGGCAACTGAGTGATGAATTGGTGGAGAGAGTCAAGTGTGAAAAAAGAAAGCTCAGATCTGAGAAAGTCAAAGGGGCATAAGTATGTGTGATTCGTATATCAATCAATCATATTTATTGAGTGCTTACCATGTGCAGTGCACTGATCTAGAAAGGCTTATTTTGACATCTCTAAAAGAAGGGGAATTGAGGACACTGCAGGGAATAAGTGCTGTATTTCTGACATGGATTCAGGCATATTTTACTTTCCAAGCTCTTAGTATAGTGCTCTGCACACAGTAAGTACTCAATAAATATTATACACTGTCCATAAATAAGGTTAGTTCAGTTTTATATGATCCTGAATCAACACAAAAATAATGTAGAACCATCCCTGGTGGCGCACTATGCCGGATCTCATTTTAGGTATACATTTCATATGACCAGACCCATGAACTGTAGTAAAAGCCCATGTCAAAACTGCAGCATGTACTACTGGATTAAAAAATTTAAAAAAATAAAGTTATTATCAAGCTTTAATACCTTAGAAAATTTGACCATGTGAGCTTGTTGCTCAGCCTCTAACTGAGATTTAGTGAGTTGTAGTTGTTCTTTCAACACATCAATCTCATTTTGCAATTTTTCTGTCTGGGCCTTCTTCTTTAAGTCTGCTTTAAAGAAAATATATTTACATTATTATTTTTTTAATATCTTTTTACCACTGAGAAGAGAGTAAATTGCTCTCATTTGGGAGGTGAAGTAATTTTTCCAGGACACTGGGATATATTTATCAATCAGAAGTATTACTGAGCACCACTTACTGTGTGCAGACCACTGTACTAGGCACTAGAAAGAGTACTATAGAGTTGGTAGACATGATTCCTGCCCTCAAACAGTTTATAATCTAGATGGGGAATACAGACAGTAAAATATGTACAATGGTTTTTTGGAGAATAAAAATTGCCTTTTTGAAACAAATAGCTCTAGAAACCCAGGGGAAACTTTAAACTCATTACGGGCAGGGACTGTGCCTGCTATTTTGGTTATATCGTACTCTCCCTAGCGCTTAGTGCAGTGCTCTGCACGTTGTAAGCACTCAACAAACCTCCCTGATTGATGGATTGAAGGAGATACTATGCTATTTTAAGTTCTGAGAAATAGCTCTGAGTATAGAATCTGAAGCAGTAAGAACATCTGGAAGAGCGACTTGGATTTTCGAATCACAAGATGAGGAAAGACCACAAAAAAACAACACAAAGGTACTTCGTTTTAGAAACTCATAGTGTGATCAATCAATCCCATTTATTGAGTGCTTACAGTTTGCAGGGCACTGTGCTAAGCACTTGGGAAAGTAAAATACAGCAAAATTGGTAGACACATTTTCCGAACACAATGAGTAAACCCCTGTTGGAAAAAGGTTGAACGTAGTATCTAAAGGAAAAAAAAAACCTACATGAAGTTTGGAGGCTGTTTAAAAACACCACATTAAAAGTCCAAGTAAAACATGCCACAGAATTAAAAACAAATAAATAAATCAGGCAAACAGAAATCCTGCGTGGCTAAACAGCTAAATGACAAAATAAACCTTCGAAGGGGACAAAGTCATCCTTTGAAAAGATGGTACATTCTCCCAAATGAAAATTAAAAAACCCACAAAGTGCCAGCTTTCATGAAAACAGAAAAACCATTTGAAGGGATGTCAGTGATAATAACAAAAAATTCTTCAAATAAGCCAAAACAAAAACTGGCAAGTGAGGCATTTAATGATTTTGACGTAGAAACTATTAACCAAAAAGGGAAAAATTAATTTAACTATTTGGGTGAATTCATTACCCAGGGAAGGTGTTATGCAATATCCCATCATCAAATTTTGTACGGGAACAAAGTGGGCAAGAACCCAGGTTATTTTATATGAACAGTCAATCTATATTAAGGCAACCCCTGGGACCAGATTACGGCTTAGAATTTTGAAAAAAAAGACAAGGGGAATTTGTGGAACTCCTAGGACAATTTATTACTACAATTGGCCAATGAAGGGGGCAGGAGCATCAATTTAATTCCCATATATAAGTGGGGTTCTAGAGGCGATTCTAGGAATATAATAGGAAAAGTGTCCCATTTCTATACCATACAACTTAGTAGACTCTACAGAGAAGAAGCGTGACCTAATGGAAAGAATGTGGGCCTGGGAGTTAGAGATTCTGGGTTCTAATCCCTGCTGTGTCGCTTCTGCGTGACCTTGGGCAAATCACAACTTCTCTGAGCCCGAGTTTTCTAATCTGTAAAATGGGTCAATACCTGTTCTCCCCCTCCTCTAGACTGTGAGCCCCCCGAAGGACAGGGACTGTGTCCCACCTGATTAACTTGTATATTCCCCAGTACTTAGCACAGTGCTTACCACAAAATGTGCTCCCCAATCTTAAAAGTATTAGTAATAATAACAGTAATTGTATTTGTTCATTTAAGTTTAAGAAGGGTGGGCATTTTAGGAAAACACAGCAGTTTCTCTATAGGAAACTCACTAATGTGCTGCGGTCAATAACATAGGGATGGAGTGGACCTAGGAAAAATTGTTGCACTCAGATTTTAAAAGGCCTTTAAAAAGGTTCCCCTTGAAGAGAAAAACAATCCACCTAACAACTACATGGGGATGGGTTGTAGGCTATCAGTTAAAACTACGAAATGATCGTAGAATCACTGCCTCGGCACCCCCAAATAATGAGCCCAAAGAGCAGTCAGAAAAGTCAATAAATGTTGAGCATCATTTGGGAAGAAAATGTAGCAAAAAGGTTGGTTTTGCCACCACATAAAATCATGCTACATCTTCACCTACAATTTTGCATGACGTTTTCTTTACCATAGTACATTGAAAATGCTTGAAGAATCTGGAGAAGGAAATATGAAATTCTCCAGAAAGAAAAACTAAAAGCTATGTATTTTAACTTAAAGGAGATTCTAAATTTAGAAAAAGTAAAAATGAATTCACTGATGATAAGCATATGGAATCTGTAACCACAGTAAGCTCCTTGGGGGCAGGAATCGTGCCTTTGAACTCCACTGTATTATACTCTCCTAAGCGCTAGTACAGGGCTCTCTGAACACCGTAAGTCCTCAATAAATACCACTAATTGATTAAATAAACTACCAAAACTTTGAAAAGAGGTCATAGAAATTTATGGTCAAGATGTCTACATAAGATAATTAGCGGGACAGTTAGGAAAGCTAGTTAGTTGGTCAGATATAAATCATGACAGCACATGTCCAAGTGTCTGGTTGCCTCTGTTGGGAGACATAATTCTGGGCTGAATGCACTTCTGATCTAGCAGGCTTTTTTTAAGAAGCATTTTGAATCATCTGACAATTAACCTTACAAATAACAAAAAGAACTATACACTTACTTAGGGCCACAAACTAGGAAAATTTTATGCTGTTAGGTTTGACTAGTCACACAACATTTCTGATAAAACAGCAATAACTTATTAGTGAAATACATGATGGGAATTGTCCAAAGGTATGAATTACATGTGGCCTTGTAGGGAGGGAAAGGGAAGAGAGGGGAGAGAGGACCACAACAGAACAGATTGGAAACAAACTGGAGAGGAGGAAGGGAATGTAGAGATGAAAGAAGACAGGGAAATGCAAACCACTTACCAAGACCACACTGTTAGGTATTTTGTTGTTCAAGTACCTTAAATTCATCCATTTAAATATTATATAGTCAACAGGTCTTTTCCTCGTAGCCTATGCCCCACAGCTGGTATACCTCTATGCCTGGCCTCTTTTAAAATATGTTGTTTCTGAAGGGGATAATCTACGTTAAGCAATGTACTCTCTTCTCAGTAGTACAATGTAGGCAAATAAAACACTTTACACCCATAGAAAAGTTTCACACCTTATCTAGATGAAAAATGGGATACAAATCGTAATGCATTCCAATATATTTAAGACAATTATCATATTTTGAAATTTCTAAAAGTATAGAAACTAAAGAAAAATCTACATGGTGTTAAAATTAAATCAAGTGTTTTATTTGGAGTTATTTTCTCACAAATATATACGTAGCATTAAATTCCATAAATACAAAATAATCTAATATAAACACATAATTTTGTATAATCTGTGGTCTGCCTGCAAACAACAAAGATATTTTCAAGGCTGTATGATGACTCCCCCTGTACATGGCTGATTTTCTAAACAGAACATTAGAAGCTACTCATAAACTGCCTACTGATTATTTAAAATGAGCCAGAAAACCCACAGATAAGAATATAAACGTGGGAGCCGAGAAAATTGTGAAGGAGATGACAGTTTATGTCATTCAGGTTAACAAGTGTCCTCTGAATTTGTCCTATAGCTCAACTGAATTAAAGTGTATTGTAGCACCTACCCAATGGCCCTTTGAACAAGAATGGAAATAATTTATCCTTGCCCTATCCATGTGTGAGGAACCTACCCAGGTTGACTGATAAGGCAAGTGAGCCTTGGTGTCTGCTAATTAATGCCCAATCTGTCTCTTCCTGTTCATTCAGTCCTTTCATCACTCAGCTCAAGTTCACTTTTCAGCAAAAGAACGACAAAACCAACATGAGCAACAAAGAAGACCGTATTATGCTGACAAGTAGGTACAGCCTTGTTCGATACCTTAGAAAAAATTGTACAGAGGGAGTTAAGGCCATCTTACTGCCTTACTCAGAACTCCTGCAGCCAAGTGGAGGTATGCAGCACAAATGGGAATGTGCCAATTATACTGGCATGCTGTACTCTCCCAAGTGCTTAGTTCAGTGCCCTGCACACAGTAAGAGCTCACTGAATACAATTAATTAATTGGTTGATGTGTCTCAGGGACTTGCAAAGGCAAGCGGGTGGGTGGGTGATCAGGCAAGTAAGTGCATGTCTGTGTTTGAGTGACTCTGTGTGTGTCTGCAGTCAGCTTGTGGTGGGCAGGAGAGGAAAGGTAACTGAGGCCATTTTGGCTATAGTTCCACTCATCTAGGAGGCAGGACGAGATAGACAAGTGGAGGTTACGTGGAGGTATGAGGGAGTCTCACCCAAGCCAATCAGCACCCAGGATCATTTCTTAGCCAGGGATAATTACCACTTGAATTTCAGTTTTTAACATGTCACTTTCTCACAAGGACACAAAACAACCTGAAAAAAGTGCTGTATACCTCAGCGTACCTAAGCTTCTAAGCGGAGGGGAAAAGGAATCCCAGGGCTAATGGTGAAGGAGAAAAAACAGCCACCTTAAACATGGAAGCCTTCATCAATACTTACCTATGTGAATATCTTCAGGATGTCGTCGCTGAATATGACTCTGGAGAAAAGCTTGGTTCATAAAAGCCTTTTCACAAAAATGGCACTGTAAAATAGCAAGAAATACTCCAAAATGTCAACAGTCAACGCTATAATCAATCACTTCCATAACACAATTTTTTAAAGACACCAGACAGATTCTGGTCTGTCTCAGGAGAGATGATCTTTCTTCATTTCAACAGGACAGATTCAAACTGACACACAGTTAAAAATTAAGGTCAGTTCCTACCACCACTTCTGGCTTAGTGCACCAGTTTGGAAAGACAAAGATGAAATTTTTCACAGTAACATCTGGGTGGTCATATGGTCAGTTTAGAAACTAGACCCACATATACTAAGGAAGGAATATGTATGAAATAGAGTACTCATATGGCTTCAGCACTAATTAGAGCACAGTACATCTATTTTGCTTTAATATGTTAATTTAAGTCTAATATATATGGAATACAGCAAAATTATCACTACTGAGACAGTGCTTTGCACACTGTACGTGCTCAATAAAAATGACTGAATGAATGAACCAGCACATTTACATTTTTGACCTTAGGTTTTATGGTTCACAACCTCTGCATATGACAAATGAAAAATTAAATATTTAGTATGAAAAATTAAAAGTATCATGCTAGCTTAATTGTCTCATATTCCATATTCACCTAAGCAAAGCTTCTCACAACATCTCACACATTTCACAAAATAAAACCAGTAAACACTTAATCATGACATCTGCCACATCCAAAGATTGCTCTGAAAGTCGCAGTCTTAGCTTAAACCCTAGTAAAAAAAATAACTGATATCTAAGAGCATTATAATCAGAGTTAGGGGCCCTGAAGATTCTTGTTGTCTGGTAGACTATTCAAATCTGCTGTGTGAGGGTCACTGGGATAATAGATTACAAAACAATTATTGATTTTTCCTGGTAAGCCTAGAAAGATAATGTACCTTCCCAGACATGGAAGGAGAAAACTTTCACCTAGCTGCTCTCTCTATGTTCTCTTTGGTGGGGAATGGCCAATGGGAAGAAATGTTCCCAACTGCAACTTAATAGATTCATTAGCAACAGTTTTTCCAACAGCATTTTGGGAGCAAAGCTTTAGCCAGAGAACAGTCACTGAGACAAGAATTCCTTCTCCGGGCACACGCACTGGATTTAGGGATGCTTCCAGGGCAGCAGTCCTGAATGGCCTTGGCTCAGGGCCAGACCCAGTTAGGATCCAAGTATTAAGGCTGACCCAACTTGCTATAACCAAACCTCAAAAACAAAGCTTTTCATGCTCCCTATCTCTGAAGGTGAGGTGAAAAAGGGGACATGAGAGTCATAATTCTTTTCTTTCAGCTATGCAAATAAGTTAGACACTGTCTTCCTAAGATACCCTAGCATCCATAAATTGCAACTGTATTCTGATAGTCAACACAAACAAGCTAAGGTAATGAGCACCCAAGTGGAAGCGGTTTTACTAGACTACAATCAACTTCTTGAATTGAAGCAGGAAGCAGAAAGGTAGCCTGGACAGACTCCCCAACACAGGTGTGCTGGGTAATAAGCTCTGGGGCATTTGCACCTTGATAGTAACCAAAAACAGGTTGGAAATTTTAAAATTAGGATTTATGCAAAAATAGTGTTCTCTGTGGAAGGTCCTCATGGTAAAAATCTACAGCTACAACAGGGTCTGACCTATTGCTGGCGTTTAGTACTTGCTTAGTGCTATCCTGCTCACCAGGGTAGCTTAAGAGCATACATACAGCCAAATGTCACTGGCCATGCTTCTTTATCTGGGGTCTTGAAAAAAAAATCTGGTTGACCCAAATCACTTGGATTTGGGCTGGTACCAATCCAACCCACAGCTTCCCTGGGGATTTGACCCTATTAGCAGCAGACCTCAGCTGTCTAGACCAACTACTGTAAACCCATTGTGGGCAGAGACTGTCTCTATTGCTGTATCATACTTTCCAAGCACATAGTATAGTGCTCTGCATACAGTAAGCTCTCAATAAATGAGACTGATTGAATGAACAAATGAATTACTGGGGCATCTCTCATTCATGGACTTTGGGAAGAACAAGTCCGTCTTGTGCCCCAACTTAAAAAGTCAGATGTCTGCTTCTCAGGCTCAAAGAAGTATCAGAGAACATGAATACTCAAGTTCGTAAAACATCAACCTGAAACAGTGGAAGCAAGGAGGCAAGATGGAGAAGGAAAGACAAGTGGACACTGAAAATGCTGAATTTTCCTAGGGCACTTGAGACCAGGACAGTTTGGATCTTTGAGAACAACTGCCATCAGGGATACAGGAACAGACAGACCTCCTCCAGGGAGACTCCAGGACGGAATAAACCTGAATCCAGTTTGTTCTCCAGCTTATGGATTTTCACTGGTTTTTTATTTCTTTTCTGCCTCCCTCCTGCAGCTCAATTTTAAGCTATTGACACAGGCAAGTCAAATGCATCGTATGGATAAATAACTGTATAGGAATTCATCTATAAGCAGTTCACACTAAAAACAGGCAAACTGCTAATCATTTTACAAATAGTTCATTAGTAAATTAAATTACTATTAAGTAGAACAAAAAGAAATGGTGCCTATAATATATTGATATACTGGGCAGCTGTATCAGGTAAAGCACAGAGGTGGGGGCAGTGTTGCAGGAAGGGGAGACAGAGACATGTATAAAAGAGAAGAATGGTGATTTCCTGGGCTTGCAGTAGTGCACTGCCAAAACCAAAAACAATTTCCAAATAAGTACCATTTAAGAAACATAAACTTTCCCAAATCATTCACTTTTGCTAACAAGTGGCCCTGGAAAGGGGGCTGAAATCTGCACAACTTGAAAGAAGAATCCCAAATGAACTAAAACTAGATACCAGCACCAGACCCTGACTCACAAAGCCACATTTGTTTACATCCCCGGTTTGCTTTTGGATATGGTATTATTCAGAAATCGGTCAGTGGGGGTGGCTGAAGGAGATGGGAAATTGGTCTCATTTCTCCTGACTCGTCATACTGGAGGCTAGGCATCCCAAGCAGGAACCTCCCCAACGGGAAGGAAAAATCTAAAGGGAACTCTCACTCCCTCTTTCTCCTACTGACTGTTAAGTGATCAAAGTCTTCAATGCCATACAAAAGGTATTTGGGCATTTCATCCCCAAATTTTAATTTAGAATCTAACTCTCTAAGGCTAAAAGGCCCCGCAAAAGATTTTATAATTAATTTCTACCTTCACTCCGGATTCACGGAGAACACCTCAAAAAGAGAGTGGTAGTCCCCTCTCCACGCTTTTGACAGTATTTGTGAAGCGCTTACTATGTGCCAGGCACCTGTATATGCAAGCTAATCAGGTTGGGAACATTCTGTGTCCCACATTAAGCAGAAAGTCTTAATCCCCATTTTACAGATGAGTCTCAGAGAATTCAAGTGACTTGGCCAAGGTCACGCAGCAGGAGGTCTCTGCTGTGAGACCCCAAGTCTCTCTGACTCCCATGCCATGCTCTAATACTACGTCTTAAACTCCTCTGGAAAAGGAGACTGCACAACTTATTGCGATAACACTGTCCACATCCTCCTAATTCTGCAAATGGTTTTATCAACTATATGCTAATAGAGAAACACTCATATGGAAACGAGCCCTCCTCACTCCAAAGGATTTTTGCTGAATGTTTATTCATGGTGTCATCTGCTGCAGACTCTTACTGAGGCTTAAAGAACAAAAATTCACAGTAAGCAGGTTATGTCTTGTAAGTAAAGACCAGTAGCAACTTGTTTGTCTGTACAAACTAGCAAGTGTTGTGGGTCAAAACTTCTCCCTTCATCTATGACATAAATGAGTGTGGGAGTCAAGAGACCTGGACACGGTAAAAATACAGGGGGTATGCTAGCCTTACAACTTTTCTTGGAAGAAAGAAAAGGTGGGGGGGAAGGGTGATAATTTATTTGGTTCATTATGTCCCCAGATTACTTTCTACTGTACTTGCACAACAGTAGTTCAGCAAAAAGATTTGGAAAAGTTTTACAACTTCCAAATGAGCTTATTTATTGTTTCATGTTTTTGTTACGGGCATTCACACTGGTGGTGCCTCTACAGAAACTCTCCTGCAGTCCACGGCCTTTGTGTGCTGGCTGTGCGGGGTGTTGTACTAAGCGTTTGGGAAAGTATACTACAGTAGAGTTGGTAGACAGGATTCCTGTCACTCAAGGACCTTACAAGTCTACAGTCTCATACCCCCTAGACTGTTTCTCCTCCCCCCTGCCCCCCAGACTGTAAGCTCTTTGTGGGCAGGGAATGTCACTCTTTGTTGTAGCATACTTTCCCAAGGGCTTAGTACAGTGCTCTGTGCTCAACTGGTCTGAATGAATGGAGGGGAAACAGACGTTAAAATAAAGATCCTCAATTGTCTTCAGTACTCATTTTGTTTACAGCCTAGGAGAGGCTCTTCAAAAACATCTCTGGAGAAAGGCCGCTTCTAGTCGAGCATTAATACACAAATGGCGTTACCTGTTCAAGTCCTCAAATGAAAATGACAGATAAGCAGAACAGAATGAGCTAGGTCACCTGTTCATAAACGCCTCTGGCACGGGGGCTGAGGTCATTCAATGACACGGGTTCACTGCCGCTCTCTCCCTTTTAGATACATGCTAAATGACAGCCCAGAGCAATGCTACACGAGTGGCATTACCTGTTTGAGTCCTCAAATGAAAATGACAGACGTGCAGAATAGAATGAGCTAGATCACTTGCTCGTAAACGCCTCTGGCACGTGGACTGAGGTCATTGAAGCAATGACACGGGTTCACTGCCACTCCCTCCGTTTTAGATACACTCTAAACGACAGCCCAGAGCAACGCCACCCAGCACAGTCCTTTCAAGGTCACCTGCGAACAGAAACGTGGTGGTCCGAGGGGCTCGGCGGCCCGGGGGCTTCTACCTGGTGATAGCTGGCCTTGGCCTCGATCATCAGCTGCTGGGTGGAGATGAGCTTTTTGCGGCGCCGGCACTCGTCCTTGAGGAGCTTGATGTCGGCGGCTTGTTTGGCCAGGGCCCTCTTGCCCTGCTCGCCGTCGGCGAGGCTGCGGCGCAGCCGCTGCTCCAGGCCCTGCAGCTGGGTGGTGAGGAACTCCTGGGAATGCAGCAGGTACTCGATGGTCAGCTGTGCCAGCCGGATCAGCTTCAGCAGCACGGGGTCCAGCCCGGCCTGGCAGTGGGGGCACTTCTCGTCCTCCAGCTTGCAGAAGGTGATGTTGGCCATGTTCTCCTGCAAGGTGAGGAAGTCCAGCTCGCCGGCCACCTTGTCCACGTCGATGGCGCCGAGCCGCCTCCAGTCCACGCTCTCCTGCCGGGGTCGGAACTGGAAGAAGGGGACGGGGCCCGGGCCGGGAGCGAGAGCGGGCCCGAGCCCCGCTGCCATCCCCTCTGCGGCCTCCGCCCCGACGGCCAATGGGAAGTAAACGTGCTTCTGAAACGGCTGCGGGGACACGGAGGACAGCGGGGGTTGGCGAGGAGGGGGACAGGGGGGACATATCTGTAAATATTGTACATATTTACTATTCTTGTACATATTTACTATTCTATTTATTTTGTTAATGATGTGCATATAGCTTTAATTCTATTTGTTCTGACGATTTTGACATCTGTCTCCATGTTTTGCTGTGTTGTCTGTCTCCCCCTTCTAAAATAAATAATAATAATAATAATGGCATTTATTAAGCGCTTACTATGTGCAGAGCACTGTTCTAAGCGCTGGGGAGGTTACAAGGTGATCAGATTGTCCCACGGGGGGGGCTCACATTATTAAACTCCATTTTACAGATTCATTCATTCAATCGTACTTATTGAGAGCTTACTGGGTGCAGAGCACTGTACTAAGCGCTTGGGAAGTACAAGTTGGGAACATATAGAGACAGTCCCTACCCAACAGTGGGCTCACAGTCTAGAAGGGGAAGACAGAGAACAAAACAAAACATATTAATAAAATAGAATATGTACAAATAAATAGAGTAACAACTATGTACAAACATATTTAAATATGTAAATATATACATATGTAAACATATACATATATACAGATGTAAATATATACATATATACAAGTGCTGTGGGGAGGGGAAGGAGGTAAGGCGGGGGGGTAACTGAGGCTCAGAGAAGTTAATTAATTAATTATGGCATTTATTAAGTGCTTACTATGTGCAAAGCACTGTCCTAAGCACTGAAGTTAAGTGACTTGCCCAAAGTAACACAGCTGACAATTGGCAGAGCTGGGATTTTAACCCATGACCTCTGACTCTAAAGCCCGGGCTCTTTCCACTGGGCCATGCTGCTTCTAGACTGTGAGCCCGTTGTTGGGTAGGGACGGTCTATGTAGCCAACTTGTACTTCTCAAGCGCTTAGTACAGTGCTCTGCACACAAGGAGCACTCAATAAATACGACTGAATGAATGAATGAATACGATTGAATGAACCCCAACACGCACCCCAGCCTGGCCGTTGCCGGGCTGCGTTGGGTGGGATGGGGACGTCGGCCCCGGCTCTGCTTACCATGGGCGCGCAGGATGGAGCTGGGGTCTGGGGTCCGCCTTCTCCTCCCCTCCTCTTCCTCGCCGTCGTCGTGGTGGTCCCCTGGCTCCCAGCCGCAGAGACAGGCGGCGTTGGCAAGTTAGGCCCTGCTGGTCCCTCCCGTTGCTATGGCAGCGCCCCGGGCCGCGGGGTTCGGCGTCCGGGAGCCCTGCAATAAAGCCAGGGAGAGGAAGATGGGATGGGGCCATCCCCACAGGAAAAGGAACACCCAAACCCCTTTAGTCAGTTGTATTTATTGAGCGCTTACTGTGTGCACAGGACCGGACTAAACCCCTGTCATCCACTCACTCATTCAATCGTATTTACTGAGCGCTTACTGTGTGCAGAGCACTGGACTAAACCTGTCACACATTCATTCAATCGTATTTATTGAGTGCTTACTCTGTGCAGAACCCTGGACTAAACCCGTCATGCATTCATTCATTCAATCGTATTTATTGAGGGCTTACTGTGTGCAGAGCACCTGACTAAACCCCTGTTATTCATTCAATCGTATTTATTGAGCGCTTACTGTGTGCAGAGCACTGGACTAAACCCGTCACACATTCATTCATCCAATCGTATTTACTGAGCGCTTACTGTGTGCAGAGCACCGGACTAAACTTGTCACCTATTCATTCATCCAATCGTATTTACTGAGGGTTTCCTGTGTGCAGAGCACCGGACTAAACCCCTGTCATCCATTCACTCATTCAATCGTATTTACTGAGTGCTTACTGTGTGCAGAGCACAGGACTAAACCCTTCATCCATTCATTCACTCGTATTTATTGAGCACTTACTGTGTGCAGAGCACCGGACTAAACCTGTCATTCATTCATCCATTCAATCGTATTTATTGAGCTCTTACTGTGTGCAGAGCACCGGACTAAACCCCTGCCATCCATTCATTCATTCAATCGTATTTATTGAGCGCTTACTGTGTGTAGAGCACTGGACTAAACCCCTGTCACACATTCATTCATCCAATCGTATTTATTGAGCGCTTACTGTGTGCAGAGCACTGGACTAAACCAGTCATCCATTCATTCAACCAGCTTAACATTAATAATCTGATTAACAAAAGATTTTTCCAAGTCTTCACTGTTACACTGACATTGTAGTTACATCAATAACTTTTTGGCATTCACTATATTTAGCCTGGGAGAATACTGATCTGAACTTTTTACATCACAAGAGAAGTGCACCTATTATATGGTACTCTTAAAAACTAAAGGATCCAAATATTTATAAGTCAGCATAAGCAGATATTAATGAAGTCTCTGAAAATATATTTTTCAAACATAGGCAGATAACTATCCTGCATCAAGTTTATGGAAAACTTGATAGTTGAAAATTAGAATACTACTGATTTGAATATTGTCTTTCTCCCTTCCCCTTACATTTCCAATTATCCCTATCTTCAAGAAGAGTAAGAGTTGGTGACTGGAAATTATTAAACCTCCTTTCTCTCTTTTGATAGCAAAAGTTATTCTGGATTGACTCTGAAGAACCTGGTAAACTTTGTGCTCCCTGAATGATAATTTGGCTTCAGACTATGAGACGTAGTAGGCTGCACATCATATATACTCTGACTTACAAAAGCATCAGGATAAATGTATCCTGATACTATAAAATGTATCAGGATACTATAATTAGAGTATTACGGTAGGCTATGTCACAACTAAAGGGGCCTTCTTAGATCTTTTTTCCCATTATTGATTAACGGTATCAATTAAGTGCCTTCTGGATACAGAAGAGTATACCAAGTACTTGGGAGAAGAAAGCAAAATACATGTTCCTGTTGCAAGAAGCTTACAATCTAATTGAGTAAAAAGTACCGATGTAAACTAAATTTTATTCCACCGGTTGTACGCATTCAAGCTTGAGGACACAACAAGGATTCTGATGTTGGTGTCAAAATGACTCTGGTGATGTGAGAATCTCTTCCACTAAGTGACCGCACTTGATCTAAACACTTTGAAACAATGCCTCATCTCTAACCTCAACTCTGACCTACAACTCTAGGACCACAACCCTCTAACCAGCCACCTTCCCCATAACCCTCGGCCTAAATATTCAGTCCTCACCCTTTACCACAGCCTTAGTACTCTAGATCCGGCCCACCTATCCCTTGCTATCTCACCCTTGAGTCCCTGCCGGTCCTTCCATCCCTTGATGCAAAAGTACACACCTTTAATTTGGCTCACTCTACCCACCTCCACTTTCTTGTTGTCCCCTATTCTTTCACTGATCTCACACCACCAATTCCCAGCCCTGGATCCCCATCACTATCTACTTCCTCTCCTTTTGCATGCACCTGTGTGGCTGAACACAACGGATGTAAATCCAGGCTGAGACCCAACTTCTGCTGCTCAAAATTCACTCCTTATTGCCATAGCTAAACGTACCCTGTTTTCCTCTCAACGACTAATAATATTAATTGTGATATTTGTTAAGCACTTACTATGTGCCAGGTATTGTAGTAAGCACTGGGGTATACAAGATAATCCAGTCAGACACAGATAATCCCGGTCCCACTTGGGGCTCACAATCTATTGTAGCAGAACAGGATATTCCCCGTGCGCAGCAATCGTCCATACCTACTCTTTCGATATTTTAGTCTCCCAAGTGCTTAGTACCATGCTGTTCATACACTAAGCAGTATTGACAAGTATTTCACTTTTTCCATATGTGGAAACTGAGGCAGAGAGGAGTCAAGTAACTTCCCCAAGGTCTCCCAGCAGGCAAGTGGCAGAACTAAGATCACAGCCTTGGTCCTGTGACTACCAGGACTGTGCTCTTTCAATTAGGTCTTGCTACTATTCTCTCCGTGTCCACACACCCCATCACTTTATCCAAACCTTCTTGGATACCCCAACCCCGACACTGCCTGCCTCCTTCCCTCCCTTCCCCCGGATGACCTTGCCAACTACTTGGTTGGTAAAACTGAAATGACCAGGAGTGAATTTCCCAAAGTCCCACCACCATCTCCTAAACCATTCTCTAGCCACTTGCAGGTCTTTCTCTTGCTTCTCGGGTGTTTCTCAAGAGGAGGTCTTCTGCCTGCTTTTTAAATCCACCTCCTTTGCTTGTACTTCTGACCCTATTCCCTCTCTCTCCTCTGAAAATCAATTGTTTCCACTACCAGCTCATCCCTGTCTGTGGTTTTCAACACCTCACTCTCTGATGATTCCTTCTCCTCTGCTTTCAAACACACACAAATATCCCCCATACTAAAAAAAAAAAAAAAACACCCTCATGATACCATGGCCCCCTCCGGCTACTGCCTCACATCTCTCCTTTCATTCCTATCCTAACTCCTGAGAGGGATCTTACACACTCACTCACTGCCCTAATTTCCCCTCCACCAACTCTCTTCTTGACTCACAAATATTCCGCTTTAGGCCTGACCTCTCATTAAACTTGGAATTCCACACTTCCTCTTGCCTCCAAGCCAGCCCCACTTCCATGTCTTCCATGTCCCACCAGCACCTGAAATTCAACAGAGAGATGAAATCCATGATTGAGTGCTGCTGAGAGGGAAAATGCCCAAGAAGACAGCACACGGAGAAGATCATTCCTCAAAAACCTCCAATGTTTGCCCATCCATCACCATATCAAACTCCTTACCATCAATTGTAAGGAAGCTCTCCTGATCCTAACTTCACTAATCTTCCACTACAACCCAGCCTGCACACTTTCCTCCTCCAACATCAACCTGCTCACCGTACTTGGATCTCATCTGTCCGGGCAATGACCCCTGGCTCCTGTCCTTCCTTTGGCTTAAACTCCCTCCCCCTTCATATCCAACACCTCCCCGCTTAACTTCAAAGCCCTATTAAAATTGCACCTTCTCCGAGAAGCAGCATGGTCTGGTGGACCAAGCCTGGGGAGTTTAAAAGAACTGGGTTCTAATCTCCGTTCCACCACTTAGCTCCTGTGGGACCTTGGACAAGTCACTTCACCTTTCTGTGCTTCAGTTACCTCATCTGTAAAATGGGGATTAAGACTGTGAGCCCCATGTAGGACATGGACTGTGTCCACCCTAATTAGATTGTATCTATCCCGGTGCTTAGTACAGTGTTCAGCACATAGAAAGCACTTAACAAATACCATTTTTTTTAAAAAGCCTTCCTTGGCTAGCCCCTCATTTCCCCAATCATTTGCCCCCCCTTCTGCAACATTTATGCACTTTGTTGGATTCGAACCCTTAACCATTTGATTCTCTCCCAACCCCAGGCCCACATCACCCTTAAACACTTAGATACTTACACTCCCAGCACTTATGTACATAGCTTTTATACTATGCCCTTCCCCCCTCTGCAAGCTCCTTGAGGGCAGGTACTCTCCCAATCACATAGTAAGTGCCCAGCAAATACCACCAATTGATTCACTGAAGCAGTGCAAATACCACCAATTGATTCACTGAAGCAGTGCACCTTTCAGGACTATTTGCCGTTTGAGGTAAGCATTGCTCAGACACTAAAGATTCAATGGAGGGCTCTGGTGATCTAAAATCAAGTGTGTGAATATTTGTAAATCTCTCTCTCTCTAAGAAAGTCATATCCCTTCCCATGCCAACCCTTGCTAAGCCATTCCGGGTGCCATCCTCCACACTTACTTTCAAAATCAGAGAAGACTCACTATAATCTGTTACTGATGGGGTCTCAGATTCATTCTGGGACCCTAGATTGCACCATTATCCCTGCTAACTGCCTCACAATGTCTACTGCTAGGCACATGGGAACCAAGTGAGAGGGTGTACATGGCTCAGCACAAACCATTGCCACTACTCAAGACACTTCTGTAAAACAGGAGGAGGAGCACCGTGGTTTAGTGAAAAAAACACAGGCTTGGGAGTCAGAGGACCTGGGTTCTAATCCCAGCACTGCCCCGTCTCTGTTGTGTGACCTTGGGGAAGTCACTTCACTTCTCTGTGCCTCAGTTGCTTTATCTGTAAAATGTGGGTTAAAACTGTGAGCCCCATGTGGGACAAGGACTGTGTCCAACCTTGTCTCTACCCTCTACCACTTAGTATAATGCCTAGCACAAAGTAAGCATTTAACAAATACCCCTAAAAAACCCAAAACTCAAGAGCTTTAAGGTAATGTCTGTCACATCGTATCTTTGCTAAACAGGACACATGAGGAGAATGGTTGATAGGATATACCAAAAGCTTTTGGAGGACTTGGTCAAAGTGTTGGGAGGCAGGAGTGGAAGGGAGAGGTGAGAGACTATAAACAAGGAGTGCAAAAACCCCCCAAAAAACCCTTAATAAAGCAAAGCTTTAGATGAGGTGGCAAAGCTGTGGACGATTGGAAATCAACACAAGACAGATTAGCTTGGCTATCAATAATCATAATTATTGATAGAATAGAGGTTTTAAAGAAGATTGTGACAGGAAGAATTTCCAAGCATGCAGGGTCGCAAATACAACAGTACCGCAAGAGAAACTCTGTATGTGCTCACTATTTGGAAAGTACTTTTGTACATCACAACCAGATAAAATACCACTATCGATGGCTGAGTCTTCCAACTCTGAATGACAACTACATAGTTTTTAACCACAAAAACATAGTTGTAAAAGTTTCAATGGGACAGCTTTACCGAATTTTAAGAGAGAAAAGACTAGAAACTCTCAGAGTTCCAGCAGTTATTTTAGGATTCTGTGCCATAACTACTGAATGTTTACTACCAAATTCACAATTCATTCATTCATTCAAATTTAGTGAGCGCTTACTGTGTGCACAGCACTGTACTAAGCGCTTGGAAAGTCCAATTCAGCAACAGATTACCATCTTAATGTTGACACTATGAAACCCATGATCAGCTTGCAATCCTCTCACCACTCTTTGGTAGTTGAGTTGGGTGAGAAATCGCCAACAAGGCACTGCAGGGATTAATTAAAAATTAAGAAACTTTCACAGTTTCAGTTGTGCAGAGAGCCAAGCTAACAGAGCCAAGAACACTCTGAGGGTAAATTGTAGTGCTCCCAGGTAGAAAGAGCACAACTCAGTCCCTGTGTTAACCGCAGTCAGGGGGAAGGGTCTATTTTCTAGGACCCTTTGCCTCTGATTTTATGGCATATTGGGTATTCCAGACTCCTCTCCCAAGAAACAGATATAAAGAACTTTTAATGGAGGGCATTGGATACTGACAGCATGAGACCAAAATTTATTTTTACCTCTTTCCTTGCTCTTTCTTTATGGATCTATTTCAATGGATCAGAAAGTTCCACCTGAATAATCTCAAATTGCTTAAACAATACTTCGGGACAATTCTTAATGTAGGCTTTGCTGCTCATTTCAGAGCTGTAATTAACTAATAAACGTTATTCAAGTGTCCGACCTCATTATCTTGCTTGTACCCCAGAGCTCAGTGCAGTGCTTGGTACATAGCAAAAGCTTCACAAATCTCATTATTATTTCTAAAACAATAACGTTAATGACGCAACTCATTTTTTTTTTGGCAATCCCCAAATCAAAACACCCTTTTTGAATCTGTTACAGCACCAGAGTAAATTTGGTACCTGGTTCTGAATCTATTTGTTCTTTCAAATGACGGTGTAGCCCGTGTCCCTTGCCCAGCCAACCAGCACAGGAGCTCTCAGGCCTTATCTCCTTGCTCTAAACCATCATCATCAATCGTATTTATTGAGCGCTTACTATGTGCAGAGCACTGTACTAAGCGCTTGGGAAGTACAAATTGGCAACCACCTGTCATCATGCTCTCCAAGCTTTTTAGTAATACAACCAAGGTCATCCACACCTCGAGCTTTCTGGGGTTGGGGGGGAGGCCTCCAACCTCCCCCACATTTAGTCCTGGGCCATGGTGTTCCCTTTCCAGGATCTAGGCACTGTAGACCTGGGCAGTAGGAGCTGTGGGAGTGGGAGCTTCAACCCAAATCACTGGACATACAGGTGCCCGACGCCCTACCCCTTACTCCCCCTCTAAAAATGGGCACCCGCCCATCTTGGCTGGGAACGTGACACTTCCTACAAAATTATACCTAAAGGTTTTCTTAAATATGAGGGAGAGGTTTTACAACATTCTAAGTCTCCAAGAGAGGGCTATGGGGGGAGGAGGAGAGAAAGCAAAAAAAGAAAATGGGTGTGGGGCCTGAAACGGCCCAGGGGACCACCAAAATAAGAGAAATCCCGATTAGATCAATCAATCAGTCGTATTTATTGAGCGCTTACTGCGTGCAGAGCACTGTACTAAGCGCTTGGGAAGTACAAGTTGGCAACATATAGAGACAGTCCCTACCCAACAGTGGGCTCACAGTCTAAAAGATGCGTTGAAGGGGCAAACACGTTCAATCCTTCTGGCTTGTTGGGAATCTTTGAGGAGGTCGGATGAGGGTCAGAGGCTGGTTGAGGATTGATCGTGGTACCAAGACGGGTAAAGTGATGACTCGAGATGGGTGGTGGGAGGATGGGGAGGAAGGGGCCAGAAGGCTGCGTCCACTAATAACGATGAGGATGATGGTATTTGTTAGGCGCTTACTATGAGCCAAATACTGTTCTAAGCGCTGGGGTGAATACAAGGTCATCGGGTTGTCCCACGTGGGGCTCACGGTCTTAATCCCCATTTTCCAGACGAGGTCACCGGAGCGCAGAGAAGTGAAGTGACTTACCCAAGGTCACGCAGCAGACGAGTGGCGGGGCCGGGATTGGAACCCGCGACCTCTGACTCCCAAGCCCGGGCTCTTTCCACTGAGCCACGCTGCTCCTCTGCGGCTTAGTAGGATGCCCCCCAACCCACCCACCCTTTCTGGGCCGGGGGGCAAGGCGCCCTTTAGGGGCAGCTAGGGGGGGCGGGCCAAAAGAGGGGCAGGGGGCGGGCCTCGTTAGGGGGGAATCGGGGGGCCCTTTGATCCCTCCTGGGGCTGGCGGCTGCCAGTGTGTGTGTGTGTGTGTGTGTGTGTGTGTGTGTGTGTGTGTGTGTGTGAGATGGGGGGTTTGGTGGTGCCGCCCTCCTCCCCGTCTCTCCCTCTGCCCCCCAGGAAAGGCGGGAATGGAGCAACTGGCCACAGTGTGTGTGTGTATGTGTGTGTGTGTGTTTTTGTGATGGGGGGTTGGTGGTGCCACCCTCCTCCCCGTCTCTCCCTCTGCCCCCCCAGGGAAGGCGGGAACGGAGCAATTGGCCAGTGTGTGTGTGTGTGGGGGGGGGGGGGTTGGTGGTGTCGCCCTCCTCCCCGTCTCTCCCTCTGCCCCCCCAGGGAAGGCGGGAACGGAGCAATTGGCCACAGTGTGTGTGTGTGTGTGTGTGTGTGTGTGTGTGTGTGTGATATGGGGGGGGTTGGTGGTGCCGCCCTCCTCCCTGTCTCTCCCTCTGCCCCCCAGGGAAGGCGGGAACAGAGCAACTGACCACAGTGTGTTTGTGTGTGTGTTTGTGGTGGGGGGTTTGGTGATGTCGCCCTCCTCCCCGTCTCTCCCTCTGCCCCCCAGGGAAGGCGGGAACTGAGCAATTGGCCACAGTGTGTGTGTGTGTGTGTGTGTGTGTGTGTGTGTGTGTGTCTGTACGTGTGTGTGTGATGGGGGGGTTTGGTGGTGCCGCCCTCCTCCCCGTCTCTCCCTCTGACCCCCAGGGAAGGCGGGAACGGAGCAACTGGCCACAGTGTGTGTGTGTGTGTGTGTGTGTGTGTGTGTGTGTGTGTGTGATGGGGGTGCGGTGGTGTCACCCATCCTCCCTGTCTCTCCCTCTGCCCCCCAGGGAAGGCGGGGACGGAGCAGGCGGCCACAGTGTGTGTGTGTGTGTGTGTGTGTGTGTGTTAGGGGGGTTTGGTGGTGCCGCCCTCCTCCTCGTCTCTCCCTCTGCCCCCCAGGGAAGACGCGAACGGAGCAAGCGGCCACTATGTGTGTGTGTGTGTGTGTGTGTGTGTGTGTGATGGGGGGTTTGGTGGTGTCGCCCTCCTCCCCGTCTCTCCCTCTGCCCCCCCCCCAGGGTAGGCGGCAACGGAGCAATTGGCCACAGTGTGTGTGTGTGTGTGTGTTGGGGGGTTTGGTGGTGCCGCCCTCCTCCCCGTCTCTCCCTCTGCCCCCCCCCCCCCCCAGGGTAGGCGGGAACGGAGCAATTGGCCACAGTGTGTGTGTGTGTGTGTGTGTGTGTGTGTGTGTGTGTGTGTGTGTGTGTTAGGGGGGTTTGGTGGTGCCGCCCTCCTCCTCGTCTCTCCCTCTGCCCCCCAGGGACGACGCGAACGGAGCAATTGGCCACAGTGTGTGTGTGTGTGTGTGTGTGTGTGTGATATGGGGGGGTTGGTGGTGCCGCCCTCCTCCCCGTCTCTCCCTCTGCCCCCCAGGAAAGACGGGAACGGAGCGAGCGGATTCTGCAGCACAACCCCGGCCCGCCTCCTGCTGCTCCCTCCCGGGGCTCCCTCCCGGGCTCCCTCCCGCTCCTCCCCGGGCTCCCTCCCCGGGCTCCCTCCCGGGGCTCCCCCCGCAGGCCCCGGCCCGGGGGGGGGGGGCCCTGCCGGTCCCGCAGCCCTGTCCCCGGGGCTGGGGCCCGAGGATGCCCGCTTGCTCACCGTGCGGTGCCTCGGCGGGCCCAGCCGCGGGCGGGCGGGCAGCCAGCCGGGTCCGCCCCGCCAGGCAGGCCCGCGGCCCCGCGGCCCCTGGGCCGCCCTCTCCCAGCCTCTGCAGCCGGGGCTCGCCTCCTCTCTCCTTCTTTCTCCTCCTTTCTCCTCCCCCCGCAGCCCCGAACCCCCGGCGGCCAGCCTTCCCCGCCCACCCGGATCCCCGCCCACCGGGCCCGCAATCAATCAATCCATCCATCGCATTTATTGAGCGCTTACTGCGTGCACAGCACTGGACTAAGCGCCTGGGAAGCACAAGTTGGCAACATAGAGAGACAGTCCCTACCCAACAGTGGGCTCACAGTCTAAAACCGAGAGCTCACCTCCTCCAGGAGGCCTTTCCAGACTGAGCCCCTTCCTTCCTCTCCCCCTCGTCCCCCCTCCATCCCCCCATCTTACCTCCTTCCCTTCCCCACAGCACCTGTATATATATGTTTGTCCAGATTTATTACTCTATTTATCTTGTACATATCTATTCTGTTTATTTTATTTTGTTAGTATGTTTGGTTTTGTCCTCTGTCTCCCCCTTCTAGACTGTGAGCCCGCTGTTGGGTAGGGACTGTATGTGTTGCCGACTTATACTTCCCAAGCGCTTAGTACAGTGCTCTGCACACAGTAAGCGCTCAATAAATACGATTGATTGATTGATTGATTGATTAAAAGACCCCCAACCCCAGTGTAGCCTCCCAAATCCCCGCCAGGCCCGGCTTGCGGGGACGTGGATGCGGCTTCCCCCTGTGGAGTCCATGCATTCAGTCGTATTTACTGAGCGCTCCCTGTGTGCAAAGCACTCTACTAAGCGCTTGGGAGAGGACGCTATAACATCACACACATCCCCTGCCCACAACGAGCTCACAGTCTAGAGGTCAGACCTGCACCTCCATCCCGGACCCAGGATTCTTAACAGTGCTCCAAGCGCTTAGTACACACTAAACGCTCTCTAAATACGATTGAATCGACTGATTGATTCCCAACCATCGCGCAGAAAAGGCTTCTCTCCGCTTCCGTGCAGAATCCCTTCCCACCCCTAAACTGCAGAGGTTGTAAAGCTGGAAGAAAAGGGAGCGATTATTACGCATGTAGCTTGTCTACCAAATCCGCCTCTCGACGCTACCAAAGGGCCCGTGCTTGCTCCTTGATTGCAGGCCGAATCATTTTGTTCGCGAATCGGGTTGAAAATGCCTAAATTTCACTTGGATTCAAAACAACGGGGAAGCGTACGTAAGGCCTGCTTCTGATTCGAGATTTTCCAAGTATGGAAAGAAATATTTACATACATTTAAGCTTCTCGACATAGCGTAGACTCTCTTCTGCATCCACACCACAGTGACATCAGGTTTCAACTTGCCGGGGAAGAAATGCGCTGGAGAAGTGCCATTTTTCCCTCGGAGAGCCGGGGAGAATTGGAGGCACGGGTTCTGGTGGATGAGAGCCTGAAAGAGTCCAGGGTAATTGACTGGGGGACAGTTAAGACAGACAGGTAATCTTGTCACAGTTGTGAGAAGTCCTTGGCCAGCTCCAGAGCCCCTTGGGGTACACAGCTTTGCCTCCAGGTCAAATTCATCACCTAACTTTACCCCGTCTTCCACACTTTCACCTCCATCAGCTGTTTCCATAGCCCCCAAGTCCCTCCTAGTCCTCCCCTTACCCCCTTCTTTCCACAGCTTTCCCCGTGATCAAATCCTTCCTAATAGCCCGCCTCTTCCGGGAACCTTTCCCCTATTAATTCAAGAACCCCAATCAATTAAATGTATTCTTTCAGGTGCTTAGTCCAGGGTTCTGCCCACAATAAAGACACTCAATAAATGTCATTGATTGATTGACCGAGTGCCAACTCCTTTCAGAGTACTGAAATAAGTGTTTGGGCGGGTACAGTTGATGGACACGATTCTTGCCCTCAAGGAGCTCACACCAATGATGTCCTCTCAACCCTCCTCCTTGGCATGTGTGTATTTTATTCTTATCTTTTGAATATGTGTTTTTTTCAATTGTTGCCAAAAGAAAAGCCTACTGGAGGCGTCCATAATCCAAACAGTGGCGTTTTAGCGCTTATTTCAGAGTGCGTAGAGGGACCTCAAAGATGTACAGATGTCAGCAGTCATACATGGTGGCAGGAAACAGGCAGACCATTATCGCACATGCTCCAAACTTGTATTGACCAGGTAGATGCTGTGTTGGAAAGAGCAAGAGCTTAGGAGTCAGAGGTCATCATCATCATCAATCGTATTTATTGAGCGCTTACTGTGTGCAGAGCACTGTACTAAGCGCTTGGGAAGTATGTGGGTTCTAATCCCACCTCCACCACTTGTCAGCAGTGTGACTTTGGGCAAGTCACTTTTCTCTGTGCCTCAGTTACCTCATCTGTAAAATGGGGATTAAGACTGTGAACCCCACGTGGAACAACCCAATTACCTTGTATCTACCCCAGAGCTTAGAACAGTGCTTGGCACATAGTAAGCGCTTAACAGAAACCATCATTATAATTACCAAGGCAGATACATGTTAAGCTTCTCTAGAATGAAAGCAACTGCAAAGAATTCTAGACTAGAGGCCCTAGACTATAAGCTCATTGTGGGCGGGGAATGTGTCTGTTTATTCCTGTATTGTACTTTCACAAGTGCTCAGTATGGTGCGCTACACACAGTAAGCACTCAATAAATATGATTGAATGAATGCATGAATGAACTCTGCAGAAATATCACAGCCGTTGAGACAAGAAATGCACGCCACGATCCTCACTACAAACATTGAATGATCATTTTTTTTTCTGCTATGTACACTAGGCAGCTGTCGAGACAATGTGGATGACCACAAGAAGTTGGTTGGGTTGGTTTGACATCAGTGACGCAGAGGTAAAAAGTCTACTTGGAGAAGAACACCTACTACATCAACAGCATCTTGTGCAGCAGCACCTCAAGGCTCAGACAGAAATGAAGCTTAAAGAGACCTGCATCATGTGACAACTAGGGGTAGCTTCAGGTTGGCATGTGCTGTGAGGACCGTCCCCCTTAACGTGATTTGATGACATGAGGTGGCGGGTGAGTGCCATGTGACATCACATCGTGTCACCCTCAGGGAGCAATTTCTTGGACCCCCTCTGCTAGTTAGCCCAAGCCATTCTCTCTGGTCCTGGGTGGGATCTGGCTGCCCACTGGGCCCTGGGAAGGTGGGTAGATGCCAGGCAATGAGGATGGAGAGCAAACACTCACCAGGGTGTGGTGATGGCAGTGGTGGCTGCAGAGCTGGGTTGACTCTCCTACCTGCCTTCTCCTCTCCTCCCACCCAAGACAGTATGATCCAGCTCCCTGGTTCAACCCCTGCTGTGCCCACCTGTTACAAAACTTTGGGGAGAGGTCACTTCTCACCCTGCTTCCAGAACTTAACTTCCCGAACTTCCCTGGGCTTCAGCTTTCTCACCTGTAAACTGGGGTTACAATACTTATATCCATATGTCTGCATTTATTTATATATTTAGCTGTACATTCAGTGATTTGTTCAGCTGTTTCATTGTCGTGTGTCTGTACTGATTCCTGCTTTATCCTTGTTCTCCCTCCTGCTTTCACTATTTTAAATAATTTTTGCCCATTGCCCTCATTAAATTGTAAGCTCTTTGAGGGCAGGAAAGGCGTGTCCTGCTACTGTTCTGTACTCTCCTGAGTGACTTAACATTCAGTAGCTACTCAGTAAATGCCATTGATTGACAGTGGTTGGGGTCAAGCTGTGATCCCAGGCCTGGATCCTGACAAGGGAAGAGAAACCTTCCTTCAAGTCATCAAACAATCATATTTATTGAGCACTGTTATGTGGAGTTCCCACCTCAGCAGTTCCACTTGCAGTCAGTTCCATCTGACTGCAAGAGCAGAGCAGGCTAGCTTCTGGGCCTCCAAAGTGGGGGCCGAGCTAATACCTTTATCCCAAGGGGAGAATTAGTGCCTAAACCACGCTGCCAAAAGGTGAATAGTCTTCTTTATACATTAAGGTAATTGTAATGCAATAATATTGTAAAATGGGAATCAGTTTCCATTATCAATTTAAAACTTAGCACTATCCAAAAATTGGTTTTCAGGTGAGGCAACTGAAAATTGACAGGTGCAAGTTTGTCGATGGAAATTCAAACCTGTTACGGAGAGAGAAGAGAAATCCTTATGGGGAAGAAAACCCTAAATTTTATGATGTATTCATGTTACCAAACCTACAAGATGTTTCATTCCAAAATTTATAATTCTACTGATGACAGTGGATATAATAGTAATAATTATGGTATTTGTTAAGTCCTTACTATGGGCCAAGCACTGGAACAGATAAAAGATATCAGGTCAGACACATTCCCTGTTCTACATTAGCCTCACAGTCTAGGTAAGAGGGAGAACATCAATCACTGAATCAAATTTGTTGAGTGCTTATTGTGTGCAGGGCCCTGAACTAGGCACTTGGGAGAGTACAATATAATGGGAGTTGGCAGACATGGTCCTCTGCCTACAAGGAGTTTACAATCTAGAGGACCTGTGTTTAATCCCCATTTTACAGATGAAGGAACTGGGGCCCAGAGAAGTTAAATGACCTGCCCAAGGTCACACACAGCAGTCAGATGGCAGGGTCAGTATTAGAACCCAGGACCTCTGACTCCCAGGCTTGTGCTCTTTCCACTGGAGCACAGTGCTTCTTACAGGATGTATTGAGGGTTTATCACCCAAATGTGCTAAATCAATTTAATTTAACCTGGCATTTGAGGCCATAAACCTGGACTTTCTTAACTCCAAAGGGTTCACCTTTGCTGGGCTTATCCTTTGTACTGACTACAAGTAACCACAAGTTTCTCCAACTTGAAACTGTTGAGATTTTGTAATTCTCTGGTCCTTGGCTTCCAGGCTACCTCAGGGAATTCTTCTGGCTAGGAAACTCTAATCTGGTACAATGCTATCACCAACCCATGATTTCAATTTTCAATCCTACATCTTCCATTCCCCTTGCCATGCCAATGTGACACTCCTATTCAATAACTGAGAAAACGGCTGGATTATAAAATTATTGATAATTACGGTATTTGTTCCGCATTTGCTCTGAGTTAAACAAGCATTGTATTAAGCGCTGGGGTAGATTCAAGTTAATCAGGTTGGACCTGGCCCCTGTATCACATGGGGCTCACAATCTGAAAGGTTTTCTGTACCTAGGGCACAGGACACTAGTTCTCCAATTTATTGAAGAAAAAAGATAAAAGTATTTAACCAAAGATAAAGGCATTTCAGCTTGCACGTAAAATCAAAGCCAGCAGTTATTACTTCAATCAATGAAATTTATCAAATGCCTACTGTGTGCAGAGCACTGTGTTAAGTGTCGGGGAAGAGCACAGGAATGATCAATCAGGCTCACAGGACCCTTGAAATTTAAGCTTAGGGGATCGCCTGGAAATGTGGTGATGGATACAAAAGGAAAAAGTGAAATAATTCACATAATATAAAAAAGAGCAATGATAACAACAGTAAGCACTTCAGTATATTACAGTTAAAAAAGCCATTTTGAAGTCCCTTGCCACTCTGCTGGCTGGTCAGTCCAACAGAGAATGAGGTCCAAAGATTATAACAAACTACAGTCACGAAACGAAAATTCATTCATTCAATCATATTTATTGAGCACTTACTGTATGCAGAGCACTGTACTAAGCGCTTGGGAAGTACAAATCAGTAATATAGAGAGACGGTCCCTACCCACCAACAGGCTCACAGTCTAGAAAATGTATTCCCTCCTCTTAACTTCCCTCCTGAAATAGACTCAAGAAGGGCAGTGATGGCAGTTCAATTTGCGTAAGAGGCAGTTGCCTGGCCGGCTTATTGATTCTACCAATCCTGAAGCCAAGAGTTTGAACTATCATAGTCCAACATGGCGCCACTGGCTTCTCCACTTCCCGTCAGTTGGTGCAATCTGACTCCAGGCTAGTACCCCCTTCCCCGAGCTGTTCTCCTCCCCCCTGCAGTTATACAGTTTTCATGGTGCAATCCAGATGCTTTCCAGGCCTGGGAATGCTCATAGCTTGACCTTTAATCACTTGATACTCACCCTACCCTCAGTCCCACAGCACTCACATACCAATCCGTAATTTATTTTACTAACTGTCTCTCCCTCTAGACTCTAAGGTCCAGCTAGCACTCCCATCCCATAGCACTTCATTTTCCCAGGCACTTAGCACCCAGTCAGTGTTCATTAAATACCACTGATTTATTGATTGATCTGATTGTCCAGTGCCTTTAAAATATAGTAGGGGAGTTAGAACCTAGGCCCATGCTCTTTCCATTAGGCCACACTGCTTCTCAATTATCCTTAAATGCTCTTCTCCACCCATTCTCAATCAACATGATCATCTCAATTGTTTCCAGGTGAGTTTCAGAGCCTCCGCCCCACCAATTTCAGGGAAATTTTTCTTCTGGCTCGATAAGCAGCCTGAAGAAATCAAAGACCCTACCCACCTGATATTGTCTTAGATGTTTCAAATGTTATTGTCGTTCATGGATTCAGCTGGGTCACTCACTTCCATCAGATGCTTTTCTCTAAGCATCATCTTTCTAATCAAGGTGGTGCAGCAGAAAGAGCATGGACCTGGGAATAAGAGGATAAGATTCTGAGTCTGCCTCTGTCGCTTGTCTGCTGTGTGATCGTGCAATCCCTTCACTTCTCTGGGCCTCACTTTCCTCACCTGTAAAAATGGGGATTAAGTCCTACTCCCTTCTACCTAAACTGTGAACTCCATGTTAGACGGGGACTGTGTCCAACCTGATTATTTTGTATCTACTCCAGTGTTTAGTACAGCACCTGGCACGGAGGAAGTGCTTAACAAGTACCAATAAAAAAGCCAAAAAATTCAAATATTATTATGGTTATAATAATAATTCTCCCTCATGAAAAAGGCACTGACATCCTGTCTCCTTTCCTTCTGGTCCCTTCACTGTCCCTTCATGACTCCACACTCTTCCTGTCCCTTTTTAAACTTTTCTTACTATGATTTGGGAGTGAAGTACTACCTTTTTTCTCCTCCTCCATCCCTCTCCGGCCCTCCCCAGTCCTCCCAGGGGCTGTAATGGGAAAAGAGGAGGGAGGAAAGCGGTGGTCACCTCCCAGTTCTCCTTTTCTGAACCAAGCCTTTTACCCAAGTTCTGCTGGTCTCGGGATGCCCAGCCCAGAAAGGACCATCCACAGCTGTACAGTAAACATGTTTTAAAATTGGCACCAGCTGGAGGGGAGAGGGCACGGTAAGGGGAACCACAAGAGTGATGGGAGTGATGAAGGCCTAGGGGCATAGAAGACACAGGAAAATGAAAAAATAAAAGCCCTAAGGAACAGGGAAGGTCAAGTTTAAAGGGGGCAGAAGGGGTTGAACATACCTGTTTGCTGGGTGAGGATGCCAGAGTGAAGATGACCCAACTATTTTCTTTCTGCTGAAGTAAAAGTCCGTTATGCTTTCATGGAATCTTCTGGAGCTAGTTTTGACCCGGTGCCCAGTAGTGTCAACAAGTTCCGAGGGCATTGTCTCTATTGAAGGCATCTCTGCTGCTGCAAATATGCCCGTGACTGTCTCTCTGCCGTTGTTTTAACAGAGGGTTGTGGAGTCCAGGACTGCCTAAATGGACGATTTCATTTGAAAAGTATGAATAGTTACACAGATGAATGAAGAGTCAACCTTAGCAGTTTGAGTCAAGGTGTGGCAGGGTCTTATCTTCTATATGGACTGTACATCCTGGCACAAACCCAACAGGAACATCAAGTATCTTTTAAAGCTTCAGCAGCAGCATCTACAAACTAGAAGGGGGCATGCGCAAACTAGGGAGGCAAAATAAACAGCATAAAAGACGTTGTAAGATCATTTTGGGCAGGGAACGTGTCCACCAACTCTATTATATTGTACTCTCCCAAGCATTTAGTACAATACTCTGTACACAGTAAGTGCTCAATATATAGCATTGATGAGTTGATGGATTGATTAACAGTGAAACACAGCCTCAGAACCAAGCAACAGAATTTAGCCATGAACTGTTGGGAGATCATCACAGCAGAAAGACCAGCCCAGTGGCAGAAATCAAGAGAGGGGGTGATCTCCTGTAATAATAATGATAATGATAACAACAATAACAAGTTGTTAACTTAAAAAGTTAAGTACTTGCTATGTGCCAAACACTGTTTAAATTATATATTATAAATTATTTGTATTAAAGCCTGTCTCCTCCTTTCAACTGTAAGCTCGTTGTGGGCAGGAAAGTGCCTGCCTAGTCTGTTGTATTGGGAGATTACATTGTACAGCGTGGCTCAGTGGAAAGAGCACAGATTTAGGAGTCAGAGGTCGTGGGTTCTAATCCCGGCTCCGCCACTTGTCAGCTGTGTGACTTTGGGCAAGTTACTTAACTTCTCTGTGCCTCAGTTACCTCATCTGTAAAATGGGGATTAAAGACTGTGAGCCCCCCGTGGGACAACCTGATTACCTTGTATCTCTCCCAGTGCTTAGAACAGTGTTGGCACATAGTAAGCGCTTAACAGATACCATCATTGTTATTACTGTATTCTCCCAAGCACTCAGTTCAGGGCTCTGCAAATCGTAATCACTCATTAAATACCACTGATGATGTGCTTAGCTCAGGGGTAGATAATCAGATTGGACAAAGTCCCAGTAGCAAAAACCTTTCAAAGATCGTGATATCAAGAGGCAGGTTCAAAAGCAGAGAAACTCTGTAGTGTGGTGAGTTACATACTGAACTTTCTGATTTTAACTTTCAAATAGACCTTGGAAAAGCCTTCCTCTTGAATGGTCTGCAGTTTATCATTTTCTGGTCTTTGGTGTCCTCTGGTGGCAAATCTGGCTTTCTAATTTGTAGAAGACTAGGGTATCATCAGGTTCTCAATCAACCAATCAGTCAATCAAGGGTAATTATTGAGTGGTTACTATTTGCAGAGCACTGTACTAAGCACTTGGGTGAGTACAATACAACAGAATTAACAGACAAGTTCCCTAAGCGCTTAGTACAGTGCTCTGCACATAGTAAGCGCTCAATAAATACGATTGATGATGATGATGATGCCCATAATGAATTTCTTAAAGATTAGCAGTGTGGCTCAGTGGAAAGAACCCGGGCTTGGGAATCAGAGGTCATGGGTTCTAGTCCCGGGTCTGCCACTTGTCTGTGTGACTTTGGGGAAGTCACTTAACTTCTCTGGGCCTCAGTTACCTCATCTGTAAAATGGGGATTAAGACTGTGAGCCCCATGTGGGACAACTTGATTACCTTGTGTGCCCCCAGTGCTTAGAACAGTGCTTGGCACATAGTAAACGCTTAACAAAAGCCATCATTATTGCTATTATTATAAGCAGAGGTCTAACCGGGCAGGACCTTCTGACTGCACTGGTCTATATTGAGTTTAATTGTTAATCAAATCAGTGCATACTGATTTAATATTTTAGTGCATACTGTACTGGTAAGCACAACCGTGTGCCAAAACCATGAACCCTGCTGTAGACGTAGCGGGGCAGGAGATGTCAATCACGTACGTATAGCTGGAGCAATGACAAGGAGGTAGTGGTTAGTAACATCTGTATATTAGGGTGAAGTAACCAAATGAATCACTGAATATGTGTATACATTAATGCTGAAGGTGGACGGCAAAAGCATGGGCTTGAGAGTCAAGAGGATTTGGGTTCTAATCCCGGCTCTGCCACTTGTCTGCTGTGTGACCTTGGGCAAGTTACTTAACTTCTGTGCCTCAGTGACCTCTTCTGTAAAATGGGGATTAAGACTGTGAGCCCCATATAGGACAAGGACCGTGTCCAACCTTATTACCTTGTATCTACCTCAGCGCTTAGAACAGTGCGCGGCACATAGTAAGGGCTTAAACAAATACCATTATTATTATATTTAATAATAATAATAACGATGGCATTTACTAAGCCCTTATTATGTGCAAAGCACTGTTCTAAGCACTGGGGAGGTTACAAGGTGATCAGGTTGTCCCACGAGGCGCTCACAGTCTTAAATCTCATTTTACAGATGAGGTAACTGAGGCACAGAGAAGTTAAGTGACTTGCCCAAAGTCACACAGCTGACAGTTGGCGGACTCCTGATTTGAACCCGTGACCTTTGACTCCAAAGCCTGTGCTCTTTTCCACTGAGCCACAATGCTTCTCAACAAAACAAAATTGTACTCTGTTTTAGCCACTGCCCAGTAGAGATTTGCTTTGTTAGTAGAAATTTAATAATAAACATAAGGTTGGACAGTTATTCATTTCTGTCAGTTGGCTACCTGATATTTTCTTCAGGCTGAATAGAGCAGTCGCTCAACTAGCTTCCAGCATTTCCCATTCACCTGAACTTTTAGATTAAGAGCAGATTAATGAGGTGAACAATGGGTGTGAATGATGGGGACAGAACAGCCGGCATTTCTGTTGAAACTGAAAACGGATTCTAGTCCAAGGGTTTTGCTGCCATCTGATGGGTGTAAGTATTTATGTATTTATTCTATTTATTTTATTTTGTTAATATGTTTTGTTTTGTCCTCTGTCTCCCCCCTCTAGACTGTGAGCCCGCTGTTGGGTAGGGACCGTCTCTATATGTTGCCAACTTGTATTTCCCAAGCGCTTAGTACAGTGCTCTGCACACAGTAAGTGCTCAATAAATACGATTGAATGAATGAATGGGCCACCTGCTTGCTCCACTAGGCTCCTGATTCACACACCCTTCCCTCATTTTTTACTTTTTAGAAATGGTATTTAAGTGCTTACTATGTGACAGACACTGTCCTAAGCACTGGAGTAGATCCAAGCTAAGTCACAGTGCCTGTCCCACAAGGGGCTCACAGTCCTAATCCCCGTTTTACAGCAGAAGTAACTGAGGAACAAAGAAGTTAAGTAACTTGCCCAAGGTCACACAGCAGACAAGTGGCGTAACCAGGATTAGAACCCAAGTCCTTCTGGCTCCTGAACCCAGGCTCTCTATCCATTAGGCCATGCTGCTTCTCATGTATCTTACGTGAAAAAAATAGCATGCGCATCACAAACAGCTCTACCATATCCATCTATTTTCTTGGTGATTGTTGTAGTGGTAGTAATTATAGTAGTAGTAATAGTAGAAGCAGAGAAGCAGAATGGCGCAGTGGATAGAGCAAGGGCCTGGCGGTCAGAAGGTCATGGGTTTTAATCCCGGCTCCACCACTTGTCTGCTGTATGGCCTTGGGCAAGTCTCTTCACTTCTATGTGCCTCAGTTGCCTCATCTGTAAAATAGGGATTGAGACCGTGAGCCCCATGGGGGACAGGGACTGTGTCTATCCCGATTTGCTTGCATCCTTACCAGCACTTTGTACAGTGTCTGGCATGTAGTAAGCGCTTAAGAAGTACCATAATTATTATTATTAGTAGTAGTACACATAGCATTGGCACTACAGCTGCAAACGCTTTGGCCATAAATGTCTCCTACCTGAAAAAAGAATGCATGAATCTCACGAAGAATTGTACCCTTGTCCACCTATTTGCTTGATGTTTGTAGAAGTAGTAGCTGTGGTAATATTTGTTGGTGTAGTAGTTGTAGCAGTAGTAGTAATAGTAGTAGTAGTAGTGATATTCACTGAGCATTCAGTCAGTGCATTGAGCCATACAGGTTGCTTAGGAAGAACAGGATGACAAAGTGAATGTTTCCTGCCCAGAAGGATCTTGCATACTAATAGGGGAGAAAAACATAAAAAATATTGACAAGTAGATTAGCCTAAATAAATACACGTGAGTACACTCAGTGTTCTGGTAAGAACATGACTGATAAGGATGAGAGTGTGAGAGTGTGAACAGCACTGCAGCATAAACCCTGTGCTGCTTCTCAGTCCTGAGGTCTTGGAACAGAAAGACTCATCTATTATTCTCAACAGGAGACTTCATTATCACTTTGTTTCCACTGTAATTATTTTAGTGCTACCTTAAGTAGGAGGATAAGTGGGAAGAGCAGGGGCCTATGAGTCAGAGGACCTGGGTTCTAATCCTGGCACTGCCACTTGCCTGCTGGGTGACTTTGGGCAAGTCATTTAACTTCTGGGACTCAGTTTCGAGAAAACCAGGGAGAATGCTTCCAATGGCAAGTCGTTTAATAGAGTTAATTAATAAGGGGTTGTTTTCATTGATTATCTCAACTGTAAAATGGGGACTAAATCCCTGTTCTCCTTCCCACTGAGACTGTGAGCTCCTCCCACTTAGACTATAATACCCAGGGACCATGTCCATTCTGATTGACTATTACCTATTCCAGCACTGAGAACAGTGCTTGGCACATAGTAAGCATTAAACAATTACCATAAAAAAGCAAAAAAAACCCAAAACACCCAAAGAAAACCCTGCATTGGTTCTTGGTTTTTGTTTAGTCCTTATCAATACCAGGGATTGTTGCCTATATGAGGAAGTTTGGCCTCAAGACTTTCTGAACTTGTTAGCTTCATTGGTATGGGTGGGTAGCAGTAGTAAAATGAAATGGGATTATCTCATATCTCATGGGATTATTTTTCAGGGCCTCTGAGCACTTAAGACAGATTTGATTTGCAAGGATCCTGAAAACACATCCTAAGACACATATGATGAGAGGGACTGTGGAGAAACTAAAATATCCTTAAGGACAACAAGCAGTGTTATTGAGAAGAGGCAGCCCAAAGCCAGGGTCACGGTTCAAAAATTGTGGCAGATGCTTCATTCCCTTGTGAAAAACAGTGCAAAGTCACAGATGGCAGTTTCCACAGGGAGACTGTTGGTCCAAGGCCAGCCAGTTTCCAGAGTTCTGTGTTTCATGGGGAACTGGTGTGTCCTCAGCAGCTGGAGCTAGCACAGCGTCAGCACTGAGGGTGGGGAGGCAATGTCTAGGGAATAGAGGTGATCGACTACCGCAGACGTACAGAGGGCCAGAAGCTGGGACAATTCCAGTGCAATTCCTTCTCTGCCTTCAAACATGCCCACGTCTCCCCCATCCTAAAAAAACCCATCTCTTGACCCCACTTCCCCTTCTAGTTATCGCCCTATCTCCCTCCTACCATTCCTTTCCAAAATCCTTGAACGAGTCATCTACATGCGCTGCCTCGAATTCCTCAACACCAACTCTCTCCTTGACCCCCTCCGATCTGGCTTCCGTCCCCTACATTCCACGGAAACTGCCCTCTCAAAGGTCACCAATGACCTCCTGCTTCCCAAATCCAACGGCTCCTACTCTATCCTAATCCTTCTCGACCTCTCAGCTGCCTTCGACATTGTGGACCACCCCCTTCTCCTCATCACGCTATCCAACCTTGGCTTCACAGACTCTGTCCCTCTCCTGGTTCTCCTCTTATCTCTCTGGCTGTTCATTCTCGGTCACTTTTGCGGGCTCCTCCCCCCCTCCCATCCCCTTATTGTAGGGGTTCCTCAAGGGTCAGTTCTTGGTCCCCTTCTGTTCTCTATCTACACTCACTCCCTTGGTGAACTCATTCGCTCCCACGGCTTCAACTATCATCCCTACGCTGATGACACCCAAATCTCCATCTCTGCCCCTGCTCTCTCTCCCTCCCTTCAGGCTCGTGTCTCCTCCTGCCTTCAAGACATCTCCATCTTGATGTCTGCCCGCCATCTAAAACTCAGTATGTCCAAGACTGAACTCCTTATCTTCCCTCCCAAACCCTGCCCTCTCCCTTACTTTCCCATCACTGATGACGACCCTGCCATCCTTCCCGTCTCACAAGCCCGCAGCCTTGGTGTCATCCTCGACTCTGCTCTCTCGTTCACCCCTCACATCCAATCCGTCACCAAAGCCTGTCGGTCTCACCTCCGCAACATCATCAAGATCCGCCCTTTCCTCTCCATCCAAACTGCTACCCTGCTGGTTCAATCTCTCATCCTATCCCGTCTGGACTACTGCATCAGCCTCCTCTCTGATCTCCCATCCTCCTGTCTCCCCCCACTTCAATCTATACTTCACGCTGCTGCCCAGATAATCTTTGTGCAGAAACGCTCTGGGGATGTTACTCCCCTCCTCCAAAATCTCCAGTGGCTACCAATCAGCCTACGCATCAGGCAAAAACTCCTCACTCAAGCGCTTGGGAAGTCCAATTCAGCAACAAATAGAGACAATCCCTGCCCACACCGGGCTCACAGTCTAAACAGACATCAAAACATAGCAGCGTGGCTCAGTGGAAAGAGCCCGGGCTTAGGAGTCAGAGGTCATGGGTTCAAATCCCATCTCCTCTGCTTGTCAGCTGTGTTACTTTGAGCACGTCACTTAACTTCTTTAGGCCTCAGTGACCTCATCTGTAAAATGGGGATGAAGACTGTGAGCCCCACGTGGAGCAACCCGATCACCTTGTATCCTCTCCAGCGCTTAGAACAGTCCCGGCACATAGTAAGCGGTTAACAAATGCCATTATTATTATTATTATTACTAAGCGTTTGGGAAGTCCAATTCAGCAACAAATAGAGACAATCCCTGCCCACACCGGGCTCACAGTCTAGACAGACATCAAAACATAGCAGAGTGTCTCAGTGGAAAGAACACGGGCTTGGGAGTCAGAGGTCATGGGTTCAAATCCCGTCTCTGCCTTTTGTCAGCTGTGTGACTTTGAGCACGCCACAACTTCTTTAGGCCTCAGTGACCTCATCTGCAAAATGGGGATGAAGACTGTGAGCCTCACGTGGAGTAACCCGATCACTTAACTTCTTTAGGCTTAAGTGACCTCATCTGCAAAATGGGGATGAAGACTGTGAGCCCCATGTGGAGCAACCCGATCACTTAACTTCTTTAGGCCTCAGTGACCTCACCTGCAAAATGAAGATGAAGACTGTGAGCCTCACGTGGAGCAACCCGATCACTTAACTTCTTTAGGCCTAAGTGACCTAATCTGCAAAATGGGGATGAAGACTGTGAGCCCCATGTGGAGCAACCCGATCACCTTGTATCCTCTCCAGCGCTTAAAACAGTGGTTGGCACATAGTAAGCGGTTAACAAATGCCATCATTATTATTATTAATTATTACTAAGAGCGTGGGAAGTCCAATTCAGCAACAAATAGAGACAAATCGAGAGAAGCAGCGTGGCTCAGTGGAATGGGGCCGGGCTTTGGAGTCAGAGGTCATGGGTTCAAATCCCAGCTCCGCCAATTGTCAGCCGGGTGACTTTGGGCAAGTCAATTGACTTCTCTGGGCCTCAGTTCCCTCATCTGCCCCGGGCCCCACCCGCGCTTTAGCTTTTTAGACTGTGAGCCCACTGTTGGGTAGGGACTGTCTCTCTATGTTGCCAACTTGTCCTTCCCAAGCGCTTAGTCCAGTGCTCTGCACACAGTAAGCGCTCAATAAATACGATTGATTGATTGATTCTCTGGGCCTCAGTTCCCTCATCTGTAAAATGGGGATGAAGAGGGTGAGCCCCCCGTGGGACAACCTGATCACCTTGTAACCTCCCCAGCGCTCAGAACAGTGCTTTGCACATAGTAAGTGCTTAATAAATGCCATCAAAAAAAACCAAACAAATAGAGATGATCCCTGACCAAACCGGGTTCACAGTCTAGACAGACAGGCGGCCTGTCCTCCGCTGCCCCGGGCCCTGCCCGCGCTTTGGCTTTTTAGTCAGTGACTTTGGGCAAGTCACTTGACTTCTCTGGGCCTCAGTTCCCACATCTGTAAAATAGGGATTAATAATAATGACGGCATTTATTAAGCGCTTACTATGTGCAAAGCACTGTTCTAAGCGCCGGGGAAGTTACAAGGTTGTCCCTCAGGGGGCTCACAGTCTTAATCCCCATTTTACAGATGAGGTAACTGAGGCACAGAGAAGTTAAGTGACTTGCCCAAAGTCGCACAGCTGACAATTGGCAGAGCCGGGATTTGAACCCATGACCTCCGACTCCAAAGCCCGGGCTCTTTCCACTGAGCCACGCTGCTTCTCTAAAGACTGTGAGCCCCACATGGGACAACCTGATCACCGTGTAAACTCCCCAGCGCTTCGAACAGTGCTCTGCACATAGGAAGCGCTTAATCAATGCCATCATTCTAGACTGTGAGCTCGCTGTTGGGCAGGGACCGTCTCTCTATGTTGCCGACTTGTAGTTCCCCAGCGCTTAGTCCAGTGCTCTGCACACAGTAAACGCTCTATCAATAGGATGGATTGATTGATTGATTGAGTTGGCGGCAGGGCGGGCTGACAGGCCCTGCTGAGAGCTCACCTCCTCCAGGAGGCCTTCCCAGACTGAGCCCCTTCCTTCCTCTCCCCCTCGTCCCCCTCTCCATCCCCCCATCTTACCTCCTTCCCTTCCCCACAGCACCTGTATATATGTATATATGGTTGTACATATTTATTACTCTATTTATTTATTATTTATTTATCTTACTTGTACATTTCTATCCTATTTATTTTATTTTGTTGGTATGTTTGGTTCTGTTCTCTGTCTCCCCCTTTTAGACTGTGAGCCCACTGTTGGGTAGGGACTGTCTCTATGTGTTGCCAATTTGTACTTCCCAAGCGCTTAGTACAGTGCTCTGCACATAGTAAGCGCTCAATAAATACGATTGATTGATTGATTGACTGATTGACAGGTGGGGCCTGGCGGCCGGCGGCTCGTGGCTGTCCACGTTCCCCTATAGGGAGCGAGGGCGGGGGCGGCGGCGGCCAATGGGGGCGGCCCACGCCCCAGGCCCCGCCCCCTCGGCCGTGCCCGGAGGAAGCCGATTGGTCCACGGAGGCGGCCGCCGAGGCCCGGGGAGCGGCCGAGCCCGGGGCGCCGCGCCCTCCGGAACAGCCCCGGCGGCGGCGGCGGCGGCGGCGGCGGAGTGCTAGGCCCCATCGGCCCCCATCGGCCATGGTGTCCCCCGGCTCCCTGTCCAACCGCCTGGGCTCCGTCTTCCCCTTCCTGCTGGTGCTCGTCGATCTGCAGTACGAAGGTGCGACCCCCTCCTTCATCCCCCCCAATCTTACCTCCTTCCCTTCCCCCCACCACCTGTATATATATATATATATATATATATTTGTATATATTTATTACTCTATTATTTATTTATTTATTTGACTTGTACATATCTAGTCTATTTTATTTTGTTAGTATGTTTGGTTTTGTTCTCCGTCTCCCCTTTTTAGACTGTGAGCCCACTGGTGGGTAGGGACTGTCTCTCTGTGTTGCCAACTTGTACTTCCCAAGCGCTTAGTACAGTGCTCAGTACACAGTAAGCGCTCAATAAATACGACTGATTGATAGATTGATTGATCCCCAGGCCGCCGGCCGAACCGGGGACTCCGTGCAGGGGAAGGGGGAGCCCCGGGGGCCGGGCCGCCCTTGCAACCGGGCCTCTCCCCGCCGGGGGCTCCCGGGGTCGGCGGGCGGGTGGCCTATCTATCTATCTATATCTATCTATCTATCTATCATCTATCTATCTATTTATTCATTTATTTATTTTACTTGTACATATCTATTCTATTTATTTTATTTTGTCAGTATGTTTGGTTTTGTTCTCCGTCTCCCCCTTTTGGACTGTGAGCCCACTGTTGGGTAGGGACTGTCTCTAGATGTTGCCAACTTGGACTTCCCCAGCGCTTAGTACAGTGCTCAGCACACAGTAAGCGCTCAATAAATACGATTGATTGATTACCCAGGCCGCCGGCCGAGCCGGGGATTCCGTGCAGGGGGAGCCCCGGGGGCTGGGCCGCCCCTGCAACCGGGCCTATCCCCGCCGGGGGTTCCCGGGGTCGGCGGGCGGGTGGCCTTTCTTTCTTTCTTTCTCTCTCTCTCTCTCTCTCTCTCTCTCTCTCTATTTATTTATTTATTTTACTTGTACATATCTAGTCTATTTTATTTTGTTAGTATGTTTGGTTTTGTTCTCCGTCTCCCCCCTTTTAGACTGTGAGCCCACTGTTGGGTAGGGACTGTCTCTAGATGTTGCCAACTTGGACTTCCCCAGTGCTTAGTACAGTGCTCAGCACACAGTAAGCGCTCAGTAAATACGACTGATTGATTACCCAGGCCGCCGGCCGAGCCGGGGACTCCGTGCAGGGGGAGCCCCGGGAGCTGGGCCGCCCCTGCAACCGGGCCTATCCCCGCTGGGGGTTCCCGGGGTCGGCGGGCGGGTGGTCTCTCTCTCTCTCTCTCTCTCTCTCTCTCTCTCTCTCTCTCTCTCTCTCTTTATTTATTTATTTTACTTGTATATATCTCGTCTATTTTGTTGGTATGTTTGGTTTTGTTCTCCGTCTCCCCCTTTTAGACTGTGAGCCCACTGTTGGGTAGGGACTGTCTCTCTGTGTTGCCAACTTGTACTTCCCAAGCGCTTAGTACAGTGCTCAGCACACAGTAAGCGCTCAGTAAATACGATTGATTGATCCCCAGGCCTCCGGCCACTCCGTGCAGGGGAAGGGGGAGCCCCGGGGGCTGGGCCGCCCTTGCAACCGGGCCTCTCCCCGCCGGGGGCTCCCGGGGTCGGCGGGCGGGTGGCCTATCTATCTATCTATATCTATCTATCTATCTATCTATCTATCTATCTATCTATCTATCTATCTATCTATTCATTTATTTATTTTATTTGTACATATCTAGTCTATTTTATTTTGTCAGTATGTTTGGTTTTGTTCTCCGTCTCCCCCTTTTGGACTGTGAGCCCACTGTTGGGTAGGGACTGTCACTAGATGTTGCCAACTTGGACTTCCCCAGCGCTTAGTACAGTGCTCAGCACACAGTAAGCGCTCAATAAATACGATTGATTGATTGATTGATGGATCCCCAGGCCGCCGGCCGAGCCGGGGACTCCGTGCAGGGGAGAGGGGAGCCCCGGGGGCTGGGCCGCCCCTGCAACCGGGCCTCTCCCCGCCGGGGGTGCCCGGGGTCGGCGAGCGGGTGGCCTTTCTATTTATGTATTTATTTGTTTGTTTATTTGACTTGTACATATCTATTCTATTTATTTTATTTTGTTAGTATGTTTGGTTCTCCGTCTCCCCCTTTTAGACTGTGAGCCCACTGTTGGGTAGGGACTGTCTCTCTGTGTTGCCAACTTGTACTTCCCAAGCGCTTAGTACAGTGCTCAGCACACAGTAAGCGCTCAATAAATACGATTGATTGATCCCCAGGCCGCCGGCCACTCCGTGCAGGGGAAGGGGGAGCCCCGGGGGCTGGGCCGCCCTTGCAACCGGGCCTCTCCCCGCCGTGGGTGCCCGGGGTCGGCGAGCGGGTGGCCTTTCTATTTATGTATGTATATATGTATGTATTTATTTATTTATTTTACTTGTACATATCTAGTCTGTCTTATTTTGTTAGTATGTTTGGTTTTGTTCTCTGTCTCCCCCTTTTAGACTGTGAGCCCACTGTTGGGTAGGGACTGTCTCTCTATGTTGCCAACTTGTACTTCCCAAACGCTTAGTACAGTGCTCAGTACACAGTAAGCGCTCAATAAATACGATTGATTGATTGATTGATTGATCCCCAGGCCGCCGGCCGAACCGGGGACTCCGTGCAGGGGAAGGGGGAGCCCCGAGGGCCGGGCCGCCCTTGTAACCGGGCCTCTCCCCGCCGTGGGTTCCTGGGGTCGGCGGGCGGGTAGCCTTTCTAATCTATCTATCTATCTATTCCTTTATTTATTTTACTTGTACATATCTATTCTATTTATTTTATTTTGTTAGTATGTTTGGTTTTGTTCTGTCTCCCCCTTTTAGACTGTGAGCCCACTGTTGGGTAGGGACCTTCTCTCTATGTTGCCAACTTGTACTTCCCAAGCGCTTAGTACAGTGCTGAGCACACAGTAAGCGCTCAATAAATACGATTGATTGATTGATTGATCCCCAGGCCGCCGGCCGAGCCAGGGACTCCGTGCAGGGGAAGGGGGAGCCCCGACGGGCCTTTCCCCGCCGGGGGTTCCCAGGGTCGGCGGGCGGGTGGTCTATCTATCTATCTATCTATCTATCTATCTATCTATCTATCATCATCTCTCTTATTTATTTATTTATTTTACTTGTACATATCTATTCTATTTATTTTATTTTGTTAGTATGTTTGGTTTTGATCTCTGTCCCTCCCTTCACACCGTGAGCCCACTGTTGGGTAGGGACTGTCTCTAGATGTTGCCAACTTGTACTTCCCAAGCGCTTAGTCCAGTGCTCTGCACACAGTAAGCGCTCAATAAATACGATTGATTGATCGATCGATCGTATTTATTGAGCGCTTGCTGTGTGCAGAGCACTGGACTAAGCGCTTGGGAAGCACAAGTTGGCAACAGACTAGAGACGGTTCCTTACCCGACAGTGGGCTCACAGTCTAGAAGGGGGGGGACAGAGAACAAAACAAAACATATTAACAAAATAGAATAGATATGTACAAGTAAAATGAATAGAGTAATAAATACTATAAATTCATACTATACTATATTTATATATGTAAATATATATATCTGTCTCCCCCTTCTAGACTGTGAGCCCACTGTTGAGTAGGGACTGTCTCTATGTGTTGCCAGCTTGTACTTCCCAAGCGCTTAGTACAGTGCCCTGCACACAGTAAACGCTCAATAAATACGAGTGATTGATATAATTATATATAAGATAAATAAAGAGTAAAATACTATGAATTCATACTATGCTATATTTATATATATAATATGAATTTATACTATAAATTCAATAAATAATAAATTGAATAAATAAATTCAAAGCCCTACTGAGAGCTCACCTCCTCCAGGAGGCCTTCCCAGACTGAGCCCCCTCCCCATCCCCCCGCCTCACCTCCTTCCCCCTCCCCACCGCACCTGTATATATGTATTTGTACCTATTTATTACTCTATTTTACTTGTACATATTTACTATTCATTTTTGTTGTTAATATGTTTTGCTTTGTTGTCTGTCTCCCCCTTCTAGACTGTGAGCCCACTGTTGGGTAGGGACCGTCTCTAGATGTTGCCGACTTGTACTTCCCAAGCGCTTAGTACAGTGCTGTGCACACAGGAAGCGCTCAATAAATACAATTGAATGAATGAGTGAATGACGGCGGCCCCGGGACTTGTTGGTGTCGGCCGCCCCACGCGGGAAGGCGGGTAGGGGCGGCCGAGCAAGGGGCCAGCTTCCCATCCCGGAGCCCAATTTCAATGTCAATCAATCAATCGTATTTATTGAATGCTTACTGTGTGCAGAGCACTGGACTAAGCGCTTGGGAAGTACAAGTTGGCAACATATAGAGACAGTCCCCACCCAACAGTGGGCTCACAGTCTAGAAGGGGGAGACAGAGAACAAAACCAAACATATTAACAAAATAAAATAAATAGAATAGATATGTACAAGTAAAATAAATAAATAGGGGCCTTTCCCATCCTGGAGCCCTTTCCCCATCCCAGGGTCCGCTCCCGGAGCCTCGGGAGCAGGCAGGGGTGCTGCAGGCGTATCCCCCCGGGGAAAGGCCCGCTTTCCGCTTAGAACAGTGCTTTGCACATCGTAAGCGCTTAACAAATGCCATTGTTATTATTAATAAGCACTTAGTACAGTGCTCTGCACACAGTAAGCACTCAAATATGATTGAATGAATTATTATTATTATATTGCGTGCCCAGCCCAGGGAGCCTGCCGGCATAATAATAATAATAATAACATTTATTAAAACTTTACGATGTGCAAAGCCCTGTTCTAGGTGCTGGGGTGGTTACAAAGTGCTGAAGCAGTGTGGTTCAGTGGAAAGAGCACTGGCTTGGGAGCCAGAGGTCATGGGTTCTAATCCCAGCTCCGCCACTTGTCAGCTGTGTGACTTTGGGCAAGTCACTTAACTTCTCTGTGCCTCAGTTACCTCATCTGTAAAATGGGGATTAAGACTGTGAGCCCCACGTGGGGCAACCTGATCACCTTGTATCCCCACAGCGCTTAGAAGAGTGCTTCGCACATAGTAAGCACTTAACAAATGCCATCATTATTAATATTATTATCAAGGTGTCCCACGGCGGGCTCACAGTCTTAATCCCCATTTTACAGAGGAGGTAACTCAGAGAAGTTAAGTGACTTGCACAAAGTCGCACAGCTGACAATTGGCGGAGTCTGGATTTGAACCCATGACCTCTGACTCCCAAACCCGTGCTCTTTCCACTGAGCCATGCTGGCATCACCTTGTATCCCCTCCAGCGCTTAGAACAGTGCCTTGCACATAGTAAGCGCTTAACAAATGCCTTCCCTGTTATTATCGGGGCGGACCCAGGGCCTGCCCCATTTGGGGCGCACCCTATGGCGGGTAGGTAGTGCCCGTTCAATAGATGAGGACACTGAGGCCCAGAGACGTTCGGTGACTAGTCCAAGGTCACACAGCAAAGAAAGCGGCGGAGCCGGGACTCCAGCTTCGACTTTGTCCGTTTTCATGTCGACTCTTAAGGGCCCCAAGTTTCAGGGCAGCGGGAGCCGTGCTTGGCCTTTAGCCCTACTTTCCCAGCTCTCCGGGATGCCAAGCGAGTGGTGGTTGTCAATAGTGCGGGTCTCTTTAACCCCTCTTTCCCTCCTCTGCCCTGCTCTCTCTCCCCGCCTCCCATTTTCCTGCCCAACAGAGTTGGATTTAGGATGTTTAGGAAAGGACTCTGATGAGTTGAGGGATGGGTTGGACTTTGTCCACTGGCAGTTGCAAAGTAAATTTATACTTTAAATAACTTGGCACTTAATAGATGGTGTCTTTCTGGGAGTCAGAAAGACCTAGGTTCTAGTTCCGGCTCTGCCACTTGTCTGCTGTGTGACCTCGGGCAAGTCATTTTACTTCTCTGGGCTTCAGTTACCTCTCCTGTAAAATGGGGATTAACACTGTGAGCCCCATGTGGACATGGACTGTGTCCAATCTGATTAGTTTGTATCTGCTCCAGCATTTTGAACCATGCCTGCCACTTAGTAAGCACATAACAAATCCACTTAAAAAAAAAAGATACCGGGAAAGTGACTTTAAAAAGGCAGTGTGATGAGATTTCGCCTTTTTAAAAATCCCTTTATTTACCCAGTTTGATTGGAACATAAGGTAACGTAATGAAAGCAACAGCTCAGCTGGTGGAATTTTCCAGTTTAACAGTTACAATTGTAAATAAAATGTCCCAAGCATAGTATTTTTTCCATTTTTATTAGTAAAGTTTGCTCCAAAGCTATGTGCTACATTGTTGTCAGGAAATGGGCTTCATAGCAAATGGTTTTGAGTATTCCATTAAGGCAAAAGACCCATCATTTTAATATATGTTTTAGTCCTGGTGGAGGTATTTCAATATTTGTTAACCACTCACTATGGGCCAAGTATTGTATTAAGCTGTGGGGCAGATTGCAGGTCAGACACAGTCCCAGGAACACAGTCTAATCAACTGTTGGATTTGAGTGCTTATTGTTTACCCTTTACTTAGTAGAGTACAATAGAATTAGTAGACACAATTCCTGTCCACAAAGTTACAGTTACAGTTTAGAGGGGGAGATGGGCATAAAATTAATTGCATATAAGGGGAATGGCAGGGTATAAGTCTAAATAGGAGGGAGAATGGGTATTTAGTCACCATTTTACTGATGAAGGGACAGGCACAGAGAATTTAACCAACTTGCCCAGGCGCACACAGCAGGTAAGTGGTGGAAGTGGGGTTAGAACCCAAGTCATCCACCAAGTCCCACTAGAAAGCATATAAAGCTTTCATATCAGCAGGTGCCGAACAACTTTGGCTTTGCTAGCTAATGTTTTGGTGATAGGAGGCTTAACATTATTTTGATTTCCTCTTTCATGATTGTATGGGATCATTCACTGGTATTTATTGAATACCTGCCTACTTACTATGTGCAGGACATTGTACTAAGCAGTGGACAAGAGTACAATAGGGGATAAAAGATGTAATGCAGGGCTGGCTATTTGCCCCGTGATATTTATTTACAGAGTTCATAATGAAAGAAGCAGCAAGTATCCTCTATGCTTAGGCAGGCAGTAGGCTGACATCAGGAGGGAGGTGGGTGGGAGGGACTTTTCGAACCCACAGGAAACTGTTTGTAGTTATATAGTGTACGGATTATGGTCACACAAAACTCAGGGTCAGGTTTGCCTCCGTCGGCCTGGCTCTAGGACTTGTGTGCTAAGTGGAGCTGGGACTTGGGGTCCTCTCTTGGCCTTTTCAGTCACTCAAGCACTTGTAGTTCATTCATTCAATCGTATTTATTGAGTGCTTACTGTGTGCAGAGCACTGTACTAAGCACTTGGGAAGTACAAGTTGGCAACGTATAGAGACAGTCCCTACCCAGCAGCGGGCTCACAGTCTGGAAGGGGGAGATAGACAACAAAAAACTTCTGTCAGTGATATGGTTGCATAGGAAGGACAATTTTATATTTAAATATATGTGTATAACTTGGGTAGACGCTGCATACTCTAGGAATGGCACACTGTAAATTTTATTGTGTCAGAGCAAAATTGATGCCAAAAAGGAAAGCAAGGGTACATTTTGAGTCCATTTTGTAGGCTGGAGAGCTTGTGAACTGCTTGCAAAGCTCGTTTATGGTTCCCTTTGGAATAACTGAGAAAATCATGTAACTAGGTTGACAAGAATTGAAGCTCGTCAGTATCATTTCAGGACAAATCTTTCAAAGCTGAAATAGAAGCCAAGTTGAACGCATGTTGAAAACAATTTAAAAAATAATACTATTGCCTTAAAAGGACCTGAAAATAACTTTGTCCCTTTTGGCATTCAAGTTTTCTGTTCCTCTATCATTGACTTCCTTGCTCACAACCCTCACAAACTTTTCCAGACCTTTAACTCTGCTGAAGTCCCCACTGCCCCTACTGCCAAATGACATTGCGAGCTACTTCATATGTAAACTAGAAACCGTCTGGAAATTTGATTCGAATCCCATCTCTGTCACTTGTCTGCGATGTGACCTGGGGCAAGTCACATTCTCTGCCTCAGTTACTTCACCTGTAAAATGGGGAAGAAGACTGTGAGCCCCATATAGGACTACTTAGCTTGTATCTACTCCAGTGCTTTCTACAGCCTGAAGCCTCTACCCCCTTCTTGGCAGTATCATCTCCCGAGCAGCCCTCCACCTTTAGGGAGGGCGACCAGGGCTCCAGGCCAAGGGGCCATTAGGTTTGGACGCGGGCCCCGGGGGCCATTGGGGAGGGCCTCTTTCATGCTTGCTGGTACAGAAGTGCACCTGCTGACCACATTATAGCAGTCCAGCATGACAGCAGCACTCAGCCCTGATCACTTTGGCTGCAGTGGATTTAGGACGTAAAGTACTTTGCTCACGGATCTCAGTGTGCCATATCTTTGCCCACCTACTCTTGCCCTCCACGCCTGACTGTCAGGGACCAGAGAACATGCATGGTATGGCCCAATCTACTAGCACCAGCGTGGATTCCTGTGGCCAGGGTCTGACTCCTGAAGCCTTCGTGACCTCAATCTGGATCCCCGTCTAGACTGAAGGCTCGCTGTGTGCAGGGAACATGTCCAGCAACTCTGTTACATTGTACTCTCCCAAACACTTAGTGCAGTGCTCTGCACTCCAAAAGAGCTCAGTAAATACAACTCATTGATTGATTGTGACTTGCCCATCATTTCCAATAGGAAATTTCCAATATCCTCTAGCCCTGGCAATAAGCTTGGTGCTTGTGGAGGTCTGGCACTACCCACAAGCTCACTGTGCCTGCTCCCTACTGAGGTTTGAGGACATGCCCATGGACTCTGAAATATTTATGTAGCCTCTTTTTATAAGGATTAATCTCCGAACATAGCAACTAGTCTGGCACACTGTACTGTTCATGGAAGGGGTGGTTTGAGCCAACTAATGTTCCTGTAAAACACTGGATTCAGCCAATCTGTTAATGGGAAGTTCCCCTACTTCTGCTGGATTTCTTGTTTGGTCGCCATGAACCATAAAATTGGTTGGAGTTTGGGTCTCCTGAAACAAGCAGATTTGCAAACTGAATCACAAATAGTGTGGTATGTCACCCCAACACTGGGTTTTGGATCTTATGGCACTCAGAAATTTACCCAAAATGAGTTACACTAGCCAACTGTCAATCAATCGTACTTAAGGAGTGCAAACTGCGTGTAGAGCATTGTACCAAGCCTTTGGGTGAATACAATATAACAGAATTGATAGATGCCTTCCCTGCCCACAGTGAGCTTACAGTCTAGAAGGAAGAGAGTCAAGGAGCACACCAATATTTTTTCCAAGAAGATCACAGTATTGATTTGTTCTTTTTTTCAAAGCACATCTCTTCACCCTCACCTCTTCACACTCATGCACACCTTCTCACACTCTTAGTGGCTAGACTAAGAGTTGAGCTGAAGCTGGGAAGTGGCCATTCGTGGGACTTCAAAAGGTGGTCATTCATTCATTTATTCATTCAATTGTATTTATTGAGCGCTTACTGTGTGCAGAGCACTGTACTAAGTGCTTGGGAAGTACAAGTTGGCAACATATAGAGACGGTCCCTACCCAACAGTGGGCTCACCATCTAGAACGGGGAGACAGAGAACAAAACAAAACATTTTCAGTACTTATCCACCTTTCACATATTAACTTCATTTATATGGTGATGATGATGGCATTTGTTAAGCACTTACTACGTGCCAAACACTGTTCTAAGAGCTGGAAGGATGCTTTTATATATATATATATAGGATATATGTGGAAGGATGCTTAACTGTCAGATATTCATTGTATCTTTTCTTGTCTTCCTTTGGAATTGATTTCAGTTCTGCCAGGTGTGTACTGTTATTCGTATATCAGGCAGTGATTGGGAAGCCAAAGTCTCCTGGCAAGGAAAACCTAACTCATTTCCAAAAGGCAAGGATAAAATTGGAGGGTGGAACGATATTGCAAAAAACATCATTAAAAGTAGAAGTTGCCGAAAGGTAGAATTCACCTTTAAATCAGAGCTTTTATCAGGCTCTTCCCTAGAGATTCTTACCAACCTAAGATGGTAGTTTGTCCAAACTGCCGGGGTAGTAGAGTCCCCTGACAGTTCCTTCCACCTGACTGTGCTTTTCAGTAGGAATCAGAGAACAGACCCAAGGAGCAGACTCATGCTAATTGAAATCTTTGCTCTCAGATTTTCTTCCAGGGTTGGATTTATGCACATTGCAACATAGTGAGACATATGCTGGAAGTAGGGTACCCAAGCAGCTGCTGTTTGTTCATTTAAAGAAAATTGTAAGGGTGGGCAAGAGAAATGCTTCAAAGACACAATAAAGCACACAGAACCTTCAACAGTATGACAGAGTGTCTTTTGTGAAGCAACAGCAGTTGATGGACCAACTTAAATTCAGAAATTCGGAATGGCTTGATTGTTTTTGAGTTGAAAGCAGTGTCATGTAGTAGAAAGAGCATGGACCTGGAAATTGAAAGACCTGGGTTCTAATCTCAGATCTGCCACTTGCCTTCTGTGTGACTTAGCTTCTTTGCATCTCAGTTTGCTCATCTCTAAAATGGGGATTCAGTATCTACTTAGTTTGAGAGCTCCATGTGGGACAAGGGACTGTGTATCTACCGTAGTGCTTAATGTCATAGTAAAAACTTAATACCACTTATTGTTGTTGTTATTATTGTTATAATTTTAAAAACAGCTCCAAATGCGGTACAGCTACAAATGAGCCACATAATACTAATACTTGTTCAATGTTTATAATTTGAAGAGGTATAAGGGATTATTAATTTGGAATTTCTTGTCTATCCTACTCCCATACACAGTTCATAGTTACACTAGTAAACGCTTTCAAATATGAAGGACGGCTTTTGTCATTTCTGTAGTAACATGGGAGGTGTATGCCTGGAAGACCTCATTTCTGGAAACATCACACAATAGTAGTTACCTCCTGTATCTGATGCTGCACACGGGCACAAACCGTCCCTTCCAGTATTTGTCGCGTTGGATCCAGGCAGATGGGTGTTGCAAAAGAATGCACCTTATTTCCCCAGCTGTTTTCCATTTAGAGAAAAAGGCTTAGGAGGGAAGATGAGGGTCCCATTTTGATGCATTCAGTTTTTGGTTGCTGGCAGCCATCCCAATAGAAGTATCCTGCAAGGAGGGAGAAATAGGAGATTGTGGGTAAGAGGTCAGGGCTGGAGGGATAGTCATCACATTGAAATGGTAGATGCCATCACTCGAGTTCTTGAGAGAGAATAGAAAATTAGAAGGAAAGGTAGGGAGCCCAGAACAGAGCCTGGTTTACCTAGTCAAAGCTAGTGGGGAGTTGGGAAATGAAATTTTCACAAGTTTGCATACATTTCCAAGTGAGAAGTTTTGGGGAATGTTACTGAATAAAAATTACAGTGCTGCCAAAAAAGGTCATTTTCTCCTCTTTGTTGATCAGGCTCATGAAGAATCAGCTAAAGACCATCAGTACTGTATATAAATGTACCTCCAAATAAAGGATGAGGAGAATTGACAGGCATGAGAGTATTGATGTTTGTTAAATTCAAAGGAAAAATTAGTAATTTTTTTAATAGTTAATATCGCAAATGAAAAGTATTTGACTTTCCTGCTGAGGTCTGCCCTTTTCAGTATAAATTCAGTATTACAAATTGTATAGTGCCTTTAACTTCATTCTGAGGGCAGATCACTCCACAAAGTAGTGCAAGATGAGGATTTATTGCTGATGGAGGAAGATGATTGGATATCCGTTTAAACTTTATTTGAGGGGCATGACATAGTCAATCCTATATGAGTGCTCACCGTGTTCAGAACACTGAAGTAAGAGCTTGGGAGAGTGTAGTAGAACAGATTTAGTAGACAAGTTCCGTGCATATCAGTGAGTTTACAGATTAGACATAAAATTGAGGGGCCCAAACTCCCCATCTTCCCCCCGCCTCCAAATATGTTGTGAAACATATGCTGTTAGCTTGATAAGAAAATATATCTGACCCAGGTATACACCTAGGAAATGTAGATAGCCACATGCAGGTTGCCGACATGGAAATTTGCAATTAGGGTGCCACAATAATTCTGTTAAAATGAGGAGGACCTAAAATAAATATATAAACATGTTTCTGTTTCAAAAGTATCTGGGTAGGGATATTATGTGTTGAATTACTTTAACAAAGTTTATTGAGTTTAGTGAACAGTTTAGTGATACTTGTGAAACAGATTGTGGTACATAAAGAAATTCCATACTTTTCCAGAGGTTTTGGAAAAGATTCCTATTTATACCATGTAAGTTGATAGGAAAATGTGCCCAAGAATATAGCTGTAGATGATATACCCAGGTTTTCAAGGATGCTTCATGCATTGTCGTGGTGGGAATTTATACTTTTATTTCTGTGAGAAAATTTTTTTTAAGCTTAAGTTCAGTGCTCTGCACACAGTAAGCGCTCAATAAATACAATTGATTGATTGATTTCAGCATCCTTATTCATTCATTCATTGTCAAATTTATTGAGCGCTCACTGTGTGCAGAGCACTGTACTAAATGCTTGGGAAGTACAAGTTGGCAACATATAGAGACGGTCCGTACCCAACAGTGGGCTCACAGTCTAGAAGGGAGAGACAGACAACAAAACAGAACATGTGGATGGGTGTCAAGTGTGGCTGAGCTGTGTCTGCTCTGTAAATTTCTGCCCCTGATGTGGTGATTCTCTTAGGTGGATAAAAATGGCCTTTAGGAAAGCAGCATGGCCTAGTGGGCAGAGCACAGGCCTGGAAATCAGAGACTCTGGTTTCCCATACTGGCTATGCTACCTGTCTGCCGTGTAATCCTGGACAAGTCATTTAACCTCTCTGTGCCTCAGTTACCTCATCTGTAAAATAGGGATGAAGATTATGAGCCCCATGCGGGACCTCTCTAGGCTGTAAGCTCACAATGGTCAGGGAACGTCTCTACAAACTCTGTTATATTGTACTCTTCCAAGTGCTTGGTATAGTGCTGTGTGCATAATAAGCTCTCAATAAATACAGTTGATTGACTGGCGTCCAACTTCTATCTACCCCAGTGCTTAGTACATTGCTTGACACATAGCACTTTGAAAATATCATTAAAATTAATAATAATAACAATTTTAAAGTATGCTTGGTACTTGTTTTCCATGCAAAGTCAAGACTTGCTTCCCAGAGAATTAACCCATTAGCTTTCTGCTAACAGTTCCTGTCTAAACGATCTTTTCTAGAATCACATTTAAATTTCTCTTTTTTTTTTTTTAAGGTGCTGAATGTGGAATAAATGCAGATGTAGAAAAGCATCTTGAAATGGGGAAGAAATTATTGGCAGCTGGACAGCTAGCTGATGCCTTATCTCAGTTTCATGCTGCTGTAGGTAGGTAATACACAAACAACCAAAACGTGAGTCGTTAACTACGTATTGTCTCCAGTGGCTACCAGTCAACCTACGCATCAGGCAAAAACTCTTCATCCTTGGCTTCAAGGCTGTCCATCACCTCGCCCTCTCCTACCTCACCTCCCTTCTGTCCTTCTCCAGCCCAGCCCGCACCCTCCGCTCCTCTGCCTCTGATCTCCTCACCATACCTCGTTCTCGCCTGTCCCGCCATCAACCCCCAGCCCACCCATCCTCCTGGCCTGGAATGCCCTCCCTCCACACATCCATCAAGCTAGCTCTCTTCCTCCCTTCAAAGCCCTACTGAGAGCTCACCTCCTCCAGGAGGCCTTCCCAGACTGAGCCCCCCTCCTCCCCCTCCCCACAGCACCTGTATATATGTATATATGTTTGTGTGTTTTTATTACTCCATTTATTTTATTTGTACATATTCTATTTTATTTTGTTAATATGTTTTGTTTTGTTCTCTGTCTCCCCCTTCTAGACTGTGAGCCCACTGTTGGGTAGGGACCGTCTCTATATGTTACCAACTTGTACTTCCCAAATGCTTAGTACAGTGCTCTGCACACAGTAAGCGCTCAATAAATACGATTGAATGAATGAATGAATATTACAGTTGTATGCTATAGCTATAGAAATGTAATTTTTATGAATAGAAAACGTTGAAATATACCTCCCTCTCCAATATTTGCTGATGTCTTGTTTTGATGCACCAGTTGTAGATTTAGAGTGAAGTTTTTCAATGGCTCCTCAACCCATTCTAGCTCCCCTGGTCTTAGGCCTATCATCAGAAATGTTTTCAAGGACCTAAGATATCCATACTAATACCAGGTTTTTAGATGTAATAAAAATGCACCCCCAGAGCCTAGGGTATAGCTACATTAGTCTTCAGAATAACCAAATGTCCTAGATCCTTGAAATATCTGGCCAGGCAAAGACATGTTAAAGTGGCATGAACTTTATTTCAAAGCGATCCTGTAGAGATAGGTTTACTGCCATAATTAATCTGTATTTTAGGTAGTATTATAGTTGTTTAGCATTGGTGAGATATCATCTGAAATGTAACACTATGTTTGTACAGATTTATTACTCTATTTTACTTGTACATATTTACTATTCTATTTATTTTGTTAATGATGTGCATCTAGCTTTATCTCTGTTTATTCTGATGACTTGACACCTGTCCACATGTTTTGTTTTATTGTCCGTCTCCCCCTTCTAGACTGTGAGCCTGTTGTTGGGTAGGGACCGTCTCTATTCTATATGTTGCCAACTTGTGTTTCCCAGCACTTAGTACAGTGCTCTGCACACAGTAAGCGCTCAATAAATACGATTGAATGAATAGAATAACTTGCAAATAAGTGCAGGTCAAGATGCAAAACAAAAAAACCATGTGAGCTGCTGCTGGTTTTTTTTTTCTTCCCCATAAACCACAGTTATGTTGGAGCTTCTTTTTTTTTTTTTTTTTTTTTTTTTTTTTTTTTTTTTTTTCCAGCAGCTAAGCGTGGAGGCTTGGTCCTGCTTCCAATACAGGGGTTACATTTACCAGGATCAATGAATCAATTGTATTTATTGTGCACTATTGTATGCAGAGCCTGATACTAAGCTTTGGGAGAGTACAGTGTTCCCTGCCTACAACGAGAGGGATTGTACTCTTTTCAGAAATTAGGTATCCTTTCTTTCTATGCATTCCCACCTTCTGATTGGAACCTAACAGGGGAAATTTAATTTAATATATTTTATATAAAATGTGATTTATTCATATTAAATAATTTTCTAGTTGTACTTTACCCATTTTTTCTTGACTAGGCAGTTGATCTCATATTCTGGAAGCTAGGGAAATAAGCCATTTTAATGATCAGATTGCAGTAGAAAGTGTTTGACAGTTTACTTTTTTAATCTCAGCCAGGTATTTTTCATTATGAAACATTCATTTTTTTTGGTTTTGGAACTCCAATGGTATGTTCTGCATTTACATTTACAAAAATGAATGTGATGTACCATTTTCCTACTCCTCCCCACCAACATTTTCCTCCACATCCCGAAGTTTTATTCCAGTAACTAATAGACCGTCCATGAATTTATTCAAACCCCTTAAGAATCTTGCCTGCGCAATGTCTTGTGATTAAAAAAAAAAATCCCATTTCCCAACAGCTGTGTCGGTAAGTACTTTCTTTTGTTGGTTTTAAGTCTATCATCTTTCAAGTTTCAGTAGTGCTTCCTTATTCTTTTGTTGGGGGAATTTATACACTTTGACCATGATCTTAAGCTGTCTCCCCCTTGCCTCTCCCCTAGTTAGTCTTTCCAGGCTGAAGAGGCTTAATCTTTTCAGAATCTTCGTATGAAAGATTCCTTGTCCCCGATCATCTTGTTCCCTTTCTTGGAGCCAGATCAAGCTTTATCATCTCCCTTCTAAAATTATGTAACCAGGAGTGTAATCCAGGTGTAGGTGTGCCGTAATGTTTCTTACCGCAAATCAGCTACAGTTATACAGATTAAGCAGCATTGGCTAGTGGATAGAGCAGCATGGCCCTGGGAGTCAGAAGGACCTGGGTTCTAATTCCGTTTCTGCCACTTGTCTGCTGCGTGACCTTGGGCAAGTTACTTAATTTCTCTGTGCCTCAGTTACCTCATCTGTAACATGAGAGTTGAGATTTTGAGTCCCATCAGCGCTTAGAACAGTGCTTTGCACATAGTAAGTGCTTAACAAATGCCATCATCATTATTATTATGTGGGACAGGGACTGTGTCCAAATCAATTTGCTTGTATCCATCCAAGCACTTAGAGCAGTGTCTGCTGCATGGTAGCACTTAACAAATACCTTATTATTTAATAATTATTACTATGTAATATATGCTCAATTATTCCAATGAATTGATTTTCACTTACCTTCCTGGAGCGCAGCATTTTGAAAGAATCTTCAAGTTTGGAATCAAATAATTGTAAGAGGTCCCCGATCAGTTGGAAGTGGTGCAGTTTTTTTAAAAAAAACACAGGCAGCAGGTGTCAGTTTCCAAATATTCATGGCTTCTGAAAAAGCTACATCTGTTTCAGGGATGAGCACTAAACATAAATTGCCTAATCAAAATGCATCATCAGGAAAAACTTTTACCCAGGTGTACAGCTACAGATTTGTAGGCCCTAATTTTCATGATTCAAGTTTGTTTTTTCTCTATAGTCCTGTCCTTATAGGACATCCAAGTACAGAAATCTATCAGTACTCAGGACATCCAAGTACAGAAATCTATCAGTACTCATGGTATATTATTGGCGAAACCCCTGGGAATGAGTTGTAACCGTGAATACCATCTGATCCCAACAGGAGCTGCAGTTAACGTACAAGAAATTTGATGCTTATTTCACAATGTTGGCACTTTGAAACTCTAGGCTGTAAACTCGTTGTGGGCAGGGAAGGTGTCTGTTTATTGTTATATTGTACTCTCCCAAGTGCTTAGTACAGGGCTGTGCACACAGTAAGCACTCAATAAGTACGATTAAATGAATGAATAACAGGGGAAGGTAAGGGGCAGGTGGCCAGCCACTGAAGAGGTGGGGTGTGACTGCTGGCCACTGCAGAGACAGCAGGGCTAGGGGTAGCTTTAGTCTGTGGTCCCAACTGGGATTATGGATCCAGCCAACGGCACAAAAAGGCCAAACTTCTTGCAAAGCATCTGGGAATGCTAAGGAACTGTTGTAGTTAATTCAGTCTGTGCGTATGTGGAATGGGAGGTTGGTCTGGGTAGACAAGGCCCAACAAGGAGTATGTTCTCCATACCCACTATTGGTGTAAGGAGAAATTTGGTCTTGGGGCCTCAGGGTCAGTGCTGAAATGTGCATCCAAATGGCGAGCAGATGCATGCGTGGATATCTGAAGTTTTAGACTCCCTTCAAAGCCCTACTGAGAGCTCACCTCCTCCAGGAGGCCTTCCCAGACTGAGCCCCCCTTTTTCCTTTCCTCTTCCTCCCTTCCCTATCGCCTCCCCACTTTATCCCCTTCCCCTCCCCACATATTTTTACATATTTTTTACTCCATTCATTTTATTGATGATGTGTATATAGCTATAATTCTATTTATTCTGATGGTATTGACACCTGTTCCCAAGTAAGAGAAAGACATTACAATCGTACCCAGCATCTATGTAGTGGTTCCTCACAGGCTGTTGTCATTGCCATCAATCAGTTGAATTTATTGAGTGCTTACTGTGTGCACAGCACTGTACTAAGCGCTTGGGTGAGTACAGTATAACAGAATTGGTAAGTACATTCCTTGCCCACAACAAGCTTACAATCTAGAGAGAGGAGAGCATGAACCCTCTACTGACCTGTGATGTATTTTTGGATTTCCAGAAGGCTTTATGACTCTTTTTCATTTTTGAGTTCTTTAGGAATTTGCTGACATTGCGTCCCTTTGAAAGGAAGGTATCCAATAATGGTAACAGGGTCCCTCTCCATCCCCCCGGCCTTACCTCTTTCCCCTCCCCACAGCACCTGTATATATGTATATATGTTTGTATGCATTTATTACTCTAATTATTTTATTTGTACATATTTATTCCATTTATTTTATTTTGTCGATATGTTTTGTTTGTTGTCTGTCTCCCCCTTCTAGACTGTGAGCCCGCTGTTGGGTAGGGACCGTCTCTGTATGTTACCAACTTGTACTTCCCAAGCGCTTAGTACAGTGCTCTGCACACAGTAGCACTCAATAAATATGATTGAATGAATGAATGGTAGATCTCAGATAGTTGGGTAGATTGTGGATATGCTATGACCAAGTGGAGCACCTTTAGCATTTTGTTGAATAAAGGTTTGTGTTGTCTCTGTTAATCCAGTCTTTTAAATTGCCACTTGCTCAGGGCAAGTAGTGATTTATGTCTTTTGAAAGTTAAGACTATGTATTTTGTTGTTTTTGAATAGCCTTCTTTGTGTTTGTTTGAAATCTTCTTTTCCCGTACTATCTCTTTCTTCTCTATCACCCATGCATTTAGATCTGTGCCCTAAAAGCACTTGATATTCACCCCACTCTCAGTCCCCCAGCACGTATGTACCTGTCCGTCACTTATTTATGTTAATGTCTTTCTTCACCTCTAGACTGTTAGCTTCTTGTGGATAGGGAATATGTGTACCAACTCCTTTTTATCATGCTTTCCAAAGTGTCCAGTACAGTGCTTTGCATATAATAAGCATTCAATAAATACCATTGATTGATCTTTTTGAGGTCCTTTAATAACATTATATAGAAAATGTATAGAAAATTCTAACCTGCCCCGATCACCTTAGGTTGAGAAGTGTTTTTGTTTTAGAAAATAGTAATCGTCAACAGTATTGATTGAGCATCTGCTGTGTGTAGCTAACTGCATTTTGTTGTTGGTGGAGATAGTCAAAGAAGTAGGCGTAGTCTGTGCACTTAAGGATCTTAGTCTAATGGATGAAGATGAGACACAAACAGTCATTAAAATAGCAAGAGTGTAAATGTAGAGAATAAACTCATTTGATCAAATAACATTGTTTTTCAAACTTTCAATGCCCGTACAAAGTATTGACTTTAAATAAGGAGAGACGATCACTTCCCTTTGATTTCTTACCATTGTTCCTTTGCAAGTGGTAATTCCATTTCCGGATGCAGAGTTTTTGCAAGATCTCGTTCCAACTGGGTATTCCACACTGGTGAGAGGGAATGAGATTCTAGATGTGATTCTCGGGTAACAAATTGGGTTGTAATATGTTAGGGGTCTGCAGGCTATGGCTGTAGAACCACGTGGCCCTCCTTGGAGCTCAGTGTGGCTGTCGAGAAACGTTTCGGGATCCGGGAAGGCTCCCTCCTCCCAAAACACCTCCCATCGGAGCGCCAAAACTGCACGCAGCACCACAACTGCAGCCCACCTAAAAGTCCGTTGCAGGACAGCACAGAGCCACGGGTTCCACCTGGCATTTCACTTCTGGGATTGAGGAATGAAGGTGCTGCATGACACATTACATCCCCATGAGGTGCCAGGGTCCCTCCATGTAGCATCAGTTATCACTTGGAACTGTAACTGTATCGTTGGCTCTTGGTAACCCAGCTGCTCAGAGGTTTCTCTTCTGCAAAAAACAAGTTTGCCTACCTCAGGATAGAAAGTTTTAGAAAATCATTTAAGTCATTTAGAAAATCATCAGGGCAAGCTTCCTGGTGCCAGGAACTTTTATGAAGTGAGTTTATGGCTTCCTGATTCATTATTTGGTGTGGGCTAAGTGGAACTGGGATTAGAACCCAGATTCTCTGACTTCCAGTCCTGTTCTCTTTCCACTAGCCCACGGTACTTCTAAGTGGCTGCCTGTGAGACTGAAATTAAATCTTTATCCCTTGAAGTGCCTATAGCACTGTAAGAAATGCACTTAGGGAGAATGGCAGTAAATCAGCTTAATAGGGCAGAAAAGTGTTAATGGCAATTACTGCACTTTATGTTTGTAATAATATGGGAGAATTTTGGGAAAGAATTCAGTTTCTGTAATTGTATTTTTCTGAGTTGTGTGGGACATTGGAACAGTATAGTTATAGCAGGTTATCAATCAGTAATATTTACTGAGTACCTACTGTGTTTTTTTTAACATGGTCCTATATTTCTGAATCAATAGCTTAGGGGAAATTTAGAAAGATGTCTTTTAAAATAGCCAATTTCTGTTACCAGCTGCAGAAAATTGAGTAGCCGAAGGGTAGTGCATCCAGTCTGCTTGGGAAGGCCAGCTTGGTCATCTCTGGGGGGAACTGCTGCCATTTCTGGAAGGGACTTGTGGAGGTTGGTGGGTCAATTGTCTAGCCCCAAAATGTGGAATGACCTCCCTCGCAGGTAATCACCTAAAGATAGGAGGCACTTCACCATACAGGGCTCTTAGATGAACTGGATCTGAAAGGGGGACTGTGGGAAACTTGTTAAGGGGGTTTCTTAAAGGTATGATACGCACAGTCCTTTCCTACAGTGGTGTGTGTCTTCCTCTAGACTACGCTTATTTTGGGCAGGAAATGTGCTTGTTTAATGTTATGTTGTACTCTCCCATGCACTTTGTACAGTGCTGTGCATGCTATAAGTTCTCAATAAATACAGTTGTCTAACTGATTATGCTGGGATGGTGCACCCTGGCATGGCAGGTTTTAATAAAGAAGGCCTGTTAGAAACCATGATCCTGGTATGATGCGCTTTGGTTACCTGAACTGGACAAATTTCCCATCAATTCACATATCACAGTGCTCTTTTTGGATGTTTAAAGAAAATGTTAAAAAAAATCAAGTTCAGCTTGTGCTACACTAAAGTTGATTATTGTGGAGTAGAAAGAGTTGATATAACTTTTACTTTTAATTGTAGATGGTGATCCTGATAACTACATTGCCTATTATCGAAGAGCTACTGTGTATCTAGCCATGGGCAAATCGAAAGCAGCAATTCCTGATCTAAGTAAAGTGATTGAGCTGAAGATGGATTTCACTTCAGTAAGTACCACTAAGCCTTAGGCTCAGGCAAAACAGGGCCTAAAATGTATTTTTAGTACTCCCCGGATCAATAAAACTGTTCACATTGATAGTGAACTTTGGTCCAGGATTAAGCATTATCAAGGCTTGTCATGTCAGAGGAAGTGTAGTGCATTGCTGTAGCTCACAAACATTTTCCGCAAGGCCCTTCTGTGGTTTCAAAAAGCAATCCAGGATTTTTTCCGTCAAACCCTCCAACTGAATTTCCTCCCTCTGCTATTGTCACTATATAGCTAGTTACTATTAGCTTAAGTACATCCACATATTCTGTAGATGTTCTACAAGTGTTCTGCACACAGTAAGCACTCAGTAATTACTACTGATTCATGTTCCAAGCTATCTGAGATACTTGAACCCTGCAAATATTGGAAATGAAACTGGAATCCTGGACAGTGTTTCTGTCGGTAGTATTTATTAAGCAGTTACTCTGTGCAGAAGAATGGATTGAGTACCTGGGAGACTATATAGACATGATACCTGCCCTGAAGGAGCTTACAATCTTGTGGGGAAAATCATGCTTTCCTATGGCCACATCTATTTGAAATTATGTAACTAATGAGAAATCAGTCATTCAGTGGTATTTATTGAGCGCTTATGGTGTGCAGAGCACTGTACCAAGCACTTGAAAGAGTACAATACAACAGAGTTGTAGACCTGTTTCCTGCTCATGATGAGCTTGGTTTCAATTGAAAAACAACCAGGCAAGTAATAAAATTCATGAAAAAAATAGTGCGGCCACCAACAATAAATGACCGAAATTATTTTCATAGGGAACATGGATTTTCAAGTTGTCATACATGAGAACAACTGGTCCAGAATCTCCATTGATTTCAGACAAATAAAGCAATTTCCTGGGCCTCACCTTCAACAGAAAATGAAAATGGAGATTTATCTACTCCTTACTAGTGACAGTCATTCAGTCAGTCATAATTGTTGAGTGCTTACTGTGTGCAGAGCACTGTACTAAGCACTTGGGAGAGTGCCATATAACAATAAACAGACACATTCCCTGTCCACAATGAGTTTACAGTCTATGTGGCAGAAGCAGGGTGGTATGTGTTCAGGGCAAACTGAGCCCCTTTCAGCCCTTTAATGAAAGTTTAGTAATGTACAGTACCTCAACTTTGCTTCCTGGCAGGCAAGATTACAGAGAGGACACTTGCTTCTTAAACAAGGAAAACTCGATGAAGCAGAAGATGATTTTAAAAAAGTGGTAAGTCAAGTTGAATTTATCCGAAGTTTTTTAACTTCCTCTTTCAGGCATGAGTATAACCTATAATTGATACATAACCATTTTAATAAAACAAACATTTTTGTGGTTGGCACCGGAAGGTCACTAGACATTTCTAAGGACATTTTCGTCTTACCATTTTTTATACAAATTAACCAGGTTGAAGCAAAGAAAGTGTTTAAATTGGGAGTGATTCATCTAGAAAAACAAGTTACTAAAACCCACAAGAGAAGGTTATTCAAGGATATTGTCTGTGGCAAAACCTTCAAATTAATCATTTCTCATCTGAGATGTTGCCTGGTCATTCCACATAGTCTGGATTAGGTACTTCTGCCTCATGAAGTAGGGAATGGCGGGGGGAAAGAGAGATAGAAGGGAGGAGGTGGATGGAAAAGGGAATGATAGGGAGATGAGTTTTACATTATATTCATTTGAGGGGAACTTAAGTCATGTTGAACGGTAATGCATTTTACCACAACAGAGGACTCCTCTCAGCCCACTGTAATTTCTCATTATTTGAGGTCATGCTTCGCTCAGTCATCTTATTCTTTACTCTCCTCTCCTGGCATGCATGTGCTGCTTTCCAGGTCCCTATGCAGCAGTTGCTTGGTGTCCCGCTCCAGTCCATGCTAACAAACTCAGCATAGCTGTGCTGTTACGTACCCTGCTTCGGTGCTCGTGCCCTGACTGTCTTCTCAGACCTCCCTGTTGCTAGGCCCATTATGCCATTTGGTACATAGTAGGTTTTGTAGATGGTCACTGGTGAGACTGCTGTAGAAGCTCAAGGGGTCTCCCGTGGTAGGTTGTGGTCTCACGGACTTATAGGAAGTTGAGTATCACAACAGCATGATAGATTTTTAACTCGACCAGGGTTTGATGTCCCATTATCTGCAAACTCTCTTCAGTGATCTGCTGAAAACCGTGTTGGTTGCTTTTGGTCTCTCTAGCTCTACAGTGTCAGCCCAGGGAACCCCTGTAGTCTGCATAGCTACAAACCGCCTAGTGTGGTAGGGAAGAAGTAACACAATTTCCAAGCCATTCCTGTCAGAGAACATGTTTTTACTCCACATGTTTTAGCTCAAGTGTTATTTTGAAACTAGGTTATGTTCATTTGACAACGTGAGCCATTTTGTATACGGGATACCTCAGTGTCAGGGGAATCAGCTTGTGCCCATGTGCGTGATGCTGAACACCTTGATGCTACAGTAGGAGTTTTCCTAAAGGTGGGGCTTTGCCCCCAACTTTTAGGAGAATTGAGTGGGCTTAAAAATCATGAGGAAGTATTGTTGGGTACTAGCTAACCTAAACTAACATTGGTCCACTAGATGTCAGCATCGTCTAATTTTTAAAAAAGCTTAGGGCTGAGTAGATATTTTTTAATCTAGAAAATAGCATTCTGATCAATGGTCAGGGAAAAAGGACTGGAAGAAGGTAAAAGTATTTTATAGGAATGCATTGTAAGAAGGGCCGTATGTGATTTTCAGATATCTGCTCCTGATTCCCTGTGGGACATAGATGGAATTAAACCCAAAAGAACTGTGCAGCACCCAAGTCAAAGTGTCATTTGTCAGGACTTTATTGATAGAGCATGGTCCCCTATAGTATTGCCTTTGATTTAATTGTGAAAGTTCATTTGTTGTGTGGCTAAGCTCTTCAAAAAACATCTACTGAGTTCATCTCTAGAAGTTGCCTTTGGCAAGATAATATTATATTTAAGCCAGTCCATACTTATGTTCTTCAATATTTAGGCAGGAGAGTCTACACACTTTATTAACTAACTGTAGAAGTAGTATTTAACAAGTCATTTTTTCTTTTTTTTCCTCTTCATCTGTTCCTACCTCACAAAACTCACTGGGAAAGTGGGCCCCTAGGCCTCACTTCCAACTTTCTGAACCATTTTGATCCTTCTCACATTGTTTTTCTCATATCTGTCCCTTTGCTGAGGCTCAGGGACTTCAAAATCCATGTGGATGTTCCCCACAATCTCCTCACTTTCCACTTCCTCTCGCTTTTCAACTCCACCAACATCCTTCTCCACCCCACCTCAACTATTCACCAATTTTAACACTCCCTTGGTCTCTTTGTCTAGTCACTGTACAGTCTCTAGCCTTATCAATTTTGAAATCCCACTCTCTGATCACATCCTCACCTGCCTTTGTTTCTCCAAACTCCTACTCCCTCCCCCTCACCTCCCCCAGCTATACAACCCTTGTTTCCTCACAGACATCTCTGTTCTTTTGATCCCTCCAATTATGCCACTTTTGATCAAGTCCTATTTGGTCTTCCTACCATACCTCCCCTCTCCACGCACAAAAACACACCCTCAACTCCACCCTCTTCACTGAACTCAACTCCCTTGCTCCCCTGTCCTGCCAATTTCATCTCACAAGCCCACAACTTTGGATCACCCTCCCAGTAGGCTTCATTCTCATATGTGCTTGTACAGCGGAGCACTGCTGGTGGAAATCCAGACATCAGGCTCAGAAAGCACTCAAATACCATTGCTTGATTCAATTCCCAAACTTACCCTCACATATTAAAACTCTGTCCAGTAACTGTGCTTCTCCACCCTTATTGACTTCCATGCCCATTGCTGTGCCAAGTGTTTCTGACTTTGAACTCCCTGTCTCCCTGCCATCCCATATCTTACCCTTGAAGACCTTGCCATCTATTTCATCAAATATTTAGAACTGCTCCCTAGTCCCTAACTATGGGATCTGGGTCACTTACTCCCATGTAGGTCTCACCCACTCCCACAACTTCAACTAATCTGATGATTCCCAAATATGTTTTGCTTGTCCCATCTTCTCTCCTCTGCAATCTAGCATTTCCTCTTGCTTACAGGACATGCCTGCTTGGATGTTCCACAGGTATGTCAAGCTCTAGGCGTACAAAACTGTAATCTTAATCCTTCCCAAATCTATTCCTTCACCTAACTTTTTCAATAAGTTCACATCCTTCCCATCTCTCAATCCTTAGCATTTTCCATGACTCCTCCCTCTTTCAACCTCATATTCACGTTGTTGCCGAATGCTGTTGATTCTCTCTCCACAACATTTCCAGGATCTGTTCCTTCCTCTCCATCAACTGGCATCACGCTGGTTCAGGCACTTGTCATATGTTAACTAATACATCAGCTTCCTTTCTAGCTTCCTGCCCCAACCTTCTCCCATCCCTATCCCTTATTCAGTGGTTTTACCTGGACCATATTCCTGTAATATTACTCAGAAGACATGTCTCCACTCCTCAAAGACCTCCAAAAGTTGCCTAAAGTTAGTACAACTTTTCCATGATTACTCTTTCAGTTACCTAAGGAAGAACATGTTAATTCAATGTGTTGTTCAATTTCCACCTTATTTTCAAATTATGTATGTACATTATAAGCCTTCCTGATAAGAATAGTTTTTCCAATGAATGATCTGAGTATTCTCAGAACATTCCTGTACCTGTAGCTTAATTTAACCCGTGGCATTATGTTATAGTATATTGTTTATCTGTGCACTCCTATCTACCATCAATTCTCAAGTTCCATATGCTTCAGACTGGACTTTTGGTTGTGTCACTTCACTTTTATGTATTTGATTCACCTTGACCAGAGTTGCGTTTTTCTTTGTCTTATAATCTTGTGTACTGCAGTTGCCAGTCAAATACTTATCTAATGAATTAGGTGAAGATGCTTGACATATCTAATTCATGCATTTTGAACACTCCTGTTTATTCACATTTCTTATTCAATCATTACTTGATTGCTAGTGAAGAGGTCTGATTGAATATTTTTAGAAATGAAGAATTTTTACATGAAATTTAGCAACCTCACCTAATTTATCTTCTGCCTTAAAATGTTTGAATCTGTAAACTTTTCTATACAGAAACAGTTCCTGAGAACCCTGGTATACAAGGTTATAGTTATTCCTTTCAGGTTCTTATTGATTAAAGCTGTTAAATAATTACAAATTCTTGCCATCTGTATTTAGGAATATTGAAATACCACTATTATCATTGGTATTATTATTAATAATAAAATAGCGATATTGTCCCTTTGCTCTCAGGAACAAAGACTCCTGTATACCAGTTTTCCAACTCTAGGCAGCATACTAAGTCAATTTAAAAATTTCAACTGCTTTTTAGGTATTCCATATATAAATAGGTATTTTTTTCTCAATTACAAAACAGTACTCCATTTTAGACTCATTCCAGGTCCCATGCTGTGCATCTTCACTGAAAATCAATTCATCCACTACATATTTTATGAAACATGAATGTTTATAGGATTTAGCTGTTCAGATGAGCGTTTATGTTCTTCAGCTGTTAGTACTGGCTCCAACAGATCTTCCTGTTGTTCTGAACTTTCCCTTTCTTGAAGGTATATTGCTCTAATACCTACCTCCTTGCTTTCAAAATTCAATGCCAAGCTCCAGGGAAGCCAGAGTTGAAGAGCTTACCAGTGACTGTGTGTTGTTGGTGCTGCAAGACAAACTATGGCTTTGTTTTTTAGTTTTTTGGTTGTGTGCTGATGGGACATATAGGGTCATGGAATGGAAAAAAAAATTGTGGCCCACAGGTAGAAGATTGCTCTCTATTTCCTGGGTTTCCTGATAAGTAATAGAAGCAGCATGGTGTAGCAGATAGGGCCTGGGAGTTAAAAAGTCATTGGTTCTAATCCCGGCTCCACCACTTTGCTGTGTGGCCTTGGACAAGTCACTTCACTTCTGTGCCTCAGTGACCTCATCTGTAAAATGGGAAATTCATTCATTCAGTCATATTTATTGAGCGCTTACTGTGTGCAGAGCACTGTACTAAGGTCTTGGGAAGTAGAAGTTGGCAACATACAGAGACGGTCTCTACCCAACAGCGGGCTCACAGTATAGAAGGGGGAGACAGACAACAAAACATATTAACAAAATAAAATAAATAGAATATGTACAAATAAAATAAATAGAGTAATAAATACATACAAACATATATACATATATACAGGTGCTGTGGGAAGGGGAAGGAGGTAAGGCGTGGAGGATGGGGAATGGGAGGTGGGGGAGAGGAAGGAGGGGGCACAGTCTGGGAAGGCCTCCTGGAGGAGGTGAGCTCTCAGCAGGGCTTTGAAGGGAGGAAGAGAGCTAGCTTGGCGGATGTGCGGAGGGAGGGCATTCCAGGCCAGGGGGATGACATGGGCTGGGGGTCGACGGCGGGACAGGCGAGAACGAGGCACAGTGAGGAGATTAGCGGCAGAGGAGCTGAGGGTGCGGGCTGGGCTGGAGAAGGAGAGAAGGGAGGTGAGGTAGGAGAGGGCGAGGTGATGGACAGCCTTGAATCCGAGGGTGAGACTGTGAGCCCCACATGGAACAGGGATTATGTCCAACCCAGTTTGCGTGCATCCACCCCAGCACTTAATATAGTGCCTTTCACATAGTAAGCACTTAACAAATACCATCGTTATTATTATTAATATGCCGTGGAGAATTCTGTTGTCCTCTTTGTTTTTCAAGTTTATCAACAGATCATGAAACCCCAGAAAACTCCTAATCATTACTATCAGCCAAAACCAAGGGAGATATATGTGGTCCAGTTCTGGTAGGATGGAAGGAATATTAGAAAGAGAGTACTGGGCCTGCTTTTGACGCAATGCATAATCTCTGAAGACATTTAGATGTTACGAACTCCCGCATTATTCTGGCAAAAAAATGCAGATTTCTAAACAGGTTTAGAAGTCTTTGGATTTAATGAATCACAGTTTTGCCACCAAAGATACTTTGGAATAAAAATGTAGTAATAATAATGACGGTATTTATTAAGCACTTACTATGTGTCAAGCACTGTTCTGAGCGCTGGGGATACAAGCAAATCAGGTTGGACAGAGTCCTTGTCCCACATGAGGCTCACAGTCTTCATCCCCAGTTTACAGATGAGGGAACTGAGGCACAGAGAAGGTAAATTACTTACTTGTCCAAGGTGTGTCAATGCAACTGGAAATGCAACTTGGAGGTTTCAGAAGGGAAAATTGTGTTTTGTAATCAGCTATATTATGGGGAACTCAATTTTAATCGTCCCTAATTTACTGCAAAAGTCACACTAATTGCTATCTCTGAAATATACTTGGCCATCTTCTACTTTTGATGAACTTTTTAGATCTAGGGATTAAATATAATTACTGGTTAAATCTGATTTGACTATACCCTGGTGATAGTTTGACCTACTACCCTAATAATAATTTTCTATTATGATTCATTCTTAAGCCCTCCTTTGGATGCAGTCATTGTCGCAACTCACATTTTGTTAAAAATAGTTCACATTCCTTTCTCTCTTACAAAGTAATTTTGCTCTTAGGTACAACAGTAATTTGCCTGTTTTGTATTCTTCTGTTCAGTTAAATATGAATGGGTGGATGCATTTCCCAAATCTGTGAAACTGCCCCCAGTTATGGATCTATGGCCAGTATTTGTACTTATGGTATAACATTATTAAACAGTTTAAGGGGAGTGGAACGATTGCACAGCAATGTAAACGGATCTTTTAAATGTATTCACAGTAATTTTGATTCAGAGGGAGATGAGTCCTGCTAAATTCGTGCTGTCTAAATTGTAGAATTTTTTAATATGAAATTTTAATATAGCACCCTAAATATAGGCCTCTTCTTTTTCTGTGTGTGTATTTCTGTTTTGCGTGTCCAACCTAGTTTAAACCTTATGCTGTGCTGACTGGTTTGTCTTTCTCTGTCAGTCTTTGTAACCAGCCTTTTCCAGCTGGAAATTCAGGAAATGCCTTACTCCACTGCTCCTCCCTTCTCTGCTGCTTCTGCATAACTCATGACTCATATTGCTGTCTGCTTATGGAGGCCGTCAGCCACTGTGTATACTTGACACTTCCTTTTTTAAGTTAAAACCTTCCCTCTTTTGGAAAGCAGTAAAGGGTGGAGGGAAGTGAAATTATCAGGAATTTTGCATCAATGAAGTCTACTGTCTTGAAGGATTTGAGGTGGACTAAAAAGTTCAAGAAACTAGGTGGTGTCCAATACTTTATAATCTAGCATCATGCTATAGTTCCATTTTAGCATTTGTTTTTCTCGAGACATTCTTTCCTGCCATTATTTTTCTTCTTGCTCTCCAATCCTTCACAGCCTTTGTAGTTTTTTTCTCTTCCTGAATTCAGTAAACGGTTACCAACTGGAGACCTCTAGAAATGGGTATCTCCAATGGCCCTTTGTATGTGGACAGATTTGGTCAATTGATCCCTTTTGGAGAAGCAGTTTGTGCATCTAACTGCTCTACAACATTTGCATAAGCTGCCATTCAGTCAGTCAGTCGTATTTATTGAGCGCTTACTGTGTGCAGAGCACTGTACTAAGCGCTTGGGAAGTACAAATTGGCAGCATATAGAGACAGTCCCTACCCAACAGTGGGCTCACAGTCTACAAGTCTAAATCAGAACATAACTTCAACTCTCAGCCCATTGGTGAGTTTTGGGTTTGCTGGTCTGCTAATTCGGTTAGCAGTCTTCTGTTGTCCCGGCTTCTCTGGTGCCTATGGAGGGATATTTGAATAAGGAAAGCCCTGAGTCTTGGATATCCCACATATTTGACTAACTGGAACCTTCCATTCCTCAGATATTCTCGTTTGGTAAAGCAGCTACTATTCTCCTTTTAATCTTTCTCACAACTACTCGCTTTTACAAGTTCCGCTGTCCAAGGAGGGAGAAAGGGATTAATCAATCTTATTTATTGAGCAGTTATTGTTTGCAGAGCACTGGACTAAGCACTTGGGAAAGTATGATGTAATATAACTGGTAGGGTTACAGCTTACATGGAAGGCAGACATTTTAAATAGACCAGGGAGAGGGGAAATAGTAAAGTGTAAGAGTATTTACGTAAAGGACTGTGGGGTCTGTCTCCCCCTCTAGATGGTCAGCTCATTGTGGACAAGGAATGTGTCCGTTCATTGCTATATTGTACTCTCCCAAGTACTTAGTATAGTGCTTTGCACACAGTAAGTGCTCAATAGATATGATTGAATGAATGATGCGTCATAGTGCTTAAGGGGGGGGGGGTACACAGCCAAGCACATAGTAGACACAGAGGAGAGGGAGCAGCATGGTGTAGTGGATAGAGTATGGGCCTTGGCATCAGAAGGTCATGGGTTCTAATCCTGGGTCCTCCATTTGTCTGCTCTGTGACCTTGGGCAAGTCACTTCACTTCTCTGGTCCTCAGTTACCTCATCTGTAAAATGGGGCTTGAGACTGTGAGACCCACGTGGTACAGGGACTGTGTTCAACCTGATTTGCCTGTATTCACCCCAGCTCTCAGTACCGTGCCTGGCACATAGTAAACGCTTGACAAGTACCACAATTACTTCTATGATTTTTAGGGGAAATAAAGGCTTAGTCTGGGAAGGTTTCTTGGCAGAGAAGTGATTTTAGCAGTGAAGGAACAAAGAGGACCAGTTCAGGGGAGGAACGAGGATCGTTACCCTCTGCTGCAGTGCCCTCTCCTCATGTGCCACTGCCAGCGAAGCAGCAACGATGTTGGTGACATCCCGGGACGGGTCAGCTGAGCCCGAGCCTCCGATGCTCAAGGGGCAGCCATTGGTGTGGCAGTTATGTAAAAAGGCCCCGTTGGGGGTTCCCGCTGTCTCGACACTTCCATGTTCCTCAAAGTCACCTCTCCCTGGAACATTCCACAGACTGTCTGGGATGGGATGACTTGGGATAGGCAGGCATATGACTCAGGGTCTCTCACATCTCCTCCAGGAAGCTTTCCTTGACTTACCTCGTTTTCCCCCTGTCCTGTTGGACCTCCCTTCTGTATTGCTTATCCACTTACATCTATATCCATTAAGCGTTGTGATACTCCACCCCCAGCCCTGTAGCACTTAAGTACATATCCTTATACTCTGCCACTCCCACATCTGATATTTAATTTAATCAGTCAGTGGTTTTTATTGAGCACTTACCATATTCAGAGCACTGTATTAAGCACCTGGGGGAATACAGTACCACAAAGTTGGTAGATGTGTTCCCTGCCCACACTGAGCTAACAGTCCAGAGGACTGTTTTAATGTCTCGCTTCCTCTGTATAGACTGCAAGTTCCTTGTGGGCAGGGATTATATTCAGTCGTATTTATTGAGCGTTTACTGTGTGCAGAGCACTGTACTAAGCGCTTGGGAAGTAACAAGTCGTCAACATATAGAGACGATCCCTACCCAATAACGGGCTCACAGTCTAGAACGGGGAGACAGACAACAAAACAAAACATGTAGACAGGTGTCACAATCGTCAGAACAAATAGAATTAAAGCTATTAAATTAAGATTTCTGAAATTAAATTAAATTAAATTATGTCTATCAACTGCAGTGTATTTGTACTTTACCAAGTGTTCAGTGCTTTGCACAGAGTAAACATTCAATAAATACCATTGATTTAAAATATTTCACTAGAATCAGCTTTTAAAGCTAGAATGGATTTTTGTGCCACCTTAATTTCTGTGATTAAAAATTCCAGGGAAGATATTTGAAGAGCCAGTATGGTTAGCATTTCTAAGAATGCTAAGAATCCATTTTTTTATGATACTTGCTAAGTGCTTACTACATGCCGGACACTGTACTAAGCATTGGGGTAGGTACAAGCTGCGGTCGGTCCCCCACATGGGGCTCACTGTAATCCCGAATTTACAGATGAGGTAAGTGAGGCACAGAGAAGTTAAGTGACTTGTCCAAAGTGGTGGAGCTGGGATTAGAATCCTGTTCCTTCTGACTACCAGGGCAATGCTCTGTTTACTAGGCAATAGTGCTTCTACTGTAAATTGTAAGTCCATTGTAAACCACCTTTCAGAAACACTTGCTCTGGGTGGAAATATGGAGCACACAGTCTACCCTATATGAGGCATTCTGAAAGCGTTAGTTTTCAGTTGACAATCTGAGATGGATGGATGTTTCTATGCAGAGGTGGTTCCAAGAGAGAAAGAGGCAGGGTTGCCTAGGTGAAATAGGACACAGTCTCAGTCAACTTCTGCCTTATGTTAATGGGTATGAGAGATAGGAAGCAAATTAATAATAATTATAGTTATAATTATTATTACTATTATTATGGTATTTGTTAAGCACTTACTAGGTGCCAAGCACTGTTCCAGGCATTGGTCATCAGGTTGTCCCACGTGGGGCTCTTAATCCCCATTTTACAGATGAGGTAACTGAGGCACGTAGAAGTTAAGTGGTTTGCCCAAGGTCACACAGCAGACAAGTGGCGGAGGCGGGATTAGAACCCACATCTTCGACTCCCAAGCCCATATTCTTTCTCCTAAACCAAGCTACTACTCAGAGACTAATATGACTCAGAATTTATAGCAAGCCTCTGAAATCTGAAGCCTCAAAATGGATTAATAATTTTACTTAGCATGACATATGCTTGCCTACTCACCCATTCTCTTTCTCTCATGCTTTGTCTTTCTGTATTAGACTCCATTATGTATGTATTATGTATAAGACTCCGTTAGTTATAAGCTCCGTGCAAGCAGGGAATATGCCTTTTGTTTCTGTGTTCTGCACTTCAGTGATAAATAAAACCATTTTTGCCACTGCCACAGGTCTGTTGTTTTAGGTTCCTTTAAATAACAAATAATAATTTTGAATATTATCTGAGTCCATAGAGAAAACCGACATCTATAATATGAACCAACTCCTCCTAACTCAGGCTTTCCTAATTTAGGTAATGATCTTGATTACAAGTTTTTTTTTTATATATTCCCAGGAGATTTTCATTTAACAGTACCAGTATTTTAATCACATAAGTGTTTAGTAAAAGGTGTGATGTGAAGAAGATGAACCAGTGCTCAAAATTTCATTTTTATAGAAACACACTGGTGAATATTTTCTCATATAATACACAGCATGTAACCCTTTTTTATTTAACCATATTAATTTGGAAAATAAGCCTCATTTTATAATATACATTACTTGGTGGGTGGGCTCTATCTGCTTTTTCTTTGGAATTTGTAAGTTTTCTTGTTTGCCTTAATCCTTTCTTTATTATGCCCATTTTCTCCAGGCAAATTTAGGCTTTTTTATCTTTGTGTTAAAAGAAGATGGAAGATGGCAGTAACACATCAACATTAGGACAAGAGAAACGATTAGGTCAGAGTCCTATCAACACATGCTGGAATTGTAAAAATTATCTTCAAATTCCTGCATTCTGCTTAATGTTCTGTACTTTTAATGTTTTTTTTTCCTTCCCTGGATTTTAGAACTCTGAAATTTAAAAACATTTTCTCTAGTTCTGTGCAACACGTAATTCCAAAAAGTTATGGTGAACTTGGGTTTTAACTTTTCCATGTGTGATCACAGTAGCTTTGGTATCAGAAAACTGTCAAATTTAATTTTTATTAGACCCAGTAATTAAAGGAACACCACCAACAGGGGGAAAACTTGTGTTGTGCTTTTCTTCAAACTACTCCACAGAGAACTAGCTATAAACCAGAAGTTCTAAACTATTTGAGTATTTTGAAGAGTTTGGACAAAATAAGGTCGTCATACTTCCAGGTTACCTGCAGATACCATATTTTAGATATGCAGTGCTGCCCTCTCAATCACCTGAGTGTACTCCTTTTTTACACCTGAATATGCTAGGTAGAAGGCTTAAATGAGTATGTTGATTTCATTTTTATTTATGGAGCACTTACTCTGTGCAGAACGCTGAACTAAGTGCTTGGGAGAGTACAATATAACAGTATAACAGAGTTGGTAGACATGTTCCCTGCCCTTATGGCGCCTAAGTGGTGCAAGAACCTATGGTATGAGTAAAGTGGGAGGGATAATGGGCAGAGTTGCGAGCACCTGTTAGTACCATTTCTTGGCTGGGCCAGTGACCAGTTGCCCAGGGCAACTGCAGATGCATCCCCAGCTCTTTGGGGCTGGGCTTTGGGGAGGGAAGGGAGGATGCTGTGGAGTTGCCGTGGACGGTGCTCCCACGGAGAGCATGTCTTGTGCTTCTGTTGTGTTTCCCAGTGCTTAGTTCAGTACACTGCACCATTGGCTACTTAGTAAATATCACCGCTACAGTGACTGAATCAAAGGATTGGTGAGCAAAGAGTTGGACAAGAGAGGGCTTAAAAAATGCCACTGATCAATTGTTCATTCATTGTCATATTTATTGGGAGCTTACTGAGTGCAGAGCACTGTACTAAGTGCTTGGGAGAGCACAATACAACAAACAGACACATTCCCTGCCCACAACCAGTTTACAGTCAGCAGGATTGTGTCAGAGCAGCAAAAACTTCTAAACGAAGCAGCACTAGAATTGAAGCACAAAGAATACCAGGGCAGCAGAAGGCTCTGTGTCCTCCTGTCAGCAGCAACCTCACCTACTCTCCTCTAAAAACTTTATGCAAATCATTCCGGGTATGTCTGCTAGTGTACTTACTCAGTATTGAACTAAGGGCTTTGTCATTTGATAACATAAGTATCAATTAGTAATATTTGGGGCATATGTACAGATATTTAACTTCCTCTTGAAGTCCCTGGGGCCCTCACCTCGTCCCTGTGTAAACCCTGATTACTTCACATTGTAGACAAAAGAGACTACCTCCTCATCATTTTCCTTTCCCAGTCTTCTCACTTTTTATGGTATTAAGTGCTTACTATGTGTCAAACACTGTTCTGAGTTCTTGAGGAAATACTGGCTCTGTCCCTCATGGGGCTCACAGTCTAAGTAGGCGGGTGTAGGACTTAATCTCCATTTTACATTTGAGGAAATTGAAGCACAGAGAAGTTAAGTGATTTGCCCAAGGTCACACATCAAACATTTGGCAGAGACAGGACTAGAACCCAGGACCTGACTCCCAAGCCCATGCTCTTTCCATTAGACCACACTGCTTCTCATTGTCACCTTTATTCTATATTCATTTTCTAGGGAGTTGTATACTTTTATTTCAACAGAGATATCTTTTTAGCTCAACCACTTATATGTGCTTTATAACTGAGTCTTACGCTGCATAGAGGGGCAAAAGAGAATAAAAATCCTTACTCTTTCTTAATGTAAATTCTTACAGCTCAAGTCTAATCCCAGTGAGAATGAAGAAAGGGAAGCCCAGTCTCAGTTGGTGAAATCTGATGAAATGCAACGCCTTCGCTCCCAAGCACTTGCCGCTTATGATGAAGAAGACTACTCAGATGCTATAAAATCCCTTGATTCTATTCTAGAGGTAAGTTCCATACATGATGATGATGATGGTGATTCATGTTAATTCATATGTCAGGCACTGTACTAATTACTGAATTAGATAAAAAATACAATGAGATAAGACACAGGCCCTATCCCATATGGGGTTCTCTGTCTACTGCAACTGTAAAGCTCATTTATCTGTATTCTGAATTTAAGTAGCTAGATTTTAAGTTATGTATATGTGCCTGCCTGTGCTTTTTGCAATGCTGGACACTAAACAGAAATGAAACAAAAAGACACAATCCTTTCCCTTTGCAAATCTTCAACTTTAAGTGAAAACTGAGACAGGCTCAAAGAGGGTTAGATGGGCCCTTTAAAAGGATTTTGTTATCTCTAATCAATTTTTAATTAAAATCAATTAATGCTACTTGAGCACTTACAATTAGAGCATTGTTCATGACAATGACAGGGTCTCCAGTCGTTGACAACAGAAGAGCCTCTGCTCAGTGATAGCTACTTTGAAACCGAGGGTGTGCAAAGAAAATGACTATAGTGCTGGTGGTTGGAGCATCAGCATCACTCCACTCCCTTATCCCTGCCGGTCACATTTTTTTGTTTGTTTAATTTATGGGATTTGTTAAGGGCTTACTGTATATTAAGTCCAGTTCTAAGCATGGGGGTAGATTAGGTTGGACACGGTCCCAGTCCCACAAGGAGCTCAAGGTCTAAGTAGGAGGGAGAACAGGAAAACTGAGGCAAAGTGAAGTGACTGGGATTGGAACCCAGGTCCTCTGACTCTCAGGCCTGTGCTCTTTCCACTAGGCTTTGCTGCTTCTCATTCCTTCTGGGGAGACCGAAGTGGGCAGGGGTACAGCCCGTTGTTAGGTTTTGATGTGAGTTTTAAGTAAAGCATTGCCTCAATGCTTCCTAGACCAGCAGGTGATTGTGAGGAGGATACCTGCCTCAGTAAACCCTGCAGCCTTCACCACCAATACTAGACGTTACCCTGCTACTTTCAGGATTCCTCCTGAGGAAACCATTCATCGCTTGACACTCCCCTAGGTAGCTGTCAGTCAGGGCCCCTCACCTGTATCCCCCTCTGTCTGGATGTTTCATGGCCTCTTCCCTTACGTCTCCCTCCCCCCACCAACTTGGACTGGGCATGGACAAATAGGGATGATGCTGCTGATAAGGATAGTCAGCAGTGATAGATAAGCTTCAATCCTGATGTTGGGCCATGCCAGCACCGCAAACACTCTCCCTACCCCATCAATCGGTCCATCAGTCGTATTTCTTGAGCGCTTACTTTGTGCAGAGTACTGTATTCAGCGCTTGGGCGAGTAGAGTACAACAGCATTAGCAGATAAGTTCCTTGTCTAGTCACGTTCCCAGAGGGGTCCAGAGTGCAGTGATGAAATAATAATAATAATGAAGTTGGTATTTAAGTGCTTACTATGTGCCAAGCACTGTTCTAAACACTGGGGTAGATACAAGGTTATTAGGTTGTCCCACTTGGGGCTTACAGTCTTGATCCCTATTTTACAGATGAGGTAACTGAGAAGTGAAGTGACTTGCCCAAAGTCGCACAGCTGACAAGTGGCGGAGATGGGATTAGAACCCACGACTTCTGACTCCCAAACCTGGGCTCTTTCCACTAAACCACGCTACTTTGCATTTGCAAGACATAGGAAGAAGTGCAAAACATTGCCAAGTATATAAGCAGCCTTTGCCAAATTGGTCATCTCTAGGCAGAATTGAGACTAGAACCAGGTCTCCTAAATTCCAGGGCAGTGCTCTTTCCACTGGGCTAATGGGAGGGTGGAGGAGAAAGTACAAAGAAGGTTACCGCTCACAACGAGGTTATAATCCAACAGGAGAGATACCAGACAAAAATTATTTTCAATTAGTGGGACCAAGAGGAAAAATTAAAAATAATTAAAAAATAGCAAATGCAAGGAAAGGTAGATAGGCAAATAAATAAATGAGAGTGCAGAGACTTCCCAGTTAGTGCATAAAAATAGAGTGTGAGGGGAGAGCGTGGTAGACGAAGGGGCTTCTCCGACGGGGAGTTTGGAGCCTCTGGAAGAGTTATCCCCTGTCTGCTTGGGGTTTTTTGGCAAAAACTGCTGTCTCCTTCATCCCCTTGCTTAAGCTGTATCCCCAGATGGAAGCTCCCACCCTTTTTAAATCCTACAGGCCACTACTCTCCCTGCATTCAGAGCTCTCCTAAAATGCCACCCCCACTAGCAAACTTTCCCTGATGAATTTCCCAGCACTGCACCAACTGGATGCTATCCTGTAGTACACTGCACTGACTGGATGCTCAGTGAATAGTACTACTGCTACTACTACTAGAAGAGGAAGAAGTGTTTAAATAGTAGATTGTGTAAATTGGTATCTCTAATAGTGCTGAGATTATAGTTGGGTGGATGCATCCTGAGAAGAAAAATTAATTGGGGAAAACTTTTTGGAGAAGGTTGCCTTTATAAATGGGTTCTTCCAGCTGTGGTCTGGAGGACCTGAAGGGGGAAGGACAAGAGCCAGACATTGGAGGTGAGGGAATTGAGAATTAGGTACACATCGAGGGTGAGTGTGGGAAGAGTGGGGAAAAAATTATGAGCTGGGGTGTAGCAGAAGAGTGAATAGGAAAGAGAATGCTGAATCTGATGGAAGAGGGTTTTTTTTTATTTATTGATATACTAGCTTATGCCACTTGCCCCATTATTTTTGTGTGGGTGTGGTTGTGTATAGTGTGAGAGATTCTTTTACCTGCAGTTTCTTTGCAACAGGCTCAAGATTGAGGAGGAGAAACCTCTTCAAGTTATTGTACTGGGAAAGAAGCAGAGAACGCAGTGCCTGTGTCAGCTAGGGAAACAGATTGCTCTGCAAATAGTGTCTTGACTTTTTTACTGTGGAAGGAAAAACCTCCCATTATGAAACTGAAGTCCATGGAAAAATGTATGTTTGATATGTGGACATTTTCAGGAATCTTTCTATTATGTCTGTGCTCTAGACCTACTCTCTCCCCTTTCTACTCCCGTTCATATTCTTTGAAAATTATAAAGAGCAGTTGTGAAGTTGGAATGTGTCTGATTTATTCAGATCCCCTGGGGTTTATCAGTTTTGCTTGGTGAATGTTCTATAAAGAGGACCAGGCAAAATATTCAGTATAATGAAGGGGCAGCTATTTTTTTTAAAATATTATATTTATTTAGGTTTAATTGGACTGACTGCATATTGGACATTCACTTTGTCCTAAAAGGCTTGAGTCTAAACTTGAAACTTCATAAATACCCTTGGAAAATGTTTCATTAAGTTCAAGGGAAAATGTGGAAGATTCAAAACAAAGAATAATTTTGTGACCTTTAGATAGCCAGGAACTGTACCTCCCTAATCATTCCTATCTTTGCAGACCCTGAAACGTCTTGAAATAGTAACCTTAGTGAACAGAGAATAGAATTTTTCTTTCCCCTACATTAGAGGCTATTATTTTGAACTCTGGCCTTTTGGTCCAAGTCACCCAAGTTAGACTGATCCATTTTTTCCTCTCAAAAGCAAAAGATTTAGGAATGATAAACAAGACAATCAGTAAGATTTTAAATAAGATAAGGACATCAGTGTCTCACTATCCACCCTAATTTATTGACTTTTGCATATGGCTATGTTTTATTCATGAGAAAAGGTGCTGCGGAAAATCTGTTCTTATGTTGAATTCATACACAGAATCTATCCTACAAGGTTCCACTGATGTGTTTTCACTCTTTGGAAAGAGCATGAAACTGAAAATCAAGAGACTCAGGTTCTAAACTGCTGTGGTTAAAGTATCTGCTCTTCTTCCTTTTTATACTGTGAGCTGTCTGATTATCTTGTATATTCTCTAGTACTTAAGGCCTTAGTCAATAACATAATTACAAAATTGTATGTTTATTGGCTCCGTCTTCCTGTTAAACCCAAATGGAGCCAGTCAGTTTTCTAGAACCTAGCAGTTGCATTCCTGATGAAATCTATGTTGAGAAAAATTCCGTTGTGATTCTTCATCTGCGTTGGATGTCATGCACAGGACAGCCTCTTCCATCACTGCTTCATTTCTGTCATATTCTGTCCAAAACTCAGAGTGAAAGCATGAGATTTTGGAGAACTGACTCTGTGTGTGCTTGAGGTGAAAGGGGAAAGAAGTGGGGTCACATTCAGATTGCTTTATATCTGAAGAGGATGAGGAAAAAAGCCCTTAGGGTATGCAGATGCGTGTATGAAGATAATTTTGCAATTTTTCTCACTCAAAGTCTAGTTCTTCTGTTTCTCAAGGTTTGTGTTTGGGATGCAGAGCTGCGGGAACTTCGGGCCGAATGCCTTATAAAGGAAGGGGAACCTGGCAAAGCGATTGCTGACTTAAAAGCTGCTTCCAAACTGAAGAACGATAACACTGAGGCTTTTTATAAAATCAGCACAATATATTACCAACTGGGAGATCATGAGCTGTCACTCAGGTGAATGAATTGTTGGACAGTTTGAACTCAGTAATTCAATAGTGTTGTGTGGGGTGACTGCCAGACCTACCTCGGCTGTTTTGGAAGCAAAGCCAGTGGTGGAATCACAGACTAAACTGCTGACAGTATAACAGTTGATATTACATACCACAAACACGCATTTCTGGTTTATGCCCCACCCTTAAGTCATTCTAATTCTAGATTAAATTAGAGTAGTCTCTTAATGTTAATCTGAAAATAATTCTGCTTAAATTGTGAAGATTTATCTCAGAGCTTTACATTTCCATGATAAACTGTCATATTGTTTTTTTTGAGCCGACATCGTCATTGGTTGGGAACACAGACTACACCTTAATTATACTTGTAAAGAAAGGTCTATTGGTTTTATCTGACATCTCTACATGTGCTTTCTTTCATTTTGGCTTTCGTGAATAGTGAAGTCCGGGAGTGTTTGAAACTTGACCAGGATCATAAGAGGTGTTTTGCACATTATAAGCAAGTAAAGAAACTTAATAAGATGATTGAGTCAGCAGAAGAACTCATCAAAGAAGGCAGGTAAGAATGCCAGTCACTTACCATGCCAGACCTTACAAGATTCAGGAAATAGTAAATGTAAATTGAGCACCAAAGCTCATTTAGTATCTAGTTAAAAGCATGTTAGAGAATAATTGTTTGGTTTTATTTCTTGGCTGTTGAAAATGGAATACCCTAGAGACTTAAAATCCATGAGGTGGTGAAATTTTGGAGTGACTGCAACCTCTACTTAGAGGCAGGAATGCCTAGCAGTAGTAGTAATAGTATTAAGTTCTTACTGTGTGCAGAGCGCTGTACCAAGTGCTGGGAAAGAATACCCGGGTGGGAATTAGACATGGTCCCTGTCCTTCAGGGAGCTCACAATCTAAAAATAACAATGGGCAGAGGGGACTGGAAACAGGTACATAAGGAGAGATGATATGAAACACTAAGACATCATTGAAACAAAAACAAAGGTCAGTAAGGTACTGTGAAAGGGGAGCAGAATTTCAGGCTCCTCATGGTTGAGTCTACGGTCATAAACATGGCCACAGTAACTGCTGCAGTTTTGTGGCGGTGGTGCCTTGATGCAGCTTACTGTGTTGCCCTACACAAACCACTGCCTCTTGGATGCTTCCCATTAAGAATTAAGATAGGTTTAATATAAGCTGTTCATATTTGGAGTGAAATTTAGAATGTGTTTTAGAAAATTCAGGTTGGTGGATTGGAAGGAAAACCATGTTTCATCATTAGTAAAGTTGCAAATACGTATACACATATATATCAAGGAAAATCAATAACCTCTTCAAATAATGATTGCTTTAGTGTGAGTACTTTCTGCGACGCTAGAAGCAGTTGTTTATCTCACCAGAAAATAGTGTTAACCTTAGGGCTAAATGCCCTAGTATTTAAAACTGTTTTAAAGAGTCAGATTTTAAATGCGAAGATCACAGAATATTTGTTGCATATACATAAATCTTTTTAGTTTATCATTGCTCAGACTGAAAAAATTCTGAGAGCTTTTAGAACACTTCATATATATGTGGCCAGAACTTTTCCACAGCCTGCTGACTCACAAAGCAATGCTGAAATATCTGTGTTCAGGGGCAGAGCCAAAAAAGTCAGAAACATCAGCCAAATTGGTGCATATACTTATGTTATGCTTACGTGAGCCTTAGATAAAGAAGTGTCTGCAGGTATTATATATAATGGTAGTAAATGTGCTTCTATAAGGTAATAGTAGGGTTAATAATATTGAAGGAGCAAAAGGGTCTTTAATAAATGTACCAGACTTTATTTATTTTGTAAATGTCATATGTATATAGTATATTATTTATCCCATCATTCTAAATCAACGGGGCATTTTCACATTGAAATGGATCAGCAGAGATATTCTGGCAAGCCCAAGAGCATTGTGCATCTTTTCAAATCCGTGTAGTGGGGTGGTGGTGTGACTCTTCCCAAAAAGGGCTTGTGGCTCCTGAGAAACCTCCAGTCTGTGATTCATTCATTCAGTCAATCTTACTTATTGAGAGTTTACTGTGTGCAGAGCACTGTACTAAGCGCTTGGGAAGTACAAATCAACAACATATAGAAGAGGGTCCCTACCCAACAACGGGCTCAAAGTCTAGAAGGGGGAGACAGACAACAAAACAAAACATGGTCAAAACAAAATGATGGTCAGGTGCTGGTAAAAACAACTCACGCGAGCAGTTGTCAAGTAAAGGCAAAAATTTGCTAGGTGGGGAATAGGTTGACTTGACTTTTTGAGAAAAGCAGAGAATTCTTGAAGTTGGCCTGAAAATGTCTTTCTAAAATTCTTCTGTCTGGTTTGTCCATGGAATAGATACACAGATGCTATCAGCAAATATGAGTCTGTAATGAAAACAGAGCCAAATGTTGCCATTTATACCACTCGCTCAAAGGAAAGAATCTGCCACTGCTATTCAAAGGTAACACACTTTATATCTTCTTTTAGAAAGAAATAAGGGTTGGACTTGTGGAAGTACTGAATGTTTTATCTTGTTTTTATTAGGATGAGAAACCTGTTGAGGCTATCAAAGAGTGCTCAGAAGTTCTCCAGCTAGAACCCACCAATGTGAATGCTCTAAAAGATAGAGCCGAGGCCTATTTAATAGAAGAAATGTATGATGAAGGTAAACCTCTGTGGGGCCAGTTTGGTGATGTAGTAGCTGAGTGTATTCAGACTATCATCCATAATATCTATATGTAAAATAATATTGCTAGAATATCTGGAGAGTTTGAGGCATTTAGGAAATTCCTTTGAAGGAACTGCTTTAGAATTTACTTATCTACAGGAACTCTTGAGTTGTTGCTTTCCTTATTCATAAAGAACTGAAAGAAATAATAATAATTGCGGTATATAAGTGCTTATTCTTTGCCAAGTGCTGGGGTAGATACAAGATAATCAGCTCCCACTTGGGATTCACAGTTGAAATAGGAGGGAGAACAACTACTGAATCCCCATTTTGCAGTGAGGGATCTGAGGAACAGAGAAGTTAAATGGCTTGCTCAAAGTCACATAGCTGGCAGGTCCTCAGACACCCAAACCCATGCTCTCTTCACTAGGCTACACTGCTTCCCAGTGGCCTGATTTTTGAATCTGATATTCCCAGAGGCATAACTACATTCTGCTGGAGTGTGCTGAAGGGTGCTGCCTTTTGGTGCTTCTTCCCCTCAATGTCCAGACGAAGCAGCCTGTATCATGTTCATCCAGGTACCAGTTGGGAGTGCAATGCATGCCTTAGTTCACAACCAAATTCAGCTTAGGGCAAACAGGGGCCAGGTTGGAGGCCCTTGAAGGGGCAGTGCCCTGTCAGGAGTTAGGGGAACATTGGCAGTGTATGCTGTTGGGTTTTGGAGACCTCCACCCACCCTTAACCTCCCAGAGGACCTGAAATGGTTTCCCCCACAGAGTGCCTAAAGCTAGGAACAAAGCCAGACACCCCCAGGAGTGCCTCTAGGCCCCCATGGCCTTTTCTGGCAGACATGGGGTGTCCAAGAGGTACTGAAGTAGTGGCCACCATGAACTTGCGACCCTTGGGCAGCATTACCAGCAGCAGCAGCCAGCCCAACCCCCAAGCCCACAACAGATGGTGCCACCTGCCCTCAAGGGCACATTGAGGGCTGTGACATCAGCTGAGCACTCTGGGAATAACACAGGGAGAGGTGTGTTTCTCCTCTTTTCCTTCCTTTCTTCCTCCTGCCGCATAAACCTGCTGCCCTGACCTCACCTTTGCATATGGGAGAAGAAGGCTTAAGGTTTTTATAAGAATTTAAATAGTCTCTCAGTTCTTTCTGGGGAATTTTATTTTGGAATGAGAGATGGCTACGCAGATTGTAAAGAAGGAGCAGAATTAATAAGAACTGTTTTTACAATCCATATTTTAACATTTCGGTGAAGCAGGACTGGGTGATTGTATAGTTACACATAAAAAAATTCACTGTTAAACTGTATTCTTTGATATATGTCATTTATGAGGCAATAATATATTTAGGATGGGAGAAGAGCGTTATTTGGCAACCTGTCTTCGCTCCTTCTTCAATTTAGAAGAGGCAGTCTAGTTTATAAGCAATTTACTGGGAGTAATAATAACTCCAGTACAGTACCGCACATAGGAAATTTCCTCGGGGTGAATAGTCAGCTTGGAGAATTGGGACAGAATATAGTATGTTCAGAGGCAATCTTGAAATTGCAAGAGGAATTAATTTAAGTATATAGAGGAATAGATCAGTAACACAAACAATCTGGACAAGATCCCTATAGCATACTTGTTCACTTCAGCTCTCAGCTACTACTGAATCAACTTAGTGAGATGGCTTTGAGCTATCATTTTGAGCTCCAAGTAGTCTCAAACTGTGCTTTCAAAGCTTTCTTTGTCATCTCTATGTAAACCTTGAGCACTAACTGTGAAATTAGGGAAGCTATGGAAAATATAAAAAGCTTAGCCACAATAGAAGGTTAAATCTTTGTCTGCTCAAAATGATAATTTGAAAGATGACTTTAAAATTTGTCAAAATCGACTGATGGTTCTTAAAGAAACTTTGACAGCTTTACTCTGAGTCTGTAACATGCCACCCTAATGCTAATTTAGAATAATGGATTTGTTTTTGGCAGAGGCTGATTCTCTGTTAGAGAATTCATTTTAAATACCTTATTAGAAGCATTTCTTCTTTTGGAACAAATTATATAGGGGACCCAAAAAAAAGCAAATTGGTTTGCTGGGAGTCAACTGAGGGATTTAGAAGGGAAAGGGCTGGTTGTTACGCAGTAGGACAGATTTGCCTTAGAACTTCTCTTTCAAACTCCCCCAAATTGACTCTCATCTAGCTTCTGAATGGGAAAGTCGGCTGACTTCCTAAAAGGGAGATATTGTAGTGTAAAATATGTCCATTTTTTTGAGAAGTTCCAAAATAGAATAAGAAAGTTTTCACATTGTCTCCTGCAGTCTTAAATTAATCCTTTTCTCCACCAACACTTTAACTAGCTTGAATGAAAGGTAATAGAAATATAACAAAACCAGAATAGAGTTTAGCCAGTGAGTGGTAGACATGGGTGAGTAGTGAGTGATTACTTGCCCAAAAGCTCAAATGAGGGAGAATATCCTGAAAAATGTTTAGGCTTTTCCACTCATTAGAATCAAAGTGAATCTGAGTATAGTTAAAAAGTCTTGAAGACAGTGAAATGAATTGACATTTGTGGAGGGCTCATGTGATCATGGCTATTGGGTCCAAGGAGAAAGGCAAAAATCCCACACTGAAGGGTAATTACTAGATGCTTTACTTGTGTTACAGGATTAGTTGGATTTCAAGGCTGTTGAATTACTTTATGTTATGAAAGGCATCTATCTTTAGACTTCATATTTGAAGATAAGACCATAAGCCTTTCTGTGTTTAAAACTGGGTGAGCCCCCAAGGTGGATTTTAGACAGTATAGAAGTTAATGGAAACTTATTTCATTCTCTGTATTTTCACTGTGAATAGCAAACTGGCTTCAACCATAGTTTACTGTGTAAGGACCTCCATTTTGCCTATCTCAGAACAACGGAATGAATTGTGGAGATTAGTAAATGAGCTTGACCCATGGAGAGACCTGTAAGTAGAACTTAAAATGAGAAGTGGTAGATCTCACAAGTCTTAATATTGATAATTAATTACAACAGAGTTCCCTGACCAATTAGAAGTGAAACACGCAGAGGACAAAATTGAAATACACAGGTCAAGTTGGAGTCTACCATCTTCGTCTCTCCTCATTGCTCCCCCCACCCCACCCAGCTCCCCTGGGATGTTCTGCCGATTGTCAAAGCCTCTCAAATGTCAGCTACTCCACGAAGCTGTCTTCAGTTAATTTCTGGTTCCCCATACTGCCACTTGAGCCCTTCTGCATCACCTAAGTACTTATGCCTTTTCATAGCCATTTTGTTTATCTTTTACCTACCCTACTACTTAAGCACTAATTCATATATGTATCCCATTTCTTTCTTCTGCTCATATGAAATCTTTTTTAGTGTCTCTTCTCCCATTAGATTGTATGCTCCTTTAAGGCAGGCATCATGTCTTCTAATTCTATTTTTTTCTCTCAAGTACATAGTACAATGCTCTGCACACAGTAAGTGATCAGTAAATGCCATTGATTGACAAAGTGAAAGGAAAATTTGGGTAGGCAATAGACATAAGGTGAATATGTCCGAGAGTAAAAGCTAAGCCCATGAATAAATGAGTATTAAACTATTCTGGTTATCCATTTATTAGGTTGAATTGAATGGCTGCTGTGGACAGAGTATTACAATAAGCACCTGGGAATGTACAGTAAAAGTAAAGATGAGATTGCTTGCCCTTGAAGCACCTAGAGTCTAATGGGGAATGGTAGACATGGATTGTATATGTAGAATCGAAGCTGGAAAAACAGAGATTTAATCAGTAAAAATGAAACTAATAGAATGAATGAGTAGCATAAATAAACCAATGTAGACAGGTTCTAGGAGCTATTGATGGGAAGCCATGCCCAGGGACTTGGGGATCTTTTCAGGGGGAATGTCACTAGAAGAGGGTGCCTTTTGGGAAAGGCCGTGAGGTGGAGAAGGATGTGGTCTGGAGGACTTAACAGGGAAGGGAGAGCCAGTCAAGGGCAACAGTTTGTGGAGTATTGAGGTTTCATGTGTTTCTCTGTCGAGGATTGTGTTAGTACATCACTGAGTAGGGAAGAAGATTTGGCACCTCGTTTTATTTACCTAGGAAATATTTCATGGAAGCCTCTGAAAGAGGCAGCTGTAGGAAGCAGCAGGGGGAAGGGTTACTTGAAGGGAATCCTACCAGCTGGCTTCCCACTCCAGAAAACAAAGGGGAAAAGGCTTCTCTAAGGGACGGATTTAGGTTGGTAGGTAATAATAATAATTTTGGTATTTGTTAAGCACGTACTATGTGCCAAGCACTGTTCTAAGTGCTGCAGGAGATACAAGGTAATCAGGTTGTCCCAAATGTGGCTCACAGTCTTAATCCCCATTTTCCAGATGAGGTAACAGAGGCACAGAGAAGTTAAGTGACTTGCCCAAAGCCACACAGCTGATAAGTGGCAGAGCTGGGATTAGAACCCATGACCTCTGACTCCCAAGCCCACGCTTCTTCCACTGAGCCACGCTGCTTCACGCTAGTGCTAAGGTTGACCAAATACTAAGGCTTGTCAGGTGTGGTTGTGGCAATCCAATCCCTATTTAAGGCCAAGCAAAACAACTAAAGTGCTCTTCGCAGTCATGTTTGGGCTAGGGAAATGACTGCTTCTGTGATTTTCACAGACATAAATAGTAATTGTGGCATTTGTTTAGTGTTTACTATGGGCCTAGCACTGGAGTAAGCACTGGGGGTAAATATAGGACAAGCAGGCCAGACTTAGGGCCACAGTTCAATGGGCAAGGGAGAACGGGTATTGGATCCCCATTTTACAGATGAGGAAACTAACGCACAGGCAAACAGAAGTGCCAGGATTAGAATCTAGATCCTCTGACTCCCTTGGTACTTCTCTCTCTCTCTCTCTCTCTCTCTCGCTCTCTCTCTCTCTCTCTCTCCTCCCCCCCCCCCCCCCCCCCCCCCCCACCCTTGTGATCAGATTGACCAGGCACTTTGAAAGTCCATAGAAAAATGGACAGGAAAACACAAAAAATACCAAAAAGCACCAAAGTAAAAGCATTTCTGAGAAGGTGCAGCACTTAACACAAGAAACTCCCAGCTGTTTAAAATCACTGAAAATGCTACCTATTCTGTTTCAGGATACCAGATAATCAGAAAATAAGAAATCCTTCAATGACTTGGAGACCGAATGCATAAGAAGTGTTTTCTATTAGAATGTCAGGAAAATTGTATTACCCCAGTTAAAACCATTTTTATTTCCAGCTTCTGACCAAGTGCGGTGGATTTGGCAAAGTCCCTCTTCTTAGTATTCATTTGTGTTGTATCCACTGTAGTTGCTATAGCTTTAGATTTGAAGAACATTAAGAAAAGACCTCGTAGGAGGAAAGGCTCAAATAATTACGTTGATTTAAAAGTGCAGACTGAAGGAGTTATTAAGTGTTAGAATAGAAGGGTGGAATTTAAGATTATGGAGAGCTGTTCTTTCCTTCAGGATAGAAAAGGATGGATTTAAATTGCAGTATGGGATATTTAAGCACAAAGAACTTCCTAGAGTGAGTCAGGAGATCCTGCTGGGATGGTTCCATGGTGGTAGGGGAACAGTCTGTGCTGGGCCAAACTCTCTGGACATAGCTGGAGATCACCCCAATCCCAGTCTGATCGTGGTCCTTGACTACATCCTGATACCCACCAAGAGTTGAAGATTGACCCAATGAAGTTAGAGAAGCGGCTTGGCCGAGTGGGCAGAGCACAGGCCTGGGCGTCCAAAGGAACTGGATTCTAATTCCGGCCTTGCCACCTGTCTGTTTTGTGACCTTGGTTAAGTCACTTTACTTCTCTGTGCCTCAGTTACCTTATATGTAAATGGGAATTAAGTTTGTGACCCCCATGCGGGACGTGGACTGTGTCCAACCTATCTTGTGTCTACTCCAGTGCTGAGTTCAGTGCTCGACACAGAGTGAGCATTCAACAAATAGCATTTTTTTAAAAAAAGAGGTGCAGCAAGACTAAGCTCTTCTAACTCCTTCAGCACTTTTAGCCTGGGTGGAAAGGCCAGTGTAAAACATTGAGTGAATTGTTCCGTTTTCCTGGAAAACCACCACCACCCAGAAAAGTATTTTCTCCTGCCAGGTTTTGTAGTGAAGAATAGAGACATATCGGATGAAACTCATTAATTGCCAATGGTGATCCTAGTATGGTGGCATTTGGTCAGTGCAAAACAGGAAGATGAATTTAATGGGCCAATCTGATATGGTAAATGGACTAGCAATAAATGACCTAATTTGATACTGCCCATTGTATAATCATTTTTTGTTTTAGGGACAGGTGAACATCGATTGTTCACCCTTTTAGACTGTGAGCCCACTGTTGGGTAGGGACTGTCTCTATATGTTGCCAACTTGTACTTCCCAAGCGCTTAGTACAGTGCTCTGCACACAGTAAGCTCTCAATAAATACGATTGATTGATTGTAAAGTACAGGAGTTCTCTAATCGTAAATGTGTTTGCTTTCTGCTCTACAGAAGCAGCGTAATATCACTGAAATGTCAAAGTATAATTGCTATAGACTTAGCATGCAAAGGAATAAGGTGGTTAGAATACTTCAGATGATGGAAGATCCGTTTTCAATGAGTTCACATTAAGTTGGAAGGGCAGAGTGGAGAAATTGTGTAATAAAAATGTAACTGCTCTTTTGTTGATGTATATCATAAAGAAGTATTTAGTCGGATCTGGTGAGAAGGAATCTTGTTGGAAGGCAGATATTTTTTAATATACAATATTCCATGTTGCATAATCCTTCCTTCTCCCCTTCCTCCTTGATTTTTGAGGAGGAAATAAAAAAAAAATTTGCAAGCAGTGATAGTGAGAAGCACTTGGAATTTTTTTTTCTTCCAGAAGTTGTGTAGGTTGAAAATGCCAGTCTCTAAAAGTTGTATAAATTCATGGATGGTGGACAGGAGTGAGAGGAGCCTTAAATGTGCCTAAAATTGCCTCCATTGGGGTGGAGAAAAGAGGTTTTGAAGTGGCCATTCTGAAAATTATTTGCAGTGGCCCTTTGGGCTGGATGGATGAAAGGGACTGAGGTTCCTGCCCCTGCCAGGTCCTTCTGTCTTTTGGGTGCCAGCAGCTGTGGCCTGTCTTCTGTAAAAGAAAATCACTTTTTCATCCTTTTGCTCTTTCACTAAAGCAGGAAATAGTTGACAGGACATTAGATGTTTGAATGCTCCTTTGTGCTTGCACAGTACATGGCACGCCGGTGTCACAGGTTATTCACTTGGTTTTTTTTTTTCCACTTCTGTTGTTATATGGTATGAGCTATAGCAAATTACTCATCTTCTCAGGATATCTGTTTCCCTTTTGGAAAGCATCCTCTTGAGTGTGAGGTCTGTAGCCCCCCATTAATGGCTAAAATGCTTTCTAAGGAGCCAGCAGAGCACAGTACCTTACCCACACAGGGGTCATAGTGCTCACAAGTGGGAAGAGCAGCTTTCTTTGTCCCATTTTACATATAAGGAATAATAATAATTAATTATGGCATTTGTTAAGCGCTTACTATGTGCAAAGCACTGTTCTAAGGCTGAGCACTGTTCTAAGCGCTGATCTGAGGCCCAGGGTCATGCTGTGCGTATCGAGCATCAGTTGTGTGCAGAGCTGTAACCCTGTCCCAGGCTTGTTTTTTGTTTTTTCTCATGAGACATTTTTAACTTCTCAATTTGGTGTCAGAAAGAAATTGCCATAACTCTCCATTATATAAAAATACAAGTTACATCACTGGGAATAAATTTTCTTTTAAATGGTTATCCTTAGTTGACATCATAAATGACTTAGACTGTAGTCAGAAATGTACTATGCCAATTCGTTTGTGGATTTGCCATAAAAATTCGTTATTTTATAATCTACAGATCAAATTAGATATATTTGGTACATAGATAAATTGAATGAATAACAAAGTGTGGCTTTAACCTTTGGTATTTTCATCAAATCCAGAGGTTTATAGTGTGGCCCTGGCCTTACAGCACATATGCCCTAAAATATGTTTTTTAAGTTACTTGATAGAGCATTGTAAGAATGTCAGCAAGAGACAAAGTGCTTTGGTCCAGTGATAAATCACAGGAGGACTAGTTGACTAGCTGTTATCGGATGCTAGCAGCCCAAGCAAAAAGTCTATTTGTTGGAAAGCTCATGGGATCATTTAAGACGCTACAAGTATTCTTTCTACATTTATTTTTGAATACCTCACTTCCAGACAGAATTGCACAATGTTGTCAGTGTCAAAGACCTATAAATTGGCCAGCACCTCCCGCTGTCTTGCACAGGAATAGCAAAAAGATAAATTTAAC